>NC_091633.1:68513934-68814415 GCF_027580195.1 Bos mutus
AATCAAAACAGTTCAACAAAATAAAGTACAATAGATTGACCTGGCAAACAAAGGAAACCAAAAATTATACCTACCAGTTAAAAACAAAACTAAAGCACAAACTGGAAAACAAAACTAAAGCAAGGTGCCAAGTGGGGAGTAAAGCAATGAAAATAAAACTAGCAAATATGTTGAGAGGAAAGGAAAGAAAGGAAATAAAGAAAAGAAAGAAAGAATAGATATGCAAAATTAAATGGAGGTAGATGAAGAAGATTTATATACATTAAAGATTAACTTCAAGGGGAAAAGAGCAGTAGGAAAAGCAAACAAATGAATAAATGTAGAAAAAATAATAATATGTTTAAAAAATTAAAAATTAAAATTAAAAAGAGAAAAGAAAAAATAAAGGAAGAAGAAAGAAAGAAAAAAGGAAAACTCCACAGAACTGCAAAAGCCCTATGTAGAGGCAGAGGTTTATAACAACAACAAAAAATGTGACTGAGGAAAAAAAAAAAAGCAAGCTCAAAACTTAATTAGATTTCATAGTGCCAATAAAATTGACAACTACAACAGAGTGGGGAATAAAGGGGGAAAAAAAAGAAAAAACAAACAAAAGAATCTACAGAACAAGTCAAAACATAAGAATAATATATGTTTTTCTTTAGTCACTGCTGTCAGAGTCCTTTCCCTCGCTGGGAGTCATAGTCCATCTCACCTCCCTAGGATGCCTCCAACACTGTGCTGATCTCTGGACCTTCTGTAGGGGCAGCTCAGATTCTAATCTGGTCTTACCCCTATGTGTTTTTGCCTCCAATGTCCACAGCTATCAGAACTAGTCTGTTTTCTTTTGTGGGAGCTCGCAATGATCTTTTACGTATTCCATAGACACAAAGTCTGCCTAGTTGATTGTGTGGATTTAATCTGCAGCTTGTACAGCTGTTGGGAAGGTTTTGGGTCTTCTACCTTAGCCACACTGCCCTTGTGTTTCAATTGTGATTTGCTTCCACCACTACATGTGGGTTGTCCAATGGGGTTGGCTCCTGAGGCTGCCCTGGAGGACTTGGGTTTGCCCCTGTGAGGGCCAGAGGTGATGCAGCTGCTTGGGGTTCTGGCAGCACCAGGTACTCAGGGGGGTTGGCGGCTAGGGCAGCAGGAAATATAGTGCTCTAGAAGGGTATGGCAGCCAGTATTGGCCAATACGCTCCAGTATTCTTGCCTGGAGAACACCCCTGACGGAGAAGCCTGGCAGGCCACAGACCACAGCATCGCAAAGAGTTTGACACGGCCAAAGCAATCCTGTGTGCATACATGCAAACTTTTTTTGCCTGTGGCAGCTCTGCCCCAGTGAGGGTTGAGCGTGAAGGAGGCACAGCTGCTTGGCTTGTGGGGACCCTGGTGGTGCCAAGTGTGCAGGGACACGGAGTGACACCACTGTAGGAGTTATGGTCCTATCAGAGTCTTTTTTTTGAACCTCTTGTAGCTGGTGATCAGATGACGTCTTTGATCAGTCTTTCTCCATAGCTCCACCTGTTCAGGCACTTAGAGGGCTCCCTTGCTAGGGGTCCTTCTCTGTTGATCCGTGTGTCAGGCACATAGAGGGACCCCCGCCCTTGACTGCAGTCCTACTCTGTAGACTGGCATGTCAGGCACTTAAAGGGGCACCCTGGGTGGGGTCCTACTCTGTAGTTCACTGCATCAGGCGTTTGATGGGCCAGCCTCTCTGTTGTTCAGATGCCCATGCTGGGGTGTGGGGAGAGAAAGGCTATGGTGATGGCTCCACCCCCTATGCATGACTCAGCAGTATTGCCTTGCTTCCATGGCTGCCTGGCTTTCCTCCCCAGGCATTTCCCACCACAATCTCCTCCCTCACATCCCCTCCATCCGTCTCTCCACAATCAACAGGAGACCTCACCCTGGGATTGCTCCACAATCCCTAAACTCCAGCTCTGCTGCTGGGCGTTCTAGGGGACCTACATCCCTGTTCAGGGTATGTATGGCTGTGGCAAGGACTGTCTGACTCTCATTCCATTTAGGCTGTCACAGATCAGCTGTTTCACTCTCAGCCTTAAATGTTTCTCCTCTGACTTAGACAATTCCCCTGATGTGGGGATCGGACCCCTGCTTCAGTTTCCCCAACGGCCAAGAGCAGGTCCAGTCCTGCTAACACGCCTGTTTTTTCCCCTAGTTCCTTCATCCTACCGAGTTTTGTGTGGTTCTATATATTCTTTTCCGCTGGTCAGGTACTCGTGTCTGCTCTCAGCTGGTGTTCTGCATGCACTTCTGTGTTTTGAAGGTGTGTTCCTGATGTGTCCAGTGGAGAGAGATGTACTCCATGTCCACCTACTGCTCCGCCATCTTGTTCCTCTCTCTGTATTAAGTTTTGAGATTGAGTCCTCCAACTTTGTATTTCTTTTCCAAGATTCTGTCAGCTATTCTTGGTCCCTTGAATTTTCATGAGAATTTTAGAATCAGCTTGTCATTTTCCACAAAATAGTGGCTGGAATATTGATAGAGGTTTTACTGAGTCTGTAGACCAATTTGGGGAAGTATTGCCGTCCAAGCAATATTATGTCTCCCTATTCATGATCATGGATGTCTTTTCATGTATTTAGTTCTTTCATTTCTTTCAATGATTTTGAAAATAATTTTCAGTGTAGAAATCTTGCCCTTCATTTATTAAATTTATTCCTAAATATTTTATTTTAAAAATTCTTTGGTAAATGGAATTGTTTTCTCAATTTAATTTTTGGATTGTTTAATGCTAGAGTATATAATTACAGCAATGAAATTAAAAGATTCTTGCTCCTTGGAAGAAAAGCTATGACCAACCTAGAAGGCATATTAAAAAGCAAAGACATTACTTTGCCAACAAAGGTCTGTCTAGTCAAGGCTGTGGTTTTTCCAGTAGTCATGTATAGATGTGAGAGTTGGACTATAAAGAAAGCTAAGTGCCAAAGAACTGATGCTTTGAACTGTGGTGTTGGAGAAGACTCTTGAGAGTCCCTTGGACTGCAAGGAGATCCAACCAGTCCATCCTAAAGAACATCAGTCTTAAGTGTTTATTGGAAGGACTGATGTTGAAGCTGAAACTCCAATACTCTGGCTACCTGATGAAAAGAGCTGACTTATTGGAAAAGACCCTGATACTGGGAAAGATTGAGGGCAGGAGGAGAAGGGGATGACAGAGGATGAGATGGTTGGATGGCATCACCGACTCAGTGGAGATGAGTTTGGGTGAACTCCGGGAGTTGGCGATGGACAGAGAGGCCTGGCATGCTACAGTCCATGGGGTAGCAGAGTTGGACGGGACTGAGTGACTGAACTAAACTATAGAATTACAATAGACTTTTGAATGTTGATCTTGTACTTTGCAGTCTTATTGCACTCGCTTGTTCCAATAGTTTTTAGTGGATTTCTTAGGATTTTCTATATACAGGGTCATGTAATCTGCTAATAGAGGTAGTTGTTTTACTTCTTCCCTTCTGACCTGGATTGTTAGGCTCTTGCACTCTCTTCTTTTCCCCTCCCTCCACTCCACCTTTTCCCTTCCTGCCCCACTTCTTCCCCCCCCGCCTTTTTACCTTGTTATGCTACCTAGAATTTTCAGTAATATGTTGAATGAGAGTGCTTAGGGTGTATATTATTTTTTTTCCTGATCCTAAAGAGAAAGCCTTCATTTTTTCCCCCTATTAAGTATGAGGTTAACTGTGGTGTATGTAGGTGATTTTACAAGGTTGAGGAAACTCCCTTCTGCACCTAGTTTATTGAGTGCTTTTATAAAAAATGTGCTGAATTTTGCCAAGTGCCTGCCTGCATTTATTGATAATATCATGTTGTTTTTGTCCTTCAGTCTATTAATAGAGTGTATTACATTAATTGATCTTTGTATGTTAAACTAAGCTAGCATTCCTGGGATGAGTCCTGCTTGATCACAGTGTATAATCCTTTCAGTATGCTGCTGGATTTTTGAGACTTTTTGCATCTATATTCATACAGTACATTGTTTGGTAACATTTTTTACTGATATTTCTTTGGTTGTGGTATCAGGGTAATACTGGTCTCATAGTATGAGTTGAGAAGTATTCCCCTCCTCTTCTATTCTTTTGGATAAATTTGTAAATGACCGACATTAGTTTTCCTTTAACAGTGTTAGCATTATCTAATTTATTGGCATAAAATTGTTCACAATATTCTCACATAATCACTTTTACTTTTGAAAGGTTGGTGGTAATAGGTATTTCATTCCTGGTTTTAGTAATGTGGGTCTCTCTCTTTTTGTTGGCTTTCCTGGTGGCTCAGATGGTAAAGAATCTGTCAGCAATGCAGGAGGTCTGGGTTCGATCCCTGGGTTGGGAATATACCCTGGAGAAAGGAATGGCTACCTACTCCGGTATTCTTGTCTGAGAATTCCATGGACAGGGGAGCCTGGCAGGCTACAGTCCATGGGCTCGCAAAGAGTTGGACGTGACTGAGCGACTAACACACACACACACACACACAGCTAAAGTTTTGTCAATTTTGTTGATTTCTTTGAACAATCAACTTTATTTTCATTTATTTTCTGTTCTCTATATTATTGATTTCTCCTCTTGTCTATTTCCTGCTAAATATTTATTTAACTGCATCTTATATATTTTGGTATGCTGAGCTTTCATTTTCATTCACCTAAATTTCAAACACACTTAGAAATGTGTTTAGTTTTCAACATATTTGTGGAATTCCCAAATTTCCTTCTGCTATTTATTTCTAATTTCATTCCTTTGTGTTTGGAGAACATACTTGGCATGATTTTGGCCCTTTCAAATGTACCAAGGCTTGTTATATGGCCTAACATATGGTCTATTCTGGAGAACGTCCCGTGTGCATTTGTATTTTGAGTATGAGGATTTGGGGGCTGATCAAGGAAAGATGAAACATGAGATGACCATGGTGTACAGTGAGCTTTTTGGGCAGTATTTGGACATGTTTCCATGAGAGGGGAAGAGCCTCACAGCAGAAGGCCTTCCAGAGACAAGGCCCGCCATCCAAAAGGGGAAGAGAGAAAGTGAATTCCCAGGGAAGAGAGAAATGGAGAGAGGGCTTATGTGTTAAGATGATGTCCCTCAGCAGCAATGGCGGGTCTCAGATTCAGAGAGCTCTGAGGGGCAGCAGTAGTTTGGAATCTTTTACACTCAGTGTTTGTCTTCTCTATGGCTTGCAGATATTGGGTGCAATTTTGCAGGGTATGCAAAGCAGACAGGCCCTAAATGGCTAAATACACACTTACTTTAGATATATTTAAAGTAATTGGATATGTAAGAATTTGAGTTTGGCATTGAGTTGATGGTGCCAACCTCTTGTGAAAAAGTAAATAATGTAAGGGCCAATATACACTAGCCATCTTTGGGCCACTTACAGAATAATTTGAGAAAAATATGTTTTCTGCTATTGCTTGATGGAAAGTCCTATAGATGTTTGTTTGTCTAGTTGGCTTATAGTGTATTGGAATCTTCTATTTGCTTTCAATCTTCTAGCTCTTTGTTCACCCCCTTGCTGAAAGTGGGTTTTGCAGCTTTTAATATTTTTGAGTTGTCCATCCACTTATCCCCTCCCCCTTTCCCCATTGCTTAGATAACTCCTTCCTATACCATAGACAGTTGTTCAGGATTCACGTCGATGGTCTGATCTGCTAAGCAGGGGTCTCTTTACTGGTTTCGGTTGGTAATTTTAGTTCAAATTTTACTTTCTAGTCTCTCATCGTAGACCAGTGCACACATTCTAATCCTCTGAAGGACAAGAATTTAAAGGAATGAGGCCAGGAAATATGAAGGGAGCATGCTCCACTCAGAACCTGTCCACTTTCTATATTAGCAGTGGTTGTTCAGATTGTTAGAAGTCCAACACACTAAAAATATTGTTAATGGTTTCCCACATCACCCCTGCCCCCCAGTTCTTATTCTGAAAACAAGCAATCACTATTTATTTTATTGAAGTATAGTTGCTTTACAATGTTGTGTTAGTTTATGCTGTATAGCAAAGTGAATAAGCTATATGCATAGGTATGTGCTTCTTTTTTGGATTTCCTTCCCATTTACACCATAGAGCACTGATTAGAGTTCCCTGTGCTGTACAGTAGGTTCTCATTTGTTATCTGTTTTTTTTTTTTTTTGGAAAGTTTTGCATATTTATTTTTAAGTTCTTTCTACATAAAGTCATATTTTTCCCATCAGTACATTCTTTTTTTTTTTTTTTTTTTTTATTTATTTTTTTCTTTTTTAAATTTTATTTTATTTTTAAACTTTACAATATTGTATTAGTTTTGCCAAACATCAAAATGAATCCACCACAGGTGTACCTGTGCTCCCCATCCTGAACCCTTCTCCCTCCTCCCTCCCCATACCCTTGTTATCTGTTTTATACACAGTAAGACACTAACATATTTTAAAAGGCATAAGTAAGCACACAGTGGTTTGGTTTTCTTCTCTGGTGACTATTTTAATGCTTTATTGAAAAATAAAAACCAAAATCAAAAGCTTTCCCTTGCATTGTCCTGTTTTTGGAACACTTGCTTGTTTGGTACCCTAAACACAATGTGTTGCCCGTCATAGAATTAAGCACTAACAGTGTCCTTTGCCCCTAGGACCTGAGTGGCAAGTGTCTGAGGCATGGCTACTGCTCTGTCCTCCCACACCCAGAGCAGATACTATCAAGAACACGTGTATATCCTCTTCTGCCAAATGACTGTTAATGTCTTTTGCCCATTTTCTAAATTTCTTGTTTGATTCTTTTTTTTTTACTGTTGAGTTTTGAGAGGTTTTTTTTTTTTTTTTTTTTGGTGGGGAGGGCAGGCCACGAGGCATGCAGAATCTTCTCCAACCAGGCATGCATTGGGAATGCGGTCTTAATCACTGGTCAGATATGTGGTTTGCAATGATTTAATCTGGAATTTATCTTTTCATTCTCTTAACAGGGTCTCCCATCACCCCTATGTTGTGGGATGATTGACAATATAATTGTATAATATTGAAACTGTACAATGTGATGATTTGATATACATTTAACAGGGTCTTTTTTTTTCAGGAAGATAATTTTATTTATTTTTTTAATATAAATTTATTTTAATTGGAGGCTAATTACTTTACAATATTGTATTGGTTTTGCCATACATCAACATGAATCCGTCACGGGTGTACACGTGTTCCCCACCCTGAACCCTCCTCCCATCTCCCTCCCCATCCCATCCCTCTGGGTCATCCCAGTGCACCAGCCCAGAGCATCCTGTATCATGCATCGAACCTGGACTGATGATTCATTTCACATATGATATACATGTTTAAATGCCATTCTCCCAAATCATCCAACCCTCACCCTCTCCCACAGAGTCCAAAAGACTATTCTATACATCTGTGTCTCTTTTGTTGTCTCACATACGGGGTTATCGTTATCGTATTTCTAAATTCCATATATATGCATTAGTATACTGTATTGGCGGAGAAGGCAATGGCACCCCGCTCCAGTACTCTTGCCTGGAAAATCCCATGGATGGAGGAGCCTGGTGGCCTGCAGTCCATGGGGTCGCTAAGAGTCGGGCACGACTGAGCGACTTCACTTTCACTTTTCACTTTCATGCATTGGAGAAGGAAATGGCAACCCACTCCAGTGTTCTTGCCTGGAGAATCCCAGGGATGGGGGAGCCTGGTGGGCTGCCATCTATGGGATCGCATGGAGTCGGACACGACTGAAGCAACTTAGCAGCATCAGCAGCAGCATACTGTATTGGTGTTTTTCTTTCTGGCTTACTTCACTTTGTATAATAGGCTCCAGTTTCATCCACCTCATTAGAACTGATTCAAATGTATTCTTTTTAATGGTTGAATAATACTCCATTGTGTATATGTACCACTATCCATTCATCTGCTGATGGACATCTAGGTTGCTTCCATGTCCTGGCTATTGTAAACAGTGCTGTGATGAGCACTGGGGTACACGTGTCTCTTTCAATTCTGGTTTCCTCGGTGTGTATGCCCAGCAGTGGGATTGCTGGGTCATATGGCAGTTCTATTTCCAGTTTTTAAAGGAATCTCCACACTGTTCTCCATAGTGGCTGTACTAGTTTGCATTCCCACCAACAGTGTAAGAGGGTTCCCTTTTCTCCATACCTTCTCCAGCATTTATTGTGTGTAGACTTTTGGATAGCAGCCATTCTGACTGGCGTGAAATGGTACCTCATAGTGGTTTTGATTTGCATTTCTCTGATAATGAGTGATGTTGAGCATCTTTTCATGTGTTTGTTAGCCATCTGTATGTCTTCTTTGGAGAAATGTCTATTTAGTTCTTTGGCTCATTTTTTGATTGGGTCATTTATTTTTCTGGAGTTGAGCTGTAGGAGTTGCTTGTATATTTTTGAGATTAATTATTTGTCCATTGCTTCATTTGCTATTATTTTCTCCCATTCTGAAGGCTGTCTTTTCACCTTGCTTATAGTTTTCTTTGTTGTGCAGAAGCTTTTAAGTTTAATTAGGTCCCATTTGTGTATTTTTGCTTCTATTTCCAATATTCTGGGAGGTGGGTCATAGAGGATCCTGCTGTGATGTATGTCAGAGAGTGTTTTGCCTATGTTCTCCTCTAGGAGTTTTATAGTTTCCAGTCTTACGTTTAGATCTTTAATCCATTTTGAGTTTATTTTAGTGTATGGTGTTAGAAAGTGCTCTAATTTCATTCTTTTACAAGTGGTTGACCAGTTTTCCCAGCACCACTTGTTAAAGAGATTGTCTTTAATCCATTGTATATTCTTGCCTCCTTTGTCAAAGATAAGGTGTCCATATGTGCGTGGATTTATCTCTGGGCTTTCTATTTTGTTCCATTGATCTATATTTCTGTCTTTGTGCCAGTACCATACTGTCTTGATGACTGTGGCTTTGTAGTAGAGCCTGAAGTCAGGCAGGTTGATTCCTCCAGTTCCATTCTTCTTTCTCAAGATTGCTTTGGCTATTCGAGGTTTTTTGTATTTCCATACAAATTGTGAAATTATTTGTACTAGCTCTGTGAAAAATACCGTTGGTAGCTTGATAGGGATTGCATTGAATCTATAGATTGCTTTGGGTAGTATACTCATTTTCACTATATTGATTCTTCCGATCCATGAACACGGTATATTTCTCCATCTATTAGTGTCCTCTTTGATTTCTTTCACCAGTGTTTTAAAGTTTTCTATATATAGGTCTTCAGTTTCTTTAGGTAGATATATTCCTAAGTATTTTATTCTTTTCGTTGCAATGGTGAATGGAATTGTTTCTTTCTATTTTCCCATTATTAGTGTATAGGAATGCAAGGGATTTCTGTGTGTTGATTTTATATCCTGCAACTTTACTATATTCATTGATTAGCTCTAGTAATTTTCTGGTGGAGTCTTTAGGGTTTTCTATGTAGAGGATCAAGCCTTTGACTGTGTGGATCACAATAAACTGTGGAAAATTCTGAAAGAGATGGGAATACCAGACCACCTGACCTGCCTCTTGAGAAACCTATATGTAGGTCAGGAAGCAACAGTTAGAACTGGACATGGAACAACAGACTGGTTCCAAATGGGAAAAGGAATACGTCAAGGCTGTGTATTGTCACCCTGTTTATTTAACTTATATGCAGAATACATCATTAAAAACGCTGGGCTGGAAGAAGCACAAGCTGGAATCAAGATTGCTGGGAGAAATTTCAATAACCTCAGATATGCAGATGACACCACCCTTATGGCAGAAAGTGAAGAACTAAAAAGGCTCTTGATGAAAGTGAAAGAGGAGAGTGAAAAAGTTGGCTTTTAAGCCAACATTCAGAAAACTCAGATCATGGCCTCTGGTCCTATCACTTCATGGGAAATAGATGGGGAAACAGTGGAACCAGTGTTAGACTTTTTTTTTCTGGGCTCCAAAATCACTACAGATGGTGACTGCAGCCATGAAATTAAAAGACGCTTACTCCTTGGAAGGAAAGTTATGACCAACCTAGATAGCATATTGAAAAGCAGAGACATAACTTTGCCAACAAAGGTCCATCTAGTCAAGGCTATGGTTTTTCCAGTAGTCATGTATGGATGTGAGAGTTGGACTGTGAAGAAAGCTGAGCGCCGAAGAATTGATGCTTTTGAACTGTGGTGTTGGAGAAGACTCTTGAGAGTCCCTCGATTGCAAGGAGATCCAACCAGTCCATTCTAAAGATCAGTCCTGGGTGTTCTTTGGAAGGAATGATGCTAAAGCTGAAACTCCAGTACTTCGGCCACCTAATGCGAAGAGTTGACACATTGGAAAAGACTCTGATGTTGGAAGGGATTGGGGGCAGGGGGAAAAGGGGACGACAGAAGATGAGATGGCTGGATGGCATCACTGACTCGATGGACGTGAGTTTGAGTGAACTCTGGGAGTTGGTGATGGACAGGGAAGCCTGGCGTGCTGCAGTTCATGGGGTCGCAAAGAGTCGGACATGACTGAGCGACTGAACTGACTGAACTGATTGATGTAGAGGATCATGTCATCTGCAAACAGTAAGAGTTTTTCTTCTTCTTTTCCAATTTGAATTCCTTTTATTTCTTTTTCTGCTCTGATTGCTGTGGCCAAAACTTCCAAAACTATGTTGAATAGTAGTGGTGAAAGTGGGCACCCTTGTCTTGTTTCTGACTTTAGGGGAAATGCTTTTAATTTTTCACCATTGAGGATAATGTTTGCTGTGGGTTTGTCATATATAGCTTTTATTATATTGAGGTATGTTCCTTCTATTCCTGCTTTCTGGAGAGTTTTTATCATAAATGGATGTTGAATTTTGTCAAAGGCTTTCTCTGCATCTATTGAGATAATCATATGGCTTTTATTTTTCAATTTGTTAATATGGTGTATTACATTGATTGATTTGTGGATATTGAAGAATCCTTGCATCCCTGGGCTAAAGCCCACTTGGTCATGGTGTATGATCTTTTTAATGTGTTGTTGGATTCTGATTACCAGAATTTTTTAAAGGATTTTTGCATCTATGTTCATCAGTGATATTGGCCTGTAGTTTTCTTTTTTTGTGGCATCTTTGTCAGGTTTTGGTATTAGGATGATGGTGACCTCATAGAATGAGTTTGGAAGTTTACCTTCCTCTGAAATTTTCTGGAAGAGTTTGAGTAGGATAGGTGTTAGCTCTTCTCTAACACCTAAATTCTCTAACTGAATTTTTGGTAGAATTCAGCTGTGAAGCTGTCTGGACCTGGGCTTTTGTTTGCTGGAAGATTTCTCATTACAGTTTCAATTTCTGTGCTTGTGATGGGTCTGTTAAGATTTTCTATTTCTTCCTGGTTCAGTTTTGGAACGTTGTACTTTTCTAAGAATTTGTCCATTTCTTCCAAGTTGTCCATTTTATTGGCATATAATTGCTGATAGTAGTCTCTTATGATCCTATGTATTTCTGTGCTGTCTGTTGTGATCTCTTCATTTTCATTTCTAATTTTATTGATTTGATTTTTCTCCCTTTTTTTCTTGATGAATCTGGCTAATGGTTTGTCAACTTTATTTATCCTCTCAAAGAAGAACCAGCTTTTGGCTTTGTTGATTTTTGCTATGGTCTCTTTTGTTTCTCTTTCATTTATTTCTGCCCTAATTTTTAAGACTTCTTTCCTTATACTAACCCTGGGGTTCTTCATTTTTTTCTTTTCTAGTTGCTTTAGGTGTAGAGTTAGGTTATTTATTTGACTTTTTTCTTGTTTCTTGAGGTATGCCTGTATTGCTATGAACCTTCCCCTTAGCACTGCTTTTACAGTGTCCCACAGGTTTTGGGTTGTTGTGTTTTCATTTTCATTCATTTCTATGCATAGTTTGATTTCTTTTTTGATTTCTTCTGTGATTTGTTGGTTATTCAGCATCATGTTGTTCAGCCTCCATATGTTGGAATTTTTAATAATTTTTCTCCTATAATTGAGATCTAATCTTGCCGCACTGTGGCCAGAAAAGATGTTTGGAATGATTTCAATTTTTTTGAATTTACCAAGGCTAGATTTATGGCCTAGGATGCAATCTATCCTGGAGAAGTTCCATGTGAGCTTGAGAAAAAGGTGAAATTCATTGTTTTGGGGTGAAATGGCCTATAGATATCAATTAGGTCTAATTGGTCTATTGTATCAGATAAAGTTTGTGTTTCCTTGTTAATTTTCTGTTTAGTTGATCTATCCATAGGTGTGAGTGGGGTATTAAAGTATCCCACTATTATTGTGTTATTGTTAATCTCCCTTTCATACTTGTTAGCATTTGTCTTACATATTGCGGTGCTCCTATGTTGGGTGCATATATATTTATAATTGTTATATCTTCTTCTTGGATTGATTCTTTGATCATTATGTTGTGTCCTTCTTTGTCTCTTTTCACAGCCTTTGTTTTAAAGTCTGCTTTAAATGAGTATTGCTACTCCTGTTTTCTTTTGGTCTTTATTTGTGTGGAATATCTTTTTCCAGCCCTTCCCTTTCAGTCTGTATGTGTCCCCTGTTTTGAGGTGGGTCTCTTGTAGACAACATATATAGGGGTCTTGTTTTTGTATCCATTCAGCCAGTCTTTGTCTTTTGGTTGGGGCATTCAACCCATTTACATTTAAGGTAATTATTGATAAGTATGATCCCGTTGCCATTTACTTTATAATTTTGGGTTTGAGTTTATACACCCTTTTTGTGTCTCCTGTCTAGAGAAGATCCTTTAGCATTTGTTGGAGAGCTGGTTTGGTGGTGCTGAATTCTCTCAGCTTTTGCTTGTCTGTAAAGCTTTTGATTTCTCCTTCATATTTGAATGAGATCCTTGCTGGGTACAGTAATCTGGGCTGTAGGTTATTTTCTTTCATCACTTTAAGTATGTCCTGCCATTCCCTCCTGGCCTCAAGAGTTTCTGTTGAAAGATCAGCTGCTATCCTTATGGGAATCCCCTTGTGTGTTATTTGTTGTTTTTCCCTTTCTGCTTTTAATATTTATTCTTTATGTTTGATCTTTGTTAATTTGATTAATATGTGTCTTGGGTGTTTTGCCTTGGGTTTATCCTGTTTGGGACTCTCTGGATTTATTGGACTTGGGTGATTATTTCCTTCCCCATTTTAGGGAAGTTTTCAACTATTATCTCCTCAAGTATTTTCTCATGGTCTTTCTTTTTGTCTTCTTCTGGGACTCCTATGATTCGAATGTTGGAATGTTTAACATTGTCCCAGAGGTCTCTGACATTGTCCTCATTTCTTTTAACTCGTTTTTCTTTTTTCCTCTCTGATTCATTTATTTCTACCATTCTATCTTCTACCTCACTAATCCTATCTTTTGCCTCCGTTATTCTACTATTTGTTGCCTCCAGAGTGTTTTTAATTTCATTTATTGCATTATTCATTATATATTGACTCTTTTTTATTTCTTCTAGGTCCTTGTTAAGCCTTTCTTGCATCTTCTCAATCCTTGCCTCTAGGCTATTTATCTGTGAGTCCATTTTGTTTTCAAGATTTTGGATCATTTTCACTATCATTATTCAGAATTCTTTATCAGGTAGATTCCCTATCTCTTCCTCTTTTGTTTGGTTTGGTGGGCATTTATCCTGTTCTTTTACCTGCTGGGTATTCCTCTGTCTCTTCATCTTGTTTATATTGCTGTGTTTGGGGTGGCCTTTCTGTATTCTGGCAGTTTGTGGAGTTCTCTTTATTGTGGAATTTCCTCACTGTGGGTCGGGTTGGATGGGTGGCTTGTCAAGGTTTCTTGGTTAGGGAAGCTTGTGTCAGTGTTCTGGTGGGTGGAGCTGGATTTCTTCTCTCTGGAGTGTAATGAAGTGTCCAGTAATAAGTTATGAGATGTCAGTGGGTTTGGAGTGACTTTGGGCAGCCTGTATATTGAAGTTCAGGGCTGTGTTCCTGTGTTGCTGGAGAATTTGCGTGGTATGTCTTGCTCTGGAACTTGTTGTCCCTTGGGTGGTGTTTGGTTTCAGTGTAGGTATGGAGACGTTTGATGAGCTCCTGTCGATTAATGTTCCCTGGAGTCAGGAGTTCTCTGGTGTTCTCAGGATTTGGACTTAAGCCTCCTGCTTCTGGTTTTCAGTCTTATTTTTACAGTAGCCTCAAGACTTCTCCATCTATACAGCAATATTGATAAAACATCTAGGTTAAAGATGAAAAGTTTCTCCACAGTGAGGGACACCCAGAGAGGTTGACAGAGTTACATGGAGAAGAGAAGAGGGAGGAGGGAGTTAGAGGTGACCCGAATGAGATGAGGTGGAATCAAAAGAGGAGAGAGCAAGCTAGCCTGTAATCACTTCCTTATGTGTGCTCCACAGTCTGGACCGCTCAGAGATGTTCATGGAGTTATACAGAGAAGAGAAGAGGGAGGAAGGAGACAGAGGTGGCCAGGAGGATAAAGGGGGGGAATCAAAAGGAGAGAGACAGATCCAGCCAGTAATCAGTTCCCTAATTGTTCTCCACCTTCTGGAACACACAAAGAGATTCACAGAGTTGGGTAGAGAAGAGAAGAGGGAGGGAGGAGATTGAGGCGACCTGGTGGAGACAAAGGAGAGTCCAAAGGGGGAGAGAGCAGTCAAGCCAGTAATCTTGTTCCCAAGTAAAAATGGGTACTAAAGATTGGGTTCTTAAAGGTACAAAATTGATAACAAATACCAAAAAGCAAAGATTAAAAATCTAGAGTAGAGGTTGGATTTTCAAAAATACAATATTAAAGAAAAAAGAAAAAACAAAGTCACAAAAATTATAAAATATATTTATATTAAGTTTGCCTTAAAAAATAGGTCTCTCTCTCTCTTTTTTTTGTGCAAAGTAATAGTATGTTATAAAAATGAAAATTAAAGGAGTAATAGAGGACTTAAAAATTAAAAAAAATAAAGAATGATAGTAAAAATATATCTAGGACTTTCTCTGGTATTGTTGTGGGCAGTGTGGGGTCAGTTCATTTTTGGGGAGTTCCTTGATCCAGCTTATATTTCTCAAGATCTATAGGCCCCTTCCTATGTAGTCGGTACTAACTACAGGGTTTTAATCTATTGCACCTGTCACTTCCAAGAAGGTTCCCTCTGTTTTAGCTTCTTCTGTTTGCTGGTCTCTTCAGTGTCTGATTTCCGCCCTGACACAAGGGGGCGGTGGTGGACATTTTTTTAGGCTAACTTGGAGAAGGAAATGGCATGCCACACCAGTACTCTTGCCTGGAAAAGCCCATGGACGGAGGAGCCTGGTGGGCTGCAGTCCATGGGGTCGCTAAGAGTCGGACACGACTGAGCGACTTCACTTTCACTTTTCACTTTTATGCAATGGAGAAGGAAATGGCAACCCACTCCAGTGTTCTTGCCTGGAGAATCCCAGGGACGGGGGAGCCTGGTGGGCTGCCATCTATGGGGTCATGCAGAGTTGGACAGGACTGAAGTGACTTAGCAGCAGCAGCAGTTGAGTCATGCTGTGGGGAGGGAGGGTCACTGCAAACAACACTGGTGTGCGCTTGCAGTGTCTCGCCACACTGGGTTTGCCCTTGCTCACGGCGTGTGTGCTTTCCCTGTTTTACACTGCTTAGGTTCCAGGTTGCTCTGCTGGGAACTGTCTGAGGCCGTCCCTGGGTTGTGTGCACTTCCCAGGTCTAAGCCGCTCAGGTTCAGGTACTCGGGTAGTCCTCAGAGGCTCAGACTCGGTTGGGCCTGTGTTTTGTGCCCTTCCCAGGTCCGAGCAGCTCAGGTGATCAGGTGTTTGGCGAGTGCAGTTGCTGTGACTTATTGCCTCCCCGTCCCTGCCACTCAGTTTTCTGGGTGTACAACTGGCGCACCTTCTCAGGCGGATGTTGACCGTCCAGAATCCCAAGAAGTCTTGGTTAGCAACGAAGCCTGCTTGCAGTTTGATAGATAATGCCTCTCTGGGGCCGCAATTGCCCCCTTTTGGCTCTGGCTGCCCTTGCCTGCCTGTCACCGGAGGGGGATAGGCCGGCCTGCAGCCGGCTAGCTCTGCTCAGTCCTTTGTTCTGTGAGCGGGCCTGACGGTATCTTAGGTTAGGGCTTTTCGCGTGGTAGCTTTCCCACGGCTGGTTTGCTAGCCCAAGTTACTTCCCTCAGATTGCCCTCGGGGCATTCATGCCCAGTCCTTACTGTAATCAATGCAGCCCGCACCTCCCTGCCCAGCCTCCGCTTGCTAGTGGCGGATGCAGGCGTCTGAGCTGCTTCTCCACTGGGGGAGTTACTGTTGGGCACATAATCTGTGGGTTTTCATTATTTATTTATTTTTCCTCCCGGTTATGTTGCCCTCTGTGGTTCCAAGCCTCGCCACAGACTCAGCAGTGAGAGTGTTTCCTGGTATTTGT
This sequence comes from Bos mutus, assembly GCF_027580195.1. Classification (NCBI taxonomy): domain Eukaryota; kingdom Metazoa; phylum Chordata; class Mammalia; order Artiodactyla; family Bovidae; genus Bos; species Bos mutus. Next base: position 68,530,211 of record NC_091633.1, read on the forward strand.
AAACTTCTCTCTTTTTAAAGACTCCCTTCCTGGGATGGAGCTCAGTCCCTACCTCTTTTGTCTTTTTGTCTTTTATATTTTTTCCTATCTCCTTAAGAAGACAATGGGCTGCTTTTCTGGGTGCCTGATGTCCTCTGCCGGCATTCAGAAGTTGTTTTGTGGAATTTACTCAGCGTTCAAATGTTCTTTTGGTGAATTTGTGGGGGAGAAAGTGATCTGGATCCCCGTCCTATTCCTCCACCATCTTAGGACTGCCTTTCTAACAGGGTCTTTTGAATAGCAAAAGTTTTACATTTTGAAGAGGTTCCATTTATGTTTTTCCTTTTATGGACTGTGCATTGGGTATCAAATTTAAGAACTCTTTGCCAAATCCTAGGTCTTTACATAATAAATGTTCTATTTATTCAAAAACTTCAATGGTTTTACATTTAAGTTCATGATCCACTTTGAGTTAGTTTTTGTATTCCATGGGAGGTTTAGATTCTTTCTGTTTTGCCTATGGAATATTCTGTTTCTCCAGCAGCATTTACTGAAAAGGCCATTCCTACTCCATTGAGCTGGTTTTACATCTTTGTAAAAAAAACTAGCTGGGTTCATTTATGGGTTCTGTGTTCCATTCTATCAATCTATATGTTGGTCCCCCCGACCAGTACCATACTGTGTTGATTACTGAAGCTCTATAGTAAGTCTTGGGGCTTCCCTGGTAGCTCAGCTGGTAAAGAATCTGCCTGCAATGCAGGAGACCCTGGTTCAATTCCTGGGTTGGGAAGAGCCCCTGTAGAAGGGATAGGCTACGCACTCCAGTATTCTTGGGATTTCCTGGTGTCTCAGGTGATAAAGAATCTGCCTGCAATGCAGGCGACCTGGGTTCCATCCCTGGGTTGGGAAGATCCCCTGGAGGAGGGCATGGCAGCCCACTCCAGTATTTTTGCCTGGAGAATCCCCATGGACAGAGGAGCCTGGCAGGCCACAGTCCATGGGATTGCAAATTGTCAGACACAACTGACCAACTAAGCACAGCACAGCATAGTAAGCCTTAATGATAGGAATAATGATTTTTCTTGCTTTATTCTTTTTCATAATCATTCTGGATACTCTACAGTCTTTGCCTTTCCATACCAATTTTAGAATAATGTCCAAAAATCTTGCTGAGAACTTGATAGAAATTGTATTAAATTAAACATATAGATCAGTTTGAAGAGAGCTGACATCTTCACCATGATGAATCATTCAATTAATGAACATGGTATGTCTCTCCAATTATTTAGGTCTTTTTTGATGTCATTCATCAGCATTTTGTAATTTTCAGCATACAGAATATTTATACCTAAATATTTTATTTTCTTTGGAGCAGTTGTAAATGGTATTGTGATTTTGTTTTGATTTCTGCTTGTTTGCTCTTAGTATATATAATACGGTTGATTTTGTATGTCAGTCTTATATTCCAGGGCTTCCCAGGTAGTACAGTGGTAAAGAATCTGCCTGTTAATGCAGGAGATGCAAGAGACACAGGTTCAATCCCCTGGAGAAGGAAATGGCAACCCACTCCAATATTCTTGCCTGGAAGATTCCATGGACAGAGGAGCCTTGTGGGCTACAGTCCAGGGGGTCACAAAGAGTCGGACATGACTGATCATGGGTGCATGCATGTGAGCGCATGCACACACACACACACACACGTATCCTAGCTCCTATCCATTCTTAGTTTGCCAGTAGATTTTACCATGAATAGGTGTTGAGTTTTGTCAAATGCTTTTTTTTTGGCATCAGGTGACATGACTATATGATTTTTTCTTTCACCTGTTAATATGGTAGATTACATTGATTGATTTTTGAATATTGAAACAGTCTTGCATAACTTAGATAAACCAGTGTGGTTGTAACATGTTATTCTTTTCACACATTGCTGGATTTGATTTGCTAATATTTTGTAGAGGACTTTTGTGTCTAAATTCATGGGAGATATTGGTCGATAGTTTCCTTTGTCCTTTATTTGGTTTTGGTATTTAGGGCAATATTAGCCTCATAAAATGAGTTGAGAAACACCCTCTCCTCTTCTATTTCCTGGAAGAGATTGTGCAAAACTGGTGTCAGTTATTCTTTAAATGTTTGGTAAAATTCTCTAGTGACACTTCCCGGCTCTAGAGATTTTGATTCTTAGTGTTATTTCAATGTGAATTTATCTGTGCCCATAAGAACAAGTGAAAGGTCTGGAGAGTTTGGGGTCTCAGTTCACGTTACATTCACATGTGGGCGTGTCACACTGGACTGTGATCACATGAGAGAAACCATTGTGTGCTGGTCATTGTTGGGACCTCCGCACTGACGACAGCACCTGGTACACAGTAGGTGTTCAAGTGAGCTTGCGGAATAACTGAGTCGACTCGGTACTCTGTTGCAGACTGGAAGCCTGATGCTGTTAGAGGGCGGCATGGAGGCACCTGAATTCTTTGTGCGAGGTGGAAAAATCTTCTGGGAAGAGTGGAAGAGTACCGAGTACTTACGGTTCACTTATCCCTCTTTGCTTAAACTACTTCTGATCAGGCAGTGGTTGGCTCTACCACCTGGAGCAACCCAGTGTGCTCCAGAATTTGAGGAGCATGGGGAGCTGGTGAGACAGAGGGGTGTGTTGGGGTAAGAGTAGTTGCTGCAGGCTGCTGCAGACTGATGCTCCTTCCTAATCAGGGTGCCTCTCACACAGAAACAAGCTCTGAGAATCACACTTTAAAACAGAGGATACACAGGAAATGAGAATGGATTGAGCTTAAACATAATTTATAGAGTAATAATTCTTGATTGCCCATAAGTAGTGTCAGGCTTGCAGAAACTACTGACTTTTTAGGTGTCTCTGAATTTCGAAAGCTACACCAAGGTACTTGCCACTAGGACTGTAGTTTCTAGTCCGCTAAGTGGTTTGTTTTAGACTAGAAGATTTTCTGTCAGAGCTACATTTCTGTGTGGTGCACAAGAAAGCACGTGCACGCATGAGAGGGTGCACCAGTTTTTAGGTGAATTTCTACTGGGGAGCCAGTTAGTGGTGCTAAGTTCTCATGCCTTGCTCATTTCATAGCATAACAGACTATCTGGGTTGTTAAATTAGTGACGATTATAACTACATTCTGGGACATCTTGTGACAGCTAAACTCTTTGATTTGTTCTTCTAACACTATATTAATCGCTATCTGTATCAATAAGAGCTTTTTTTTTTAGCAGCTTTTTATCTGCATTATTTTCTGGACAATTGTAAACAGCTTCAAAATATTTTATTATGTTGAAGGCTATTTATTTCTGAGCCAAATGTGAATTCATTTGTTTGTAATTTGAGACTATGGGGCATTTATTGATTATAAAGGCAATGGGCCTTATGCTAGGCTTATTTGTAGTGTCTGGAAATCACCATCAGCATGGTAATTGTGCAGTGTTGATTGGCCAACATGTCAAACTGATGATAAACACTTTCTCCTTTATGCCATCCCTGGGCTTGTCTATACTCTCTTTTAACACAGCATGTTGGGATGATTTGTCTGCTTGTCTCTCTCTCTCACTGGATTCAGAGTTCCTTTGGAGAATGAACCATCTCTCTTTCTAGAGCGCCGAGCACAATTCCTGACTCTAGACTAGAAGCTGAAGGAGGACAGATCGCTGTGCGTCCACCACCTGGGACAGCACCTGGGCGTGCAGGTGAGCACTCAACACTTGTCGAATGAATGCATCAACGCTGATAGCTGGTGCGCTAGAAAAGTCTTTGCTGAGTTAATAAATTACTTTGTATTTGTACAGTGAGTTTCAGGGGCAGAAATCACATTGTTTCATAACCCAGAGGCAGTGATTGCACCCTAAAATACATATGCCTTGACTTGCTTTCCAAGGTGACCCCTCCCCCATCAAGAATATTGAAAACCAAGTAGTAAGCAAGATTTGAAAGGCAAAAAATCAAATTATCATTTGATAAGAGAATAGAGAATGAAGACTGGAGGGTACTGTTAGATAAAATGGACCTCTTTATCCTTTTTAACCCTATGAATTTCACTGCACATAGATAGGACCTTCGAGCACGTAGGAAATGTTGCCCCACAACTCTTATAAATGTGTTCCTGTAGAACAACTCATTTCTCAAATTATGTAGGAAAGGGAGGAGGAATCACACGTGTGGTAGATATGGAGCTTTTATATCTTTAAACTTTTCTGATCTCCTATGTGGGATATCTTGGCAGCTTATTAACAGGTCATGAATCATCTTAGGAAACACAAAAATCCAATGTCTTCTGATTCCTTGCTTTTTTCCAGAATAATGGATGAACATTCATGTTTTCACCTGTCTACAAAAGAAATCTGATAGTTGAAAAACTAAGGAAGAATACAACAGTCATGATTATTTCAAAAAGAAATGAGCCATACCTATATTTGAATCATCATGCAAAAGAAAACAATGAAACAAAATGAAAGATGAACCAAAAATCTATGTGCTCTTCCAAGCATGTCTTGTTGGCTCAGTCTTGACAAAGATGGGAACAAAGGGTGTGGGGGATTGGAAAATTCAAAGAAGGGTGTGTAAGGCAGCAGGCAGGCATCGGAGTGCCTACTACCTCCTCACATCATGACCGAAGGAGGCAATGTCTGGCAACAACTAGGTCTATGGAGCCCCAGGGTCCGCATTCTTTAACGTGGGCAGGCAACATCTGTTTTGATTGGACAGGGAACATTCAGATAGGTCAGCATCTTCCAATTGTTTCTTTCCACTCTTTTTGGATGTGTTATACTTATTTCCACTTTCTAATTCCTAAAGCGTCTGTCTACTGTTCTTTTGTCTTTTATCTTCTCTCTCTCTCTTGCCTTTTCCAGAATCCCAAGTTTCCGGTTTCAAATGTTTACAATGAGTCGTGGCCTTAATCATGAGTGTCCCTCATTTAGTCCATGGATGCCTTGTAGGAAGAGGATTGTGTTAGGAGTCTGTGGACTCAGATGAGAAGCCGAGTCAATTGGTAACCCAGAAGAGGAAAGAGATTGCCCAAATTGTGCAGCTCAGCTAGGCAGTGGGGCTCTGTTGCCTTTTGGAGCCACCAGAGCTTGAAGTGCTATAGAGAGATCATGGCTGTATGTGCAGCAAACTTTTTAACTAAATCAACAAAATGCTGTCACGTAAAGGCTTTGCAGGAACACCACTCAAAATTTCGGATTTGTTGAGGACACTGTTGATCTTGTGTATTACCTGTCCTTATATTTCATATAACTTACATTATAAATGTCATTGTACTTGTGATTATTTCTCTTCTTTTACTCTGTTATGTCAGCTCCATAAGGACAAGGAGCTGATATATGGTTCCCCAGCACTTAGAATGGGGCCAGACATGTAGCAGATGTACAGTGCACATTTGTTGAATAGAGATGTGCCACCCTGCTCCTATAATCCACCCTGGATTGAACAGAAGACAGAATTTGTCATCTGAAAGACCTGAATTTCAGCTCTGAATCAGCCTCATGTTAGCCTTGGTGCCTAATCCCTTTGAGCCTTAGTTTCTTCACGTGTTTACTAGAACTTCTCTGGAGCCTCCTAAAATAAAACAATGAAGCATTTGGATGGATGTATGGATGGAAGCCCTTCTCATTTTCCTGTTCTCTTTTCACCACCCCCTCCCTACCTACTGCCTTTCAATGGGTGCTCTTCAAACCATGGCTCTGTTAGAATTTAAGTGGGGAAAGAATGAACACTGTTGCAATAGTGATTCTTTTTCATTATAAAAATCTGCAGAAATGAAAAGCACAACGGCCAAGCTCGTGAACCTCAGGTTCAGGCTTGTGTTGCCACCAGGCTGCCACTGGATGGCTGAAACCAGACCAAAGCAGGCAAACCTCTGCCTCCCTGCAGGGTCTGCAGTAGTAGAATCTGTGTGGGGTGTGAGACACAAGCAGGGGCCAGGGGATGGGTGGTGGAGAGGTGAGGTGCTTTCTGAGTCACACAGGAAATAGACACTTCAAACCGCAGGAGGGCTGGGCCTCGGGAGGAAGGAGGTGATCACTCTCATTCAGCTCCCTTTCCAGTTCCTCCCACTGAGAAGACAAGACAGAAGACAGGGAGTTGGTAAAACAGGATGTAAAGTTTATATACAAGAATATAGTGTTTATCTGAAATATTTACAGTGTTGGTTAAAGCAATATTTTTACAACTTTTTGGGGTCAACTACTATGTATATTACAGGTAAGCTACAATGGTTTAATCTGCAAAATTAAGTAAAAAAGTGTTTTAAACAAAGTTTAAAGTACTCGGGTCAATCATAAAATTGGTCTGTTTTGCCTTTTATTTGAAGAACTCATGCTACGGTGGTTAATGTGGTTTTTATAAATGGAAGTATTCTACCTGGAAATGCAAAACGCAATACATGCTAGTTGTTAAGTTCCCAGCAGGGATGTTAAATGACAAATGACTTGTTACACAATTCAGGTGCTGAGTATCAGGCTGCAGCCGAGAGAGGTGCTGAGATAACAGCCAGCTTTATCTCAACTGGGTTTTGGACCCACAACAGAAAAGGGAAAGTTCGGGCCATACAGAAAAGTGAAGCTGTTTGCACGTTAAGGCAACCTCAGTGGAAACGGACCCAAACCAAACCACCAAAAAAATCAAGCCAGAGTCACAGTTGCACCTACGTGAAATAGTTCTTAACTGACCTTTTCAAAAACTTCATAAAAATCCTTGTGATTTTATTAGTTGGAATATTTCTACAAGATTTCGGTGGATTTTTCCTTTATGTGAAGACACCTATCTGTTCCTGAGGCCTCCTGGGGCCTTATAACTCAGGAAATGCTGGGGGTGCAAACGTGCAAAAGGCAGGGGAAGCCGCTCCAGGCCGGAGCCGGAGCCGAGGGACTGTGCTTGGGAAACCACGCTGAGGTCCCAGAGCAGCGGGGGCGGGTCGGCGGGGCCCTGGGAGGGGTCCGCAGCGAGGCTGGCCTGGGACTAGCACTGCAGCTTGCGGAAGCTGCGGGAGATGCGCTTGAACTCTCGCTGCCCCTTCTGCCACCGCTTCACCGAGGTGATGACCAGCTCCCCACCCAGCTTCTGCCCCATGACCAGGTAGGGCGCGTTGATGTCGTTCATCTCCTCACACGTGCACTGCAGGCTGTCTTTGAGCCACAGCACCGACTTCTTCAGGTCCTTCTCGGACACTCCGTTCAGCTTGTAAATGGTCTTGCTCTTGGTCTCCAGGATGATTTTCGTGTCTCTATTGATGTAGGTGATCTCCTTCACTTTTATCTTCAGTGCTGCGAACACAAAAGGGGGCAGGATCACTCCAGTGATAAGGAGGGCATAAATCCCCCCCGCGTGTCCTAGACTCGCCTGGGAGAGGGAAGAGGAGCCCCTTGAGGTCGACGGGGGCCGCAGGCAGGGGGTTGGGAGCTGAGGGCAGCAGGTGGCTCCATTTCTAAAGCCTCAAAGCATTGATGGAGCACTTTGTTTCAAACCAGCCATCCTTTAAAAACTCCCCTTGTGGACTCAATTGATTTTCCCTCCTTGCCCTGTGTTCCTGTGTTTGTACGGAGGCTGCATGTGGAGTGTGCTCTCCTCGACAAATGACTTCCCCTATTGGAAAATTCACCATGAAAAGAAATGCCTGACTTAGGTGAAACACGATCCTTCTGTGGCTGTAAACTTTAAACTCAATTTATGACGTTGGAGAGGTTTTTGGACAAACCTGTAAGGAAATTATATCACACAATCATTGTTTTCTAAAGAACAGACTACAGGGAAGGAGAATTGATCTTACAGCTGCATTTGATTTGGTAAAGTAACTTGGAGAAAAAATATCCAAGACTCTTTTTAAGAGCACAACATGTTTAGCTGTAAAAGTGTTTTTCTGAAGACCTCATCCTCATATGCTATCATTTGCCTGTCCAAGGCTAAGGCATTTACAGATCATATATGCACTGCTTCCAAGATGGATATGTAGACTCATTAGAATGCTAAGACCTAAGGTAAGTGGTTTACTATAAAAGACACATTTTATAGTCATGAACAGTATGCTTTGGGAAAGAAAACCCTACAAACATACATGCTGGAATTAAATTTCAAGACTCCATGAAGTCAGGGAAGGGATAGAATTTTAAGGTTTACGGGATCATCTAGCTAAGCTCTCTTGTTGGTACACCAAGAATCTGAAATCCAGAGAAATTCAGTGATTTACAAGAGGTCACCCAATTATGCTGTGCCCTAGCTGAGCCTAATTCTCAGAACTCGAGTCCCCAAACCACTGGGATCTTAGCCACAGTATCAAATCTCTTGTCCTGGCTGGTGCATTCACATGCTCAACTATAATGTGTTAACGATTGTTCCATAGAGATTATATGCAGGTGTGACTTCCTGACTCTGATGGAGTTTAGTGCATTGTTTAAGTTAGTAATAGAGGAAGAGGTTTTTTGGTGAGAAATCGCTGCTCTGGAGATTTCTTTCTTTCTCTGTCAGAGGAATTAGACTAAGTTGGCTTTTCCAGCCGAGCAGGAAACGACTGAAGCTCAGCCAGGTAAATCAAGCATGCTGGGACTTGGCCAACCACTGTTTGTCTGAGATGCATCTGGGTCATAATATTGGGTGCTCAGGGTTTTTTGTGAGATGAATCACATGGCAATGTCACATGGTCCTATGGCCTCGGCCTAAGGGCTGGGAGTGGGAAGGTATATGGTGGGAGAAGTGATTATCATGCTACCTGGGACCCTCATCAATAGCACAGACAGAGCATGTGTGAGATTTTGCCTGGTCAGACTAAACATTCTTGAGCCCAAAACATCAGAAAAATCATCACTTTTAATCAGAGGGAAGACTTATGACTCATCTTTCTCTAGCTATGAAATAACTAACTTTTTAAGAGCTTACCATGGGAAAACTTCAGATGTTTCCTTCCTGGGTTTTCTGCTGGGACCAAATATAGGGAATCAAAGCTCTTAAGTAACTTTTCGTGCCCTGGATGGAAGGTATGAGGGGGTGATGCAGGGTGTGTTGGAGACAGAGGTGATGATATTGGGTTGGCTAAAAAGTTGTTTCCATAATACGTTATAGACAAATCTGAACTAAGTTTTTAGCCAACCCAATACTGTCTGGACCAACAAAAGGTTGCATACAGAGGCAGGCAGTTCTGATCTATTCTTTCTTCACCAGTACTTTCCCTACTGAAATCAGGAGGTCTTCTCCATCTTTCTTGTCCTTCAGAAGTGCAGTGGGGAGATTGTCATGCTTTCATGGGTGATTCAAGTTAAATACATCAGATTTCTACCTTGTTCCTTCTACCCTTTCATTACTCCCCCATACTACATAGGTGATGTGGAAAACCACTTATAAACCAGTATAGGACTCACCCCATACAATTTAAGTTTATTATCCCCCTTGGGACAAAATGAACATGAAGAAATAGAAAACAAACTTGTGAGGTATCTGCATGTGTGATACCATAAGTGTAATGACTTCCAAGTTGTTCCAAGGTAAGAGAAAGAGAACATTGGGACAGACAGACAGACAGACACACACACACACACACTTTTTTTCACAGGTCTTGATGCAGCATCTTTAGGAAAGAGATCTTATGTAAGGTAAACCACTAAGCAAGCAGGTAATGTGTGTGTGTGTGTGTGTGTGTGTGTTGGCGTGCACGCGCGCATGTGCACGCATGTGCCTGAGCCCTAATTTCAATTTTTTTGGAGCTTCACTATATCATAGAAGTCAGGAGAGAGATCTGTACTAAAGCTAGTGCAAAGGCTGTAAGCTGCCAGAATAAAATGCCATACATTTTTATATGAACTTTATTTAAATTATATTTTAAAAATTTGCCCTTAAATCCTGAGCATGGAAGCTAAGAACCGTGTTTTGGGTAAGGCTCTGGAGCTTTGGGATTGCTGCTGCCAACATGCCTGGCCATCTCCTACTCTGAGAGTTTTTTGTCTTTGAGTATAGACATCCACCCCCATCCAACCCTATCATCCACTTGTGGCTTTTGCTGAGTGGGAGAAGTAGCTCAAACTGAGTTGCCTCCTTCCTTCCCCTTCCTCAGCTGTGTGAAGCTTCTCCTATAGCTATGGGTGTCCTAGGAGTAGCTAAGGTTAAGCACAGGACCCTTCCTGGAAGTGACCTGGGGTTGTAAGGGGCAGTGATTAGTGGTTTCCAGAGTTTCAGGGACCTGGCCAGGTCTGAGACTTCTGGCTGGTAAGTTGTAAGGCGAGGGTGGGATGTCATTCCTCCACACTATGCACTGGAGTGGTTTCTGTCTCCAGGGTTTAGCTGAGTATGTAGAAGTGTTCCTAGAGGTCTGTTAGAGTCTGTTATTATTTGCTAGGACAGAGACCACATCTGTTTACCAGTAAGTTCAACCTTCTGCTTGAATAAATACTTTTAAAGGGCATCAACCCTCAAACGCACCAAGAAATGCCTGCTCTTGGAAGAGGAGGAAAGCATGAATGTCTCAGGAATCTGGGTGAAGTTCTCTGCCACCCCAGCTCTGAATTTAGTGCTGATCTTATGTCTAGCTGGCTCCTTCGATCCCCACAGAGGCTGAAGGACTCAGAGGAGGTGCTGCTGAAGCTCTGAGTGGACAGTCTCCTCTTTCCTCTTAGAGTTCTCCCTTAAGGGAAGTGATTTACACACCATGGAACTTGGGAGTCCCTGAGCACTGTGTCATCACAGCACCTTACATGTATCTTGCCAAAGTAAATTCCTAGCTTTTTTCTTTTCCAATTCAAGGAAACTCTTTCCACCAAATTATTAACTAGTACCTTGGATATACTCACGGTCAGTGGAATACGAGAAGCAGAGCATCATGTTTGGCACTGGACTAAATTTCTATTTGGGGCCAACTTAATGTCTTGAATCTGTTTTACTGAGGCTAATATTTACATGTTTCCATCCCTGGGACACGTGTTTAAGTGACTAAAAGAGAACATGGGCCAGGATTATGCTTGCTGGCAAGAAAAAGCCAAAGTGAAGTGAAAAATGTGCCATTTGAAATTCATGATATGAACAATTCTCATTTATTTGATTGTTGCTTAACAGAGCAATGACTCTCACCTAAGAAAAGATATAATTCAATACAAGATAGTTAATGTAGAGAGGAAACTAAGATAACCTGTTAGATGATTAGCTCAAGGAAAGATGAGCTGTGATGCTATTTTACCCAAACTTTATCTAGTAAAGGGCTTCCCTTGTGGCTCAGCTGGTAAAAAATCCTCCTGCAATGCAGGATACCTGGTTTCTATCCCTGGGTTGGGAAGATCCCCTGGAGAAGTGAAAGGCTACCCACTCCAGTATTCTGGCCTAGAGAATTACAGGGACTGTATAGTCCATTGGGTTGCAAAGAGTCAGACATGACTGAGTGACTTTCACTTTTACTTTATCTAGTAATAGTAACATCTTAATGAATTGTTATCTTTAAGCTGTTCTGGAAAATAAAACTTTTGCTGGTGGTGTTTACTTACCAAAATCATTTTTACAAAGTGTTTCCATTATGTCGTTGTCATCTTCGTTTTTAGTTTTGCAGGCTTCACATACCTTTGGAGCTAGAAACGTGAAAAATTAGTAACTTTGCTTGAAAGGAAACAGCAGATGGCATTTGTAAACAACTCACTGGTAGGGGCTTCTTCAGGCAAGAGGAACAATTGTCCTGTAAGACCCCTAACTCTGCCTCATTTATAAAGAGGGACCACTCATGCCTAAGAAAGTGTCCCATGCCTCCCCTTTTTTTTGACAGGCAAAAATGCCTACATACTGTGTACAATATTCCCAGTGGTGGAGTGTGGGGGCGCGGCTGCAGGTAACTGAGACAGGCTGTAGCTTTTCGCTCTTCCTCCCACTCCTGGGACAAACAGTCTCTGAAAAAGTTAGCCCCAAGGCCTCTCTGAGGAGAAAGCACTAAAAGACCCTTGAAGGATTTTGGAAAACTAGCAACCACCAAGGATGGCCAAAAGATCATCTTTCTCAGCTGCAGGCCACCAGTGCAGCCTGGCCTCTGCTGGCTCTTCAGCCAAGCTGCTTCTGGGAGGGGGCGGGGGGATGGAGTCATCTTGAGGGAGTTTCAAGTCTGGGCTGGGCGAGGTGGCTAGTGTGGTAAGGCTGCATCTGAGCTTCCCCTTTGGAAGCACACCTCACTAGCAGCTCCAGCCTGCTCTACCTGGGCCTGCGTCACCTCGTGCTTTCTGCCAAGCCTGTGCTTGAGTTAGGCAGCATTTACTTCACTGTTACCTTCCTCCCTGGTGCAGGTTCTTCTTTCCTCTCTTTGCCTGTTTCAGATGCTTGAAAACAAGCAGACAAAACAACAACAAAGCCCAAACAAACAAAAACCCAAAGCTTTTCTAGAAGCCAAAGTAAGTTGAAGCAAACTGTTTCAGGGGTCTGACCAAACCCAGGAATGTGCACTAGCTCAATTATGAGATAGCCAGCTAACGGCTCTTCTAGAAGAGTCTGATTCCTTGGGAAAAGGGAAAGAAGAAAACATTCATTTTCTCTCACATATAAATGTACTAATACTGTCTTTAAAATTTAGGTGAAAGTTCATTAATATGAAATTGCGTTTTCACAGGAAAGAAAACCTGTATGACTCATTTTGGAAGTTATTTATCAATTTGGAGAAAGTGCAGAGCAGATTTTGAAAAATGCAAACTTTTACTGTGAAAGGGGAAATTTTTTTTTTGAGAAATGTAGTATATAAAGTTGGTGCAGATTGTGAAAAATAAAAACAAAAGCAACATACATAAAACTGCCCTTAACTTCTCTCTCTCAAACAAAATGAAACTTTTCCAATTAGGAGCTCTAAGAATGTATATAAAATGTTACTAACCTGTATTGGTTGGTCTGTGGTATATGTTGGACAAATGTTTGAAATATGCCAAACATTTGCAATAAATTATAAATCTAACCAATAAGATGATTGCAGACTCATGGTGCCTGCCAGGAAAGATTGCTAAGCAACTTTGCATTTTCTTTAACTAATGATGGCTGTAGGAAAACAATTAGAGATTGAAAGGGAGATGCTGCTGGAGCCCTGAAAGGGATTAGGAAGCCCCCTTTCTGTCCCGGGGGACCTAAATCAGCTCAGACACATTGTATATGTTTTCCTTTCAGGAAGAATATCAAGAGCCCATGAGGTTTTCATTGCTTTGATGGTTTCTGCGCAGGAACTCCCCCTCTGTTTTCTAAAAAAACTTGGGAAATTCTCTTTTGCACGATTTTCTCCAGTTAATTAAAACCACTCCTAAGATAAAAGCTGATTAGTGATAGAAAAATGAGTTCTGGAGATTCCCTTTGTGCTTCTTTCTTGGACACCTGGGCACTTACAACCAAAGCTGAATTTTCAGCACACATGAGCCAGTCCTACTTTTTATTTTCAAAGCCTGAATGGCAAACAGAGAGTACCTTAAAAGACTATCTGTTTGCACATTTTGGCGATCGTGGCTGTAGGGAATGTCCCTGCGTCTAGAATCCTGCCCAGTGGTAAAAACGTGCTGCGTGAGATTCAGGCCAGGGTGTTCTGCCCAGCGTGCTCACCCGCCAACTCCTCCACGGAGGGCCACTTCCAACTATCTCAATTGCGGCCCCCGTGCTAGCATCTTTTGAAAGAATGGTGCATGTGTCTACAAAGAAAAGACCTCTTTCAGTTCTACATTTTCTCCGCACCCCGACCCCGCCCGGCGCCTCCCTTTTCAACTGTTCCTATGAAAGAGCAATTGGTATAACAGGGGAAGGGAATGAGAGACTTGGATGTGTGTATATATATATATTTTTGGTGTGTGTGTAGGGGTGATTATCTCAGTTTTGTCACGCTGACAAATCAGGGCAAGGAGAGCGTCTGCCCCGCCTGGGACTGGCCCCCTGTCAACGCAACGGGATGCGGGGTCTTCGTGGAGCTGGTGGTGGGGGTGTAATAAGGAGGAGGGCCTACCTTCCTCGGTAGCCGGCAGGAGGTGGTCGCTGCTAGCGAGGGGGATGCAAAGGTCGTTGTCCTGGGGGAAGCGGTCGCAGTCGAGCATGTCGGGCCACGGGAAGCCGAAGGCGGACATGACTGGAGCGCAGCGGTCCTTCACCTGCACGCAAAGCGAGTGGCATGGCTGGATGGTTTCGTCCAGGTCGTCGAGGCAGACGGGCGCGAAGAGCGAGCACAGGAACTTCTTGGTGTCCGGGTGGCACTGCTTCATGACCAGCGGGATCCAGGCGCCCGCCTGCTCTAGCACCTCCTTCATGGTCTCGTGGCCCAGCAGGTTGGGCAGCCGCATGTTCTGATATTCTATGCCGTGGCACAGCTGCAGGTTGGCCGGGATGGGCTTGCAGTTGCTGCGTTTGTAGGGGAAGTCGGACTGGCCGAAGAAGAGCCCGCGCGCCGAGCCCAAGCAGCAGTGCGAGGCGAGGACGATCAGCAGCAGGGAGCCGGGGCCCTGCAGCATCGTGGGTGCGCGACCCCCCGGGGGCGGAGGGAGCCAAGCCGGTGAAGTGGAGGCGGCGGGGGCCGGAGCTCTTCCCGGGTCCGCTCGCAGCGCTTGGCGCGGCTCCGGGGCCTGGAAATCAGCGCCGAGACGCGGGGCGCGCGAGGGACTGCGCGGGCGAGGTTCTGCGTTGGGCTCCGCGCTGCAAGCCTGCGCGCAGCTCCAGGTGGGCTCCGACCGGGGGGAGCAGAGTGAGCCGCAGCTGGGGCCCGGCCAGAGTTTTCTTGGCCTTTTTTATGCAAATCTGGAGGTGGGGGGCGGGTGGGGGGAGCAAGGGAGGAGCCAGTGGAGAGTAATCCGAGGAGGGTTGGTCACTACTCTCTGCGTCTGGTTTTCCGTTGAGAATGCCCCTCACGCGCTCCCTGGAAGGAAATTCTGGCGGCGCCCACCGACCCCTGTTCCCCCCCGCCCCGCAGGACGCTGCCAAGCGCGCGCTCTAGGACTGCTGTGAACAACAAACAAACAACAAATAGAAGAGCCTGGCAGTTGCGCCCCAACAGTGAGCGTGCAGGGAGCGGGCTGCGGGAGATGGAGGGACGCGAACGGCGGCCTTATGGCCAAGTCCCGAGGGAACGCGCACTGCCCCCCGCGAGGCCCGGGACGGGGGTTGTCTGACCCCAGCCTGAAGTTTCTGCTGGGCCCGGGGCTGCGGGGCGGAACTGCATTCCCGGCGGCCGCGAGCCAGCTGCGGGCCCTCTCTTTGTGCCCGCAGTCCACGCCAGGGTCCGGCCTGCCCGAGGCCGCTCGGCGAGGCTGCTTTCCTCTCGGATCCCCAGCCGCGGTTCCCAGTCTGGCCCACCCGTGCAGAGTGCTCCCGCCTGCCCTTTCAAAAGGCAGAGAATTTATACAAGTAGAGTCGTCGGAGCAAAACTTTTGCATGAAAAAGGGAATGTCAATAAAACGCTGGGGGTGTTGTTGTGTTGGGGGTAAGTCTGGAAAAGTTTGTCACTGTGGAAGCGCCTCTACAGATTCTCGTCAGAATCACACATGACTGCCCACCATTTCCCGGTTTGGGAGAAGAGACCTGCCTCCCCTTCCGAAATGAACCGGAAGACTCAAGACCCAAAAGCACCGCGCGCTCTAACCCGCTCTGTACCTGGCGGCGGGCACTCAGGGGTATATGCCTTCAGGGCACAGTTTGGGAAGGCTGGTGCTGGGCACAGAGGGCTGGCAGAAAGTGCGCCAGGTAGGCAGGCAGGGAAGGGGTAGGGGGCAGGGAAAGAAGCTCTGCCTTGACACCCACGAAGCCTTGGCAGAGGTCGCTCCTTCGTCCTACACAATGCCCGCGGGCACCGTGCAGGGCGCCAGGTGTACGGAGGCGAACCAAGAGGTCGGTCTGGGCGCCCGCGGAGCTGGGGACTCCAGCTCGAGGAGGACTCCAAAGAGTAAGTTCACAGCTGTAACCCGGGCTAGGGGGCCTCAGGAGGAAGGCGTGTGTGTGTGTGTGTTGGGGGGGCTCCTTTCTCCTAATCGCCCCAAGTTTCCCCTTGGGGCTGGTTGATCGTCTCCGCCCCCTAAGCCCCCCTGGCAGTTTGGCGGTGCAGGTCCAAAGAGAGAATTCCCGGAGAGCGGGCCGCCACGGGTCTTTCATATGGAAGGTGGGCGCATTGTTATTCCTTCCCAGCCATCCAGAGCCATCAGTAGGCTCCTTCCTCAGCCTCTCTATTTCCCTTCTTCCGGAAGATGCTTTGGCTTTGGCGGCCTTCCAGGCCCAAGTCGCCCGCCACTGCTTAGAGGAGGGGGTTAATGTGTGGGTGGCGAAAACCCACTTAGTGTTTTCTCCTGGCCGTGAATACAGCAGGAACATCGCCACCTGTAAGGAGAATATCTTTTGATTCTGACCCAAACATCTGGGTCCCTAAAGGCCAGTTTGCATCTTTTCTCCTTCGCGCCGGTGCTCTGCAGGGGAAGGGCCAGCCGCGGCAGCGGAAGGCCGCGCTCCTCCGCGGAAAGGGTCCTGGGTCTTTTCGGGTCTAGCTAATAAGCCCCGCTCCCCAGTACAAAGGACTTTGAAAAATAAACCTCAATAAAACAGAAGCACACTGAACCTAGCAGCTGATCGATGCCTCAGTTCTAAGAGATGTTAAGACTTGGGCCCGGGGCTGGGATGATGGCCCTCCCACCTCCACCGCCCCAAGCCCCAACGCCCTCCCCGGGGTCGCCTCCGCTTCTCAGAGGCCCTCGGCGATCAAAAGCCTGGGGAACAAGGAGCTGGAAGCCAGTGGGGTGGTTCGAGGCGGTGAGCGGCCGAATGCCCGGGAGAGGCTGGGGACCCAGGCGCTTCTCGGCCCGTGCGGCCGGAGGCATTGTTTCGAGAGCCCGCGCGGCCCCACTGGCCGCCAGGGGGCGCCGGGAGCCGCAGGAGGGTCCGCATCGCCGCGGCGCCTAGCGTCGCTCTCCCGCCTGCCGGATTCGGGGTCGCTGCCCCTCCGCGCATCCCGCCACCCGCCCCAGACCTCACCCTCGCGGCCTGCGTCTTCCTTTCCCTTCGGCAACTAGTTCGCGCCCGGCCTAGCGCGTGTGCGCGTTGACAGTGGAGCTCGCCGGACAAGCAGATTGCCGGCGAACAGGGGAATAACCTCTTATAAGGCCTGGACGCGGGCGCTGCCCTTCGTCTGTGCAAAAAACGCACGAACACGGACGCTTGGTGACCTTGGCAGCGCGCTTCCCCAGCCCGGGCCTCTGTGCCGCCGCAGAGAGATGGGCGCACGCGGGGCAGCCCGGCGACGCCTTCGGTGACTCGAACTCCTCTGTGCTCCGTGCTCTCCCTTGGGCCTACGGGTCTCCTATCCATGCAATTTATCAAAACACGTCAGAGGCTTTTCTTTTCCACACGGAGAGTCGATGTTACCTTCCTCACCAATCCACAACCCACTCCTCTGGGGTCCAATAAGTGGTTGTCAGTTTTAGGAACGGAAACTATTCGCCCAAACTCAGGGTAAGTAGTGGTGGGTGTCCACTCCTCAGAGGGCCTCCCACCCTCCCCACACACACACACACACACACACACACTCACACACACAAACTCAGGGTAAGTAGTGGTGGGTGTCCACTCCTCAGAGGGCCTCCCACCCTCGCCACACACACACACACTCACACACACACAAACTCAGGGTAAGTAGTGGTGGGTGTCCACTCCTCAGAGGGCCTCCCACCCTCGCCACACACACACACACTCACACACACACACAAACTCAGGGTAAGTAGTGGTGGGTGTCCACTCCTCAGAGGGCCTCCCACCCTCGCCACACACACACACACACACACACACACACACTCACACACACAAACTCAGGGTAAATAGTGGTGGGTGTCCACTCCTCAGAGGGCCTCCCACCCTCGCCACACACACACACTCACACACACACAAACCCAGGGTAAGTAGTGGTGGGTGTCCACTCCTCAGAGGGCCTCCCACCCTCGCCACACACACACACACTCACACACACACAAACTCAGAGTAAGTAGTGGTGGGTGTCCACTCCTCAGAGGGCCTCCCCACCCTCGTCCTCCCCCTCCCAACCCCGGCCCAGAACCACATCCCACCCTAATGCTGTAGGCCTGAGAGCCTGAACTTGGCCCTCTTTTTCTGTTAGTTTTCTGTTGTCGAGGCACTGAAGAATGTTGAGGCACAAAAAAAGTTCCTGTCAGTCTTTCCAGAGCAATTCAGCGGCTTGGTTCAACCTGTAATGGTTGGAAGAGTTTCTGGGCAGGCAGGACCCTCACTCTGATGCTCAGAGCTTCTGCCCTGAGTCGAGGGCGGCGGAGGCGTTCTCCCAGCCCGGAGCCGCCGGACCCCTGCGTCTGCTCTCCCTCGGCGGGGAACCCGGGAAAATGCGTCCCCGCCACGCCAGCCCCTCGAGAATAGATAGGAGAGTAAAGAGAGTTCGGACGAGAGGGGGTGCAGGCAAGAAGCGGGAGAACTAATACTTGTAATAAGCCGACGTCTTAGTTTCTCCTGACCTAGCACCGGTGGAGGGGAACCTCGAATCGAAAACAAGCTTCTTAGCCTCCACTGTCCATACCACTGACCCGCTCTTCCTCTACACTGGGGAGCTTGGCTTTCGACTCTCCTTGTTAAAATGCACGGCCTCTTGGGACTTTAGCCTTTTACACCAACTCAAGAGTGGGGAAGAACGCCCCGCGCCGAAGCCCTAACAGGCCGGCTGAGTGCCTTCCCTGTACCCGGAAATCTCACTGCCACTCGGCAGGTGGGTGTGATTAGTATCATTTTGAAAAGGAGTAGTCACTGAGGCACGGAGGGGTGAAGTAACCGGAACCGGGTCACACAGCTCGTGGCCCGGCTGCTGGAGCTGCAGGGGCCTCGGCGGTTGTGGGGATGCGCGCGGACTGATCGGGCGTCCGGGGCAGCACGAAGGTTTGGCTTTGGCCGCGCGCCTGCCGGCTGTGTGGGTGACGTCACATTCTCCTGGGACTAAGTCCCCGGGTGGGTGGGGTTCGCGGCGGCCACGTGGGGGCGCCATTTCCAAAACAGATGGTTTCCCCATGAGGGTTGCGAATCAGCTTCCTTTGCTCAGATGGCTCAGTTGAGAGCTATTTTATCTTTTTACACGTTGGGCGTGATGTTTTCTTTTTTAAAAAAATGTGCAGCAGGAACCGGAATTATTTGGTTCTTTCGCTTTTGGGGTTCCCTTGCACCCACCGTTGGGACACCGACGGCAGCTGGACTGGAAAGTGCAGGGCGCAAACGCGCGCGGGGCGAGTACCCGCGGGTCGGCTCCCGCCCTCGGAGCCCAGCGGGTCACTTGCGGATTTCCGATACCGAGGCCCGGGTCTGCGACAGCAAAGCCTTTGCCTCTCGCCTTTTAAGAAAAGTCAAGGCTGAGAGCGAACAGTTTACCAACTGCTAACCCGAGCTCTCTCGTGTATCTCTTTCTTTAAGATCTAAGGGGTCAGCGGGCCCGAGATCGGAGCTGCAAGAGCGAGCTAAAGGCCCAGGTAGTCTCTGACTCGGCGAGCTGGCAGAGGAAGGCACCTGGAGGGGCGGCGGAGACCAGGACTGCGGTCGGCGCTCTGCCGGAGCGCTGGCGCAGGGCTCGGGGTGACGGTTCTTTGGGGGTGAAACAGGAGTTGTCCCCCGGCCCTACCGGGCCGCGAAGCGAGACATGTAATTGCTGGGATCTGCGTGAACTCTGGGAGAAGGCAGTGGCACCCCACTCCAGTACTCTTGCCTGGAAAATGCCATGAATGGAGGAGCCTGGTAGGCTGCAGTCCATGGGGTCGCTAAGAGTCGGACACGACTCAGCGACTTCACTTTCACTTTTCACTTTCATGCATTGGAGAAGGAAATGGCAACCCACTCCAGTATTCTTGCCTGGAGAATCCCAGGGACGGGGGAGCCTGGTGGGCTGCTGTCTCTGGGGTCGCACAGAGTCGGACACGACTGAAGCGACTTAGCAGCAGCAGCATAGCGAATTCGTTGAGAAAGATCTGAAGGCAATGTGAATGGGTGCTTTTGGAGCTCCATAGAAAACGATTGAAAAACATTTGCTCCAAAATGGTAAAAAACAAAAAACAATTAGACTTACGGCGATCATCTGCTAATGCAACAGATCCTTTTCTTGCTCTTCCCCAGTCCTGGAGGGGAAAGCCGGCTTGGGATGAACTGAGAAAGCTGTTTGACGATAAGCTTTTCCCAGGAACAGCTAGAGGCTCATTACTGAGACTGTCTGCTCTGGGAGACACCAGTTTTCATTTTCCTTCTCTTCTTACCTTAATGGGAAAATGACCCTAGACATTTGGGGTATTCTAAAAATGGAACTAGCACATGGTCTGTCCGCTTGCATCCCTGGTCTGCGTCAAAACACAACAAAGCAAAATCAAAACAAAGAAATCTAACCAATGAAACCAAAGGCACCCGGGGTGGTTCAGTGGCTGGACCTCTGGGAAGGAGATTGTATTTCTGTTCAGTGCAGGTGTCCTCCCCAGAAACTTTTTGTTTACAGTAGGAAGTCTCGAGTCTGTTGGACCAGTAGTGATTACTTGGTCTTGGGGCTTCAGAAACTTGGAATTTGTGTCCCCCCACCTAGTCCGCTGGGCATTCTTACTTAAAGAGATACTGAGCCCCGCTTCTCTGCAAGGAACCTTGTGGGTACTTTCCCTTTCTTCTCCCTTGTCTCTTTCTTCCCAATTTCCCCCTCTCTTCCTGGGGTCCCAGTAGTTTATTGTTCACTGATGTGTTGCAACTGCTGATGAGACTCTTGCAATGAAGCATCTCTTAATTGCTCACATTAGGGAATCCTGAATGGAAAGTACAAAATCCCAAGGTCACTCATAGAGGGCGGTCCAGAAGGCACAGGGCATTTCTGGTAAGAAAGGCATGCTCCATAGTCTGATTTGAACAGCAGGGATCACTTGCTAAGCTGGTGTTTCACTCTGGTGGGAATTTACTGCCATCAGATAAGAGCACAAAGTCAATACAATAAAGTCTGTTGAGGCTAAAGCAACAGATGGGATCTGAGTTCCTGCACGCATGCACAATCTTTCCAGGGACAAATCCCCAAATCAAAGGCCCTTTGTCATTCTTACTGAATTTACTTTTAGGGATACCTTTTCATACTCTGTGTGTGTTTGTCTGTTAAGGTCTTTCTCTATGAGGTAGATTTTTATGTTTCCCCAAATAAGACATTTGTCAGACTCATTAGAGTGATTCATTCCTTTGTGACATACTCAGTAAGTCACAGGTATTCACAGTGACAAATCTGTAAATTAGAGAAAAAACATTTGTTTTTAGTTGATTTAGGGCTGATAGTGTAACCTGTAACTTCAGACTACAATATCCAGCATACACAGACTCAGCACTGACTGAATTTGTTAGCACCAAATGTTAACAAAATTTCATTAGCAAGCCTAGTATTTCTTAATAGCTTGTAAATCTCCAGTGATCAGGGGCTTCCCTGGTGGCTCAGATGGTAAAGCGTCTGCCTGCAATGTGGGAGACTCTGGTTTGATCCCTGGGTCGGGAAGACCCCCTAGAGAAGGGAAATGGCACCCCACTCCAGGACTCTTGCCTGGAAAATCCCATGAAGGGAGGAGCCTGGTGGGCTACAGTCCATGGGGTTGCAAAGAGTCGGACACGACTGAGCTACTTCACTTTCCTTTCCTGTAAATCTCCAGTGGTACAATGGGGAGTGAAATATTACATAAAAATAACATTTCCAAATGTTAAATTGGGTTTTTGAGAGATGGCCAGTCTGTGGAGTGTCTAGTGATCATCTTAGCCATGTTGTCCAGAGCTTTGCGGTTTTCCCTTAGTTTCCTTGAAATCTTAATTAATTAAAGTAATTCATGACAAGTTTTGCCCTGGAAGAAAATAAAGAAAAAAGAGTGCTTTTATGAGGACAGCTTATTATTATTTGTACTAGTTCAGAACCCTTTCTATGTCCAAGTTTGTCTGTACTAGAGCTTTAAAATGAGCAAGATTATCTGATGTTTTATCAGTTCTTTCCTGGAATAAATACTGCAAACGTGTCTTTATGCTATTTGGTATTATTGAGACTTCTACTTCTCATGCTAGTTACTGCTGCTGCTGCTGCTAAGTCGCTTCAGTCATGTCCGACTCTGTGCAACCCCAGAGATGGCAGCCCACCAAGCTCCCCCATCCCTGGGATTCTCCAGGCAAGAACACTGGAGTGGGTTGCCATCTTCTTCTCCAAGGCATGAAAGTGAAAAGTGAAAGGGAAGTCGCTCAGTTGTGTCCGACTCTTAGTGACCCCATGGACTGCAGCCTACCAGGTTCCTCTGCCCATGGGATTTTCCAGGCAAGAGTACTGGAGTGGGGTGCCACTGCCTTCTCCATGCTATTTACTATTCCATTCAAAACAGTTGGGTGTGGTGGAAGAGTGGAATGGTGGGGAAGGTTATCAATCATGCTTATAGCCTGCTTCAAAACAGATTCCTTTTACTTTTGGTGAGAGAATGTATTATTCCCTAGGTTATTCTCCTGGTATATGGAAGACTTGGGCAGGTAGTCACTGAATTATTTCCATGGAATGTTACCATGTTCTTCTCTTTAACCATGGATGATGTAATTAGCAGGCTAATGCCTTAAAGAAGGAATTCCTCAAGTTCCTTGGGATTTAATTCCATTCATCCAATCAAAAGATTAGTGGGCCTCTACTACGTACTGTGGGAGTAATCAAGAGGACCCCACCTTCAAAGGGTTTATGGTTTAGTATTTGTAGGTAAAATTTCCACTTCCTTGTATTTACTTTAAAGGTGAAGATGGCACCTATTTCTCAGGATAAACACTTTTCCCATTGCATTTGGATAAAGAGCTGTGAGGATGACAGAGTTTCTCACAGAGGGAAATATGTGTTGTGGGTCATGTTTGAGAACCTGAGTTCCCTTTTGTGACAGAATATAGTTATAAACCTTGTTATAAAGCCTTCTGTAAAAGATCTTGAGAGGAACAGATGTTCTTTGTTCTTACATAGGACCAACTTAAACTATTAATAATAAAAGGAGATTGCATTCTGTGTAGTTTATGAACTATCAGAAGAATATTCAATGTCTAAAAAACCCTGAAGTATAATAGGAACATGGGAAATTCTCGTTAACCACCAGATAAATAATGTATCTTTCACAGTTGTATTTCCCAAACCAATAGCAGACAGCTGAATGGAGGACTGAAGGAATGAATTGAAAACTAAATCAGGTTAACATGAAACTTACTCATAAATTGCTCCCCCACCCTGACCAATGCTTGTACTTTGTAAAGGTAATACATGTAAAAAATACAGGCAACACAGAGACTTATAAAAAGGAAAGTGGAAATCTTTTAACTTCACTGCACAGATTTACCAAAAAAAAGGAAACGTAAATTTTATTTTCCTAACTTAAGATAAAATGAATACACACAAAGTTTATAAAGATGCAATCATACACATACTGTTTGTAACAACTTTCCATAGGTCAACAAATGCTGATCTATGTCAAAGTAGGTTACCTTTCAATATAATATTTGTTCAGTTTCATGAGGGAGTTCCTCTGCACGGAGGCTTCCTCTCCAGTTTCTTACCTACTCTGCTTGTCATGATAAACTTGGGTCTGGTAAGCTCCTCACTGTCAAGATTTCTTTCAACTTAGAAGTTTGATCATGTCTTCTGGCATTTGGACAGGTTGGCCACAACTCAGAAACTGTTTTTCTCATATTTCCCAATGATATTTCCCTTATCAACTTGGTTGAAAAGAGGAATTTTAGATTTGCCGTGAAAAAACAAAAGCAATTGATCTTTTCTCTTAACCTCAAGAATTGCATGGTTAGAATTTTAAAAGGCTTAGCTCTTTTTTTCTGAGCTATTTTCCACATTCACATATTCCAAATATCTCTGTGCAGAGAAATGGACTTTGGGAACCAGAACTTTTCTTGGAGAACATCCTTGGAAGGCTCAGTTCTGCCTACCACGAGGGTGATACACAGGGAAGATGAGGGGAGGGTGAGTCCTGGTTGAGAGTTGCCGTTCCATTTCATGCTTCTGGGAGAGGAACATGTTCACTCTCTTTTAAATTGAAGTGTAGTTGATTTACAGTGTTGTATTAATTACTGTTGTACAGCAAAGTGATTCAGTTATACACTTATATATACACATTCAGTTATACATATATGTATAATGTGTATGTATATATACACATTCTTTTAAAAATATTCTTTCCATTATACTTTATCATAAGATATTGAATATAGTTCTCTGTGTTATACAGCAGGATCTTGTTGTTTATCCATTCTACATATAAAAGCTTACATCTGCTAACCCCAACCTCCCACTCCATTCCTTCTCCAGCCCCTGTCCCTTGGCAACCATTGGTCTGTTCTTTATGTCTGTGATTCCATTTCAATTTCATAGGTAGGTTCATTTGCGTCATATTTTAGGTTCCACATATAAGTGATATCATAAAGTATTTGTCTTTCTCTTTCTGACTTAATCCACTTAGTATGATAATATCTAGTTGCATCCATGCTGCTGCAAATGACATTATTTCACTCTTTTATGGCTGAGTATTATTCCATTCTATCTATCTCTGATATCATATCTTCTTTATCCATTCGTCTGTTGATGGACATTTAGGCTGTTTCCATGTCTTGGCTATTGTGAATGGTGCTGCTATGAGCATAAGGGTGCATGTATCTTTTTAACTAGAATTTGTCTGGATAAATGCCCAGGAGTGGGACTACTGGACCATATGGTAATTCTATTTTTAGCTTTCTGAGGAACCTCCGTATTGTTTTCCACAGTGGCTAACTTACATTCCCACCAACAGTGGAGGAGGGCTCCCTCTTCCCCCCTTTGGTGGGTGTGATTTTGGAAGGAAACAGTGTCAGAATAAGTCTGACACACAGATTCGTGGTGCTGTTTGTTCACATGGTGTGTGCCCGCAAGACCTCTCATAAGGCTCTCCATGCGGGCATGAAATAGCTGGACACTGGTATGTTGTGTCTATCTGTGTTCTTCTTCTAGAATCAATTTAGCTAAAATAGGTTTTTGACTTATGAGATATTATGAACTGTCCTTTATGGTCAAGAATGGTCCTATTGAGTATTAATCAGTAAGATGTATGTCATCACTCGCTTTTATAGAAGTCAAGGAAATGTACACTTATTTATGCAAACTATCTTTCTGTTTTCCTTGTAAACACACATTAGTACTTACTTTCCAGAATGTGGGGTTAAAATGATGTTTGGCCACTGACAAAGCAAATTGACCAGTTCACTCAGGAGTTACACACATGGCCCTGGCTTCAGTATGATGCAATTCATGAATCACATACAATGCTATATTAGTCAGAATAAGCTACATTTTACTGCTGCAAAAATTGTCACCAAACAACAGAATTTGTCTTTCACTAATGCAGTTTGTTGTGGGTCCGGGGCCTTTTGGGGAAGCTGTATTCCCAGCTCAGCATTCCCAGCTGCTTTAGTTTATGGTATTTCCATATCAAGATGTGCTCTTATAATCACTTAACAGGCAAAGGGCTGGTGAATCCATTCCTGCAAGTTAAATACTTCCATTAGGAAGTGATCCATGTCGCTTTGATTCACATTACATTGGCCAAAATGAGTACAAAGATCAACCCTAACTTTAGAGGGATTGAACGTGCATTTCTGTCCTGTGGCTGGAAGTGGAAAATTGTGTGTCAGGGAATGGTAGCAACACTGATCACATGTATGTACACATTCCGTGTCTAATTTCATGCTTTGTACTGTGCTTAAGCCTCTGTTGTTGACCAGCAAATGTCATGGAATGAGTTCTAGTAAGGTTTATAAATTGATATCTGTAAAGTTGGGGTGCTGCAGTCCATGGGGTTGCAAAGAGTTGGACACTACTGGGCGACTGAACAACAACAAAAGTTGGGGTTAGTGAAAAAATTGACAATTGGAAAATGTTACATGAACTTTTTTCTGCGTTATGCTTTGATATGATTTAGAGCAGAATCTACATGACTGCAAGTTAGGTTATCATCTGAGTACTTTGCATTTGTAACTGTCATTGTTAACTTACATGAAGAAATAAAAATAGGCCACTATTAGGAAGGCTAGGGAAATATAAACCTGCTCCCTGGGATTGAGAGGCCTGAGTTGATGGGTGCTACATTTACTACATTTCTAACTGGCAATTTTAATGAACTCCTATGACTTCCCTCGGAGAAGGAAATGGCAACCCACTCCAGTGTTCTTGCCTGGAGAATCCCAGGGACGGGGGAGCCTAGTGGGCTGCCGTCTATGGGGTCGCACAGAGTCGGACACGACTGAAGCGACTTAGCAGCAGCAGCATGCCATTTTTCTAGATTCCACATATATGTGTTAAGAAATCTGCCTTAATAATATGCTTCTATTATGTAGCTTAGAGAATGCTTTTTCTGAGAGAATGTAACCTTAAAACATTAAAACTCTTTTAAAGAAATAAAATGGCTTCCTGAATTGATTTCTTTTAATAAAACAAAATCCTTGAACAAATCGAAATGTGTCAGGACTATAGCCAGGAATACATAGGATGCATTTTGCATAGCGTGCATTACTGGTCTTCATGAAGTAGATTCTTTTGGTAACATTTTGAGGTGATCCGGCTAAAACATGTTCAATGAAATGTAAATTGCCAGGAAATTAGATAAAGATGGCAGATTGAGGGAAGACAGAGAAAGGAACCCTCCGAGCTATTTTGATGCTCTTGTTTTCCCGGGACTGAGGAATGCCAAAAAGAAGAATAGGCTTTGAGACTCCCCAGGGGAGGGGAGTCAGCGTCTTTCCTGTCACAGAGAGGGAATGAGGATTGCAGATGTTTTCTTAGAGACTCTAGCAACAGGGTTGCAACCCAAGAAAGCAAATCCTGAGGCTTAATTTGAGCTATCCGTTTGGTACTGGGAGAGAGCAACTTCTCCCAGGGTGATTCCTGGGGCAGGCTAATGGTCAAAAATGGAGACTGCATTCAAATCTAACCTCACTGTTTTCTAGCTGAGAGGTCCTGGGCAGGTTACCTGAAAGCTCTGTGCCTCAGTTTCATGGGATACTAATGCTCATTTGTATCAACGTGCACCAGTTGAATGGGATACTAACGCTCCTGGTGAAAGGAATAAAGCACTTAGCCATGCAATTAAGTACTTTACGTAAGTCCTATTTATTATTTTTGTTCTACTTGGTAGTCATTAGTGCATGATGTCAGCCAGCTCTAGCCACAGAGGCTTCCTCTGGGAACTTATCATGTGGACGTAATGAAGTGTTAAGAGACTTGCCCAGGTCACAAAGAAAGCCCTGGATCATTAGGAGAGTTGGAGCGCCACTCAGCTGTGAAGGGCCAGGCCAGGGGTGACCTTCACGCTGCACCCTGGGAAGGGGCGGGCAAATCCAACTTACACTTTACACAGGTTCAAAAGGAAATCAGACTCACTAAGCTGGAAAGAGAACTAATTATTTTAAAAATGTTGTCACTGTCGTTGGAATTTGAAGTCAAAATTGTATTCCAAACTAGATGACAAGCAGTTGAAATATTAACTGAGGGAAATGGTTTTGGCACTTCAAGAAAAACCCTTGTAATTAATCTTCACTGGTAATCTCCTCAGGGTAACCATTAAGAATTAGAAACATGCTCTGTCAGCCCGTCCAGAGTCTAGGCGTGGGGATGGCAGAAGTGTATTTTTTGGGTACTGCCATAGCCCCAAGACTAAGTGGTATGCTTTGTATAGAGCA
Source organism: Bos mutus (assembly GCF_027580195.1). Lineage (NCBI taxonomy): Eukaryota > Metazoa > Chordata > Mammalia > Artiodactyla > Bovidae > Bos > Bos mutus. The sequence goes on from NC_091633.1 coordinate 68,557,857, forward strand.
AGTGTATAATCAATGTAATTTGTAACTGCTCTTCAGTGATAGCAGGACATAAAATCCTGGACTTCAGGCAAGTACAGAAGAGAAGGGTGTCCTGGAGCACAGCAATTCCCTTTTGCAATTGCACCCCTTTGTTGAGAGATGATCCGGGGGGAAAGAGTGAGCTTGGGTCTGGCAGGGTGAGCTGCACACTGGCCCTTCACCCTGGGCCTTCCCCTGCTTCCAAAAAAAAACCCAGACACACAGTGCTCAGAGAAAAATGATTCAGACAGCATAAGATGGTAACCCTGTAAAATCCACCAGGGTAAGGCAACTAGCGTTTTGCAAAGTTCATACTGAGTATTATTCTTAGCACAGAGACTTCAAGTTGCTATGTGTACAGATGATATAGTTCTCAGCCCTCCATTCCTGTCCCCATACCCCCATGTGAACCAACACCGTTCCACTCACCAGCCACCTGCCCTCTTAGAGGACTAACAGGCTTAGACAGAATTTATTATGTGACTCGAATCTAAACTTTACCATTTAATCCTTTTTAAAGTGCACAGTTCAGTGACATTAAGGAGATGTATTAGCTATTTAATCAAGGTGCCGTTTCACCTTTTGGGGAGTGTACTGTTATCAACATTTTTCCCAAAGGGAGAGTACAGCAGAGCAAGAACAACCTTATTATTTAAAGGATTCTCTCAGTAGCAACTTTGTGAAGCGATCTGTTGGTATAGGAAATAGAATTTACTGACCAAGATGAAAATATTGCCTCAGCAATAGCCACTGTTCTTGGAATTCTTTTCTCACAACAGAATTAGATATCCTGGCTAATAACTTAACACGGGTCACAGTCCCCTAAGGCAAGTTGACTCTTCACAATTGGCAAGAGTAGACACAGATCTGCTGACTCTTGAGCTTTGTGGAAGATTCTAGAATATGTGTAACTGCAGCTGTTCAAGGACCATCTCACCTCTGTGTGATCCTGACAGTAAAGACCCAGGTTCATCCTCCTCCTTCCTCTCATCTGGGAAGACAACGGCATCTGTTTCCTCTCACTTGGTAAGGTCCCAGCGGTCCCTCAAGCTCCATTTCAACCACTCATCTCCGAAAAGTGGGAGAAAGATGGTGGCAGCAAGTAGACACTGTGTGTTTGAGAAATTAAGGAGTCAAACGAAGGAGAGGCCACAAGGATTGAAATGTGTTTTTATTTTGTTCTAAATTTCTAGATAGGAAACCCCAAATATACGTGATGATGGAAGCGATAATTGTCTTCCATGAATAAGACGAAGCTTATAGAGAAACACAGTAGAGACGTGATGTCATGTTTCTCACACCTGGTCCATTTTCCCACCAAGTGTGATGTCCCTGATGGGGACTCACCCAGTTTCTCCTTGAACATACAGAGAGATGGGCTCTTGTTCCCTCATGAGCTTTTTCAAGGTCATCTGTCTCCCTTCACTGTCCCTTGTGTGCGTCAAGTGACCCTGGCCCAGGGAAGGATGCTGTACTGCTCCGCCAGGGCTGTCATAACAAAGTACCACAGACTGGGGGCACGTAACCCACACAAACTTATTTTCTCACAATTTTGGAGGCTGGAAGCCCCAGACCAAGGCGTTAGCAGGCTTGGTTTACAGACGCCTCTCTTCTTGTCTTGCCGATGCCACTCTCTTGCTGCCTGTTTACATGGTTATCCCTCTGGGCATGCCCACCCCTGCTCTCTTTTCCTCTTCTTGTAACGTTAGTCGTATTGGATTAGGGCCCAACCCCAATGGCCTAATTTTATCACCTCTTGAATGACCATATTTGACTGTGAGCTCCTGAATGGCAAGAATCCTGCCTCTTCCTCTTGGGCTGCCAGATTCTAGCAGGGTACCTGGTACATAATAAGCACTCAGTTCTCAAATGAATGCCAAGGAAGTTAACTGAGATGCATCTCTTTATTCTTTGGGCTCTTCTCTTGGAAGACAAAGCGGGATTAGATTAAAAAGATGGGAGAAATGTGAGACAACAGCCGCATGGGGGCGCCTGCGCACATCAGTACTTGTGCTGCTTTGGAAGTGAGATGCTTTTCCACGTGACTGCCCACCTGGTGCCTTCAGGTGGGTCTTAGGTGCATGGTGCCTTTTGAGATTTTATACTAATCTCATTGATGCAATATATGTAATGATATATATATATATATATAAAACATATATAATAATATATATATCTCATTAATGCATATTTATCTCAGTAATACAGTGAGTTTTTATTACAGTTGAAGGACATTCTTATTGGAAATAGATGCTGATTATACTGTGATTTCTTATTTTTCAATGGTTGCTGCTGCTGCTGCTAAGTCGCTTCAGTTGTGTCTGACTCTGTGCGACCCCATAGACGGCAGCCCACCAGGCTCCCCTGTCCCTGGGATTCTCCAGGCAAGAACACTGGAGTGGGTTGCCATTTCCTTCTCCAATGCATGAAAGTGAAAAGTGAAAGTGAAGTCGCTCAGTTGTGTCCAACTCTTATCGACCCCATGGACTACAGTCCACCAGGCCCTTCCGTCCATGGGATTTTCCAGGCAAGAGTACTGGAGTGGGGTGCCATTGCCTTCTCCGCTCTCAATGGCTAGTGGCAAATAATTGCAGATATTCACTAAAGCCAACAGATTCCCTCTACATGCTTTAGTGAGCTGCTCTTTCTAGTCTGCGTAGACAAATAATATTTATTTACAATCTTCAGGCCAGTTATTATATCCTAGATTACTTATAATCAATGACATATCCTTGTTTATTATTATTATTTCTTTGATCTTCTCATTTAAAGATATTTACAAACTCTTGGGTGTAATATGTTTTTATTTAGCAGCAGATTTGTCCTGGCTGGAATAATGACACACTGCTCAATTTCACCCATCATTGACTGCTCAATGGCTGGAGACTGCATCTGGCTTCATATTACTTCTTAATGTCACAAATGTCTTTATGTGGCGGGCACTTATATTTTGTCTGTGCTTCTGGTTTGATGTTCCTTCCTATATTTCATGTTGCTATTAATTTGGAAGGTCAGTTGTTAAAAGTATATCTACCTCCAAAAAATAAATATTTCATCAATTGTGTTATTTTCCTGTTCAGTATCAATTTTTTCATTTGGACCTACTTAGATGAATGTGGAGGATAAAGGTTGTCTTTATTTGGTGCAAAATATAGGGGTGATTACTCTCCTTGGCCTTTGAATATCACACATCTGAGGATAAGGAATTAAACCTGTAGAATGGAGAAAAAGGCACAAATACAGTTACAAACTGTATTGCTGCTTCAAGCTATAAGAAATTATGTTAATGATCAATGGAAAGACTGACAGTCATGGGAAAATATTACCTATTATTTATGCATTACTATAGGACAGTTTCAGTATTATATCCTGTGTGGCTTGTGGTTCATAATCACACTGCCTAATCCCTGGAGCCACAAAGGACATCTGTGAATCCACTGTTCGGCTCCTAAGCTAGAGCCACAGGTAGAGACCATTTGTTGATGGACAGATCATTATGTAAATTCAGTTTAGTTGCTCAGTTGTGTCTGACTCTTTGCGACCCCACGGACTGCAGCATGTCAGGCTACCCTGTCCATCACCAACTCCCAGAGCCTATTCAACTCATGTCCATCAAGTCGGTGATGCCATCCAACCATCTCATCCTCTGTTGTCCCGTTCTTCTCCTGCCTTCAATCTTTCCCAGCATCAGGGTCTTTTCCAATGAGTCAGTTCTTTGCATCAGGTGGCCTAAGTATGGGAGTTTCAGCTTCAGCATCAGTCCTTCCAAAGAATATTCAGTACTGATTTCCTTTAGGATTGACTGGTTTGATCTCCTTACAGTCCAAGGGACTCTCAGGAGTCTTCTCCAACACCACAGTTCAAAATATCAATTCTTCCACACTCAGCTTTCTTTTTAGTCCAACTCTCACATCCATACACGATTACTGGAAAAACCATAGCTTCGACTAGACAGACCTTTATTGGCAAAGTAATGTCTCTGCTTTTTAAATGCTGTCTAGTTTGGTCATAGCTTTTCTTCCAAAGAGCAAGAATCTTTTAATTTCATGGCTGCAGTCACCATCTGCAGTGTTGTTGGAGCTCCCCAAAATAAAGTCTTTCACTGTTTCCATTGTTTCCCCATTTATTTGCCATGAAGTGATGGGACTGGATGCCATGATCTTCATTTTTGAATGTTGGGTTTTAAGCCAGCTTTTTCACTCTCCTCTTTCACCTTCATCAAGAGGCTTTTTAATTCCTCTTCACTTTCTGCCACAAGGGTGGTATCATCTGCATATATGAGGTTATTGACATTTCTCCTAGCAATCTTGATTCCAGCTTGTGCTTTATCCAGCCTGGCATTTCACATGATGGACTCTGCATAGAAGTTAAATAAGCAGGGTGACTATATACAGCCTTGACACATTCCTTTCCCAATTGGGAACCAGTCCATTGTTTCATGTCTGGTTCTAACTGTTGCTTCTTGACCTGCATACAGATTTCTCAGGAGGCAAGTAAGGTGGTCTGGTATTCCCATCTCTTGAAGAATTTCCCACAGTTTGTTGTGATCCACACAGTCAAAGGCTTTAGCGTAGTCAATGAAGTAGATGTTTCTCTGGAATTCTCTTGCTTTTCCTATGATACAGTGGATGTTGGCGATTTGATCTCTGGTTCCTCTGCCTTTTCTAAATCCAGCTGTAAGACATGGAAGTTCTTGGTTCATGTACTGCTGAAGCCTTGCTTGGAGAATTTTGAGCATTACTTTGCTAGTATGTGAGATGAGTGCAATTGTGCGGTAGTTTAAGCATTCTTTGGCATTGCCTTTCTTTGGGATTGGAACGAAAACTGACCTTTTCCAGTCCTGTGGCCACTGCTGAGTTTTCCAAGTTTGTTTTCATATTGAGTGCAGCACTTTCACAACATTATCTTTTAGGATTTGAAATAACTCAGCTGGAATTCCAACACCTTCAATAGCTTTGTTCTCAGTGATGTTTCCTAAGGCTCACTTGTGAAATTTACTCTCATGTTGAGAAAGTTTAATGTTGGGGTATCAAAAAATGATAGTATTTTCCATAAATACTTTATGAGATTAAAAAAAGGAGACAAACCTCACACTGGGTATGAAAATAAAATAATTATGAAAAATAAAAGGAGTCACAAGTTGGCAAAGTTATAACAGTGAAATATTTTTGTCAAAGGAATAGGAAATGCTCAATAGAAATATTAGAAAAGTAGGTAAGCAATCTTACTTTAGAGAATAATTAATGATGACCAATGTTTTATAACATACAACTAAATAGGGTTAGAAAGATTATTTGAAACTGCTTCTCCATATGGAACCCATCAAATTTTCAGAAAATAGTCTTGCACAATACCTTGCTTTTTTCTAGACTTGTGCATTTCTGACTTTTTATACCTTTATCTACCATATAAAATATGGGTGCAAAATGTGTTTATTTTTCTTAGAACTGATAACGTGATAGTTTTCATATGGGAAGGGTGATTTTGCGAAATTTGGAATCCTGTTGCATTTATTTAGCTGTTGGCATAGGTGAGGCATGTGGTTGATGGCGGGGACGGTGTCATTGAGAGAAAGAATAGAGACTCTCTGCCTGTAATCTCTTTGTTGAATTTTGTTTTGGTTACATAACTGAGTATTGACATTCAACCCCTGTATTCCTGAAACTGGCTGTGGATTGCCAGTCTCCTGTGAGGAGTTTTCTGTGGGGCCCAGAACTTTGCTGTGATAGTTAAATGATGGCAACAATACCATTAACCCATGAAGCCTGTAAGAAACTTGTGGCGCCCCCACATGGACAGATACATAGGTTCTCCCACTCTGTCCCTTTAGGTGATGATGTGGGGACATTTTCAAAGGGGGATAGGCTGCCAAGATTCAGCCTTCCAGTGAATTACCTCACTCTTAAGAAATTTCAGCAAGTTATTAAGCAATTTCATTTTTTTAACAAGGGAAGTTTCAATTCTCCATTCCTGAGCTGTTACATGTTACTTGGCGACATCATTTTTTGCTTAGACTCAAAAGTGCTGTCGCTGTACTGGTGACGGGCTGAGCTGAGCGGCAGCCTGGAGTGATAGAGCACACACAGATCCAACCAATTTGGCTTCAGGGCCTACAAAATATTTCACCGACATGAGTTTTCCAAGAGAAGCCAATATTCAGATTAATCGAATACCTGAAAAGGTCTGTACATCAACTAGTGTCCTTCCGGTTGGCACTGGAGGTTGGGGAGGTGACCAGATGGCCGTATTGTGTAGAGCATTTATGTCCTTCTCCAATGACCAGCTTGCCTCTGGGCTCCTGGGAGCAGTTTCCAGTGGAATGGAGCAGAGAGAATCATAATTATGTCTCAGCCCTAGTTCATCACCCAATAGGGACCTGTATTTCTCCATGTGCCCTTATAAATCTTTTAGCTAAATCAGGGCTCAAATGTAAAACCCAGTTCCCAAGGGAACTTTTTAATATAAACTAAAGTCTGGTTTAGGCTGATTTTTTTCTTAATCTTTGTGAAAAGTATTTACTCATGATAGTTCCAGATTTAGTACAAAGTCTTACTTATTTTGCATGACACTAAAAACAAAAACTCCAAATGAATGAAAAGCAGAAACATCCCTCGAACACCGTACAACATATAGATAACATTCCATTTAAATTATGAAAATGCAACTTAGAAGCTGGTAGAATATTCAGAGGAAGCATGCTATTTCTGGACAAAGCTGCCATTGTTATTTTGCTTGGTTTTGCTTTTCAACTAAATAATGCTTTTATCTTCTTATAGTAGAGCCCCATAAAGGGATAAAGTAGTGGAAATATGACAAACTTACCCTTTCTGTTTTTTAAATCTAGTTGTTTTTACGTCCTGTGATAATCATAGAACCTCATCCTGGTTCTAGAGGGTTAAGCACAGGTTAAATCCTGAGCAAGTAGTTTTCTAGAACAATCTCCTAAGGAGTGCTATTCTGACCATCCTTGAAAGAAGAGATTCTGTCTGGTCAGCACTCCGGGAGCCAAGTGCTCTTTTAAAATCTGGATTTGTTGATGCTACATGTCAAAATCCAGACAGAGTGATAAATTACTCATAAATGAAAAGAGAGGCAATTATTGCAGTGATGGTCACTGGCTATGATCTTGGTAATTCCAGTTCTATAGCTATTCTTTTAGTTACAGATATTTTTTATCCTGAACATCTGATTCCCAGTTTGAACCTATGAATAAGTTACTGGAAGCTATTAGGAAAAAAATTATGCTGTCTGCAAATGAACCTTGGTGTCTCTAGAATCCTTCGAAGAAATAATAGAAAACCCAGGGACCACTAAATGCCCTGTGAACTGCTGGGGAAAAAATAGCTTACATTTTCTGGAGGAAAAGTGACTCTCTGTATTTATGTAATCATTTCAATTATGATTCTGCTTATTAGCTATAAACCCCAGAAGTCACGAGGTTAATAGGAACCTTTCCAAAGACACACACATTAAACTTGGGGAATAAGGTCATATATTTGCAGAATTCAGGGTTTATTGAGACTGGTATCTGTCTCACATTAGAGATTTTGTAGGGAACACTGGCTCCTGGCACACACTCTCTTGGCATCTGTATTCCTTTTGTCTGCATCAGGTTCTGCTTGTTCCTCAAACCATCAGAAACTATTTAAGCCGAAAGGGGTGGATGCCTCCTATACCTGGAATCATGTAAGCAGTAAGACATGTGTTCCACTTACCCAGTTAACAGAGGGCTTCAACAGGAAGGCTTGTAGTATCAGTGATACTCTTATATTTTAGTACATTACTTACGTTGGAGTCATTTTTGAATTTTTTGTTGACTTGCTTTGAATTTCTATCTTTTTTATTAAATTTAGTTCAAAATTTCTTTGCTGTTTTCGGTTATGTGCTGGGCACCGTGTGCAAATGCTGTAGAGGATGCTGTAAATAAGACAGAAGAAATACAGTAAAATAATTAGCATATGAATAATTTCAGTCTCATGAGTAATCAACAAATATCAAAGTAATACTTTTCACCCCATCAAATGACCCAAGATTAAGGAAATAGAAAGTTGGTGTGATGATGACGCCAGGGCGTTTTGTTGTGCTGCACTGGTAGTGCTGTGAGAGAGATACAAACCACAAGCCCCCTGGGAAGGATCACAGTTGGAAACATCAGGGAAAGTTTCTGGAAGGATTTTGGAAGAGAAATGGAATTTAAACAGATGGAGGATGGAAATGAATGCAGGGTACAGAGCTTGATGAAGGTTGGTGTTTTTCATCTCCAAAATGGAAAATTTTCTATCTTGAAACATGAGCTCTATCTCATCTATTCTAATGTTCTCATAGTATTCCAATGGATGAATACTTAATTTATTCACCCATTCTCCTACTGATGGACAGTTAGACTGTTTCCAAATTGCTGTTGTCACAAACAAAGCTATCATGACCATCTTAGCTTCTATTCTCTCTCGAGGGCTGAACAGATTTTTTCCAGGACATGCGCTGGGGGAGAGGATTGCTGAGCCTTGAGAGGCACTAGACAGGCCAAATCGCTCTCCAAGTGTCTGTGCCAACTGGAACTCCCACCAGCGACGCTGGAGAGCTCCAGCTTTCCCTCGCCCTTGTGTTTCGTATGTTTAAAAAATATTTATTTATTTATTTATTTGGCTGCATTGGCTTGCGGGACCTTGGTTGCTGCTTTTGGGATCTTCCTGGCGGCACGCAGGAACTTTCTTTTAGTTGCGCCACGTGGGATCTAATTCCCTGGCCAGAGATCAAACCTGGGCCCCCTGCACTAGAAGCATGGAATCTTAGCCACTGGACCATCAGGGAAGTCTCTATATTTAGTATTGACAGGCATATGCTTTTCCTGATTTAATGGATGTAAGTGAGGATTGTATTAATTTTTTCAATTCCCTGATTACAAGTGAGGGTCAACATTTATTTTGTATATTTATGGGCTGTTCAGATTTCTTCTTGAGCCTATTACACATTTCACCCTCGTTTTGTCTTTTCTATTTCTTTAGTTGACTTATAGATCTTCTTTATATTTTATTCTGGATATCATGTTTTTAACAAAATCAATACAATGAACTGCAAGGATTTTCACTTTCTCTGGGTCTTGTCTTTTAAATTTTTTTTATTGTCTCATTTCATCTAGAGTTAATTTTAATGTAGGCAAAGTTATACTTTTTTATGTTTTGTATTTTCTATGGCTTGTTTAAGAAATCCTTTCTTAACATACTTTATAAGAGTGTATCCTAACATTATGTCTAGAAATTTTGTTTTTCATAGTTTCTAAATGACCTGAAATTGATTTTTATATATAATTTGAGACAGGGTTATATTTTTTTTCAACTCTCCAAGTCCGTAAATAGTTCTTCTCATATTTTATTTTTTATGTGTTTACCACATACCAGGCAACTTTATATGGACTTGAGTGAGCAGACATTGTGAGCAAATCATCTTGGTGGCAAAATGTGCCCAGGTGTCTCTCTAGGTCACAGGGTTCCAGAAGCAGCTAAGAAGTGATTGAGTTTGAATTCAAGCTCTCTCACTTATAAACAAGGCAGGGTACAAAGAATGTCAACAAAATGAATCAGTTTGAAAAAAGTTGGTCTTGAAATAAATAGAACTGAACAGAAGTTTGGGATTGAAATCTGAGCTGTCCATATCAATTCGAAATGATTGGAAGAACTGGACTCTAAGGCTCTCACTGGACTCTAAGGATACCAGAGTGAAATGAAGAGGACCCTTCATTACACCCACCTCAAGAGCCTGGACTAAATAAATGGAACAAAACAGTATTAGTGAGGCGTGAGTTTCATGAAAACCATTTATTCTTGGGAAAAGAGCTGTCAGCATACAACCCCAGGGCTTGGTCATTCAACCCCATTCCCACCTGGCTGTCCCTTGTATCCTCTTGAAAGAGGCCAGGCTGCTCAGCACTCATTTTTCTTGAACACTCTGCCTGGCTCACTGCTGACCTGGGATGCAGGTGCCCAGCTTGCCTTCCCAGGCAAAGAGACCAAGCTGCCTGGGGAGAAGGTCGGTAGCCCTCACGCCTTGCTTCCTATAAACTGGACGTGGTGTCTGGAAGTGTGGGGGCTGCCTTGCGACCCTGAGCACAGAGACTTCTGGCACTCCGAGCTCCTCTGCCAGCCTGGTATTCCTACCCCTAGATTCTAAGTGGCCAGAGACTAAATAAACCCATATCTGTGTAAAGGCCTTGTAGTGAAAATTTTTATTTTTATTTTCTTGCCTGGAAAATCCCATGGGCGGAGGAGCCTGGTAGGCTGCAGTCCATGGAGTCACACAGAGTCCGACATGACTGAGCGTCTTCACTTTCACTTTTCACTTTCATGCATTGGAGAAGGAAATGGCAACCCACTCCAGTGTTCTTGCCTGGAGAATCCCAGGGACAGAGGAGCCTGGTGGGCTGCTGTCTCTGGGGTTGCACAGAGTCAGGCACGACTGAAGTGACTTAGCGGCAGCAGCAGCAGCATAGCTAAACATATGTCTGATACAGCTTTGATACCTCATTCATTTATTCACTCATTTTTTTTCATTCAGTATTGGTTATCATTGAAAACTTTTATGGTAATGGGTGTGTGTTAATGAGGTTAGAGAGAATCCAACAGAGGAAGGCAAAAGACAAGATGTCACATGTTTCTTGTGTTGCCAGAATTTAACTCCTAATAGGAGGAATAAAATATGATGATGGACTGAAAGGCAGTTTATGATTGGTGTGTGCCCCATGTGCCAACAACTGGTCCCAAGTTTTCATCAGATGATCCTTCTACAAGCATCTGGGATTCACTGTGGTAGCTTGGGTATCACACGGACAAATTTTTGTTCTAAGAGCACATGTCATTTGCTGGTAAAGTCACATTATGAATAGTCACAGGACTGTTTTTAGTATAAGATGTCCAATCATGTATTTTCTGCTACAAAACAATCCATAAAAAGTTTCTTTTGGAGCCCTAAGACATTTGGTTCAAGGGACACAAGCATTCCAATCCACCTATTGCCGACACTGGACGGTCTCTGTTCTGTTGGCGTGGCTTTGGAAGAGACAAGCATTCTGTTGCCATTCTGGGTCACCATCCCGTGCAGCCACACAGGAGACCAGGCGGTGGAGAAAGCACTTTTACAACCAGGGGTCAGAGTTAGGATGTAAACTCCTGGCAGCTTGTTGCTTTACATCTTGGTATCCCTCATCATAAATAATTTGTTTGTATGTTTCAGGGGATCAAAGCGTGTTTGCTCTTTCTGACTGCATGTAGCTTTATTTTCTGGCCATAATTGAACTTAGAGTATACAAAGTTATCATCTGACTTCTTCCATTACTGACCAGTTGCTAGGTTTCAATTTTGCAGTAAACACTTGATCCATTTTCTGGTTGCCTCACTCAGATGAATGAATTCCCAGAAAGAGAGGTCAGGCCACCTGCCTTTTCACAGACTGTCCTTTGGAAACAAGATCAAGGGCTGAAGACATGGTAGCAGGGACAGTGGCATGGATAAAGGCATGAAAGAACCTCCAGGAGGATCTTACCATTGGGGGAGCACTTAGAATCGTCGGTCCTCCTCAGATTTCATAGTGTTCTGTGAGGCTGGTATCAGGGTTTTGCGGTGATCCTGATCATGGCCTTGAATGTGTGGCTCATGACTCAGGCTGCGCTATGGTCTCTCCCTGGCACTTGATGTCTGGCCAGGCACAGGATAAGGCTGTAGAAGAAGCAATTGAAAGTATCAGGGTGCAGGGCTGAGGTTAGGGGAGGTTTGCCAACTCATTTCTACGGCAATGAAATGTCTTCCCTTGGAAAATCCTGCAACTAAGATTTCCATGCCATACTCTGCTAGGCTTCTCAGAGCAAAATGATTTAACTGTGGGGATAGGATGCTATGAGGCTTGAGGCTTTGATCTCTAGCTTGTGGAAACACATTTTGGGATGATGTGGTTTTAGCTTATTCTGCTTTTCCACCTTTTTTAAAGAGAAAAAAAAATGCCATGTTTGTAAGATTGAAAGATGGTGATAAAGATTGTTAGTCCATATAAAGTCACTTAAACTGTTTTCGTATTTTTCAGAGATGGCTGAGTCCGTGTGTGAGTGCCTCAGTGCAGCTTTCCTTGCTATAAACAGAGAGGCTTTAAAATACTGGATGAATGCCAGCGTTGGTTAGCGTTAGCATTGGCTCATGTTGAAGTTCACATTGACCTCAAAGCGAAAGTTTATCTTTTGAGGTCACTTTGACCTTGGGGAGGTTAGCTATTGTAAATTTCTACGGAGAATACTGCTTGGTTGACTGGCTTTTCTTCTCCATGATGTTCGAAAGAAAATCCCCACAACCAGAAGGCTTACTTCCTCCGCCAAAGTGGTGGTCCATCTGCAGAATTGCTGGCTCTATGATCCCAAGATCAACCCATGTAGCACCCAGTCCCAGACTGGGGATTTATTGTGTTAGCTGTTTTACAGGTGTTGTTCCTGAGGTGCCAAGAGGGCCACGCAGCTGAACTAAATCAATAAGAAATGAGGTTGATGGTGGTGTGGAGATGCAATGGCTGTGAGATGGGGGCAGGCCCTAGAATTCCTGATTCTTGATTCGAATCCACAAATCCATGGAGAGCTGGCCATGACAGCCTGTCCAGGTCTCCTGGTGCTGGTCTGTGAGAATCTGAGACTGAGGACCAGTCAGGACGGTGAGGGAGACAAAGCTGGTCCTGTTCTCAAGCCACCCCTTGTCTTTCAAAATCTTATTAAAATATGAAAAAATAAGTCCCTGTATTTTTGTATTGCTCTTCATCCTGTTTGTGATGCCAATTGTCTCGCTGTTCACTGTGCGCACTGTTCGCTGAACCCAGGGTCGGCAAGGCCCAAGCTAAGAGGTTGGAAGGAGACTCGAGGAGCCGCAGGAACTGCAGACACGTGTTCTCTCCTGGCGGACACGGCAGCCGTAACACAGCGTCTCTGCTGGCTGCCGCAGCAGCCGTAGCAGCAGCCGCAACGTCACCATAATATAGTAATAACATGGCCACGATGCCACTCCAGTGTAGCCCCTACGCCACAGCAGCCAGGGCCTTGTGGTGGAGCTCTTACAGACGTGTGGAGCAAAGCGCCTCGGGACCAAGCGAGGACCTCGTGACTCGCATGCGCAGTGCGATAAGTGCGCTCAGCTGCTGCTGCTGCTAAATCGCTTCAGTTGTGTCCGACTTTGTGCAACCCGATAGACGGCAGCCCACCAGGCTCTCCCGTCCCTGGGATTCTCCAGGCAAGAACACTGGAGTGGGTTGCCATTTCCTTCTCCAATGCATGAAAGTGAAAAGTAAAAGTGAAGTCGCTCATAGCGACCCCCTGGACGGCAGCCTACCAACTACAGAGGCATTCACAAAACATGGGGTGAGCTGTGGGGCGAGAGAGCCTGACCGCGCCATCTTGGCTAATTTCCTCTTTCCCTACAATTTTCCTCTAAGGCTTGGTTCAGTTATCTTCCATGGCTTCTTCACTGACTCGTTCTTTAGTAATCCTCTCTTTACAGTATTTCTAATCTCTCCTTTTCTGCTGGGTCTTCCTTTCTGTTTACAAACGGGTTCAAGTCCCTTCTATATTAAGAAAAAGACCTTTTTTCTGCATCCCCCACTGTCCTTTTATTCTTTCACAGTTTAGCTTCTTGAAAGAATTGTCTACACTTCTTTTTTTGCATTTAAAAAAATTGACATATATTTAGCCTATCACATTGTATTAATTAAATGGTGTATATATTGATTTGATACATTTATATTTTGCAAAATGATTGCCATTCTGGTGTTAGCTTCTAAACTTATTTTCCACTTCCTTATCGTTTGTCATATTAAAGCCCACTCTAGTCCTTGCCTAGAGGGTTTCACCTAACTCTCTGTCAAAAGTCACCATGATATCCTAATTATCAAATTGAATAGATTCAGTTTTGGATCTCCTTATTTGCCTTCTCTATGACATTTAAGTTTTTTTTTTTTTTTTTTGAGGGTTGTGGTTCATGCAGATAAATTATAAATTATAGCATTTTAAGGTTTGTGCTGTGTGCTAAGTTGCTTCAGTCTTGTGTGACTCTTTGTGACCCTATGGACTGGAGCCCTCCAGGCTGCTCTGTCCATGGAATTCTCCAGGCAAGAATACTGGTGTGAGTTGCCATGCCTGCTTCCAGGGGATCTTCCTGACCCAGGGATTGAACCTGTGTCTCTTAAGTCTGCTGCATTGGCAAGCGAGTTCTTTACCACTAGTGCCACCTGGAAAGCCCATGAATTAGAATATTTAAAATAATGTTTAGTATTGTTTTCTGTTTATCTTCATTCATTAGCAAGCATATTAATTGAAATTAAGTTACTAAGTCTTAGTTTTAAAAATATGATTAATAGATTTTATTTTTTAGAGCAGTTTTCAGCTTACAGAAAAATTGAGTGGGAAGTACAGAGAGGGTTCCCATATACCTCTTCTTTCTCCTCTCACGGTTTCCACATCTTGCATTAGTGTGGTGTATTTGTCACAACTGATAAGCCAATATTGATACTGAAGTGCATAGCTTACATTAGGGCTTGCTCTTTGTGTTGTAGGTTTGTATGGGTTTTTCTTTTTTTGAAAGTATACATACTTTTTAATTAAATATATATATGGTATTATTTATCATAAAACACTGTTTAACATATATAACATTGATTTGATACATTTGTGTATGGTAATAGCACCCTATCATGTCACATAATTGTCATTTCTTTTTTGTGATGGAAATTAAGATCTAGTCTCTTACTACTTTTTATGACTATAATAAAATATTTTTGTCTATATTTACTATATTGTGCAACAGATTTCAGCACTTAATTATATATTAGTTGCAAGTTTGTGGGGCTTCCCTGGTGGCTCAGATGGTAAAGAATCCGCCTGCCAATGCAGTAAACGCAAGAGATGCAGGTTCGATCCCTGGGTTGGTAAGATCCCCCTGGAGGAGGGAATGGCTACCCATTCCAGTATTCCTGACTGGGAAGTCCCATGGACAGAGGAGCCTTGCAGGCTAAGTCCATGGAGTCTCAAAGAGTCAGACACAACTGAGCAACTAACTTAAGTATGTGTCCTTAAACAACTTAATTCCTTTTCTCTCAGTCCCTATCCCTTGGTAGCTACCATTTTTTTCTGTTTTATGAGTTTGGCTTTTTTAGATCCACGTGTAAATTATACAGTATTTGTTTTCCTCAATCTGACATCTCACTTAGCATTGATAACTGTACAGTGTTATGTACCCACTATTATGGTACCACACAGAGCAGTTTCACTGCCCAAAGATCTGCATCCCACCCGTTGATCCCTCCTGCTACCCTCAGACCCTGGCAATGATTAATCTTTTTTACTGTCCCCATAATTTTGCCTTTTTTCAGAATGTCATATACTTTGAGTCACACAGTATGAGCATTTTCTGGTTGGCTTCTTTCACTTAGCAACATGCATTCAAGTTTCTTCCAAGTCTTTCTGTGGCTAAATAAGTCTTTTCTTTGTTGTCATTCAGTAGTGTTCCACGTGAGGATGTGCTCAGTCTGTTTAACCACGCTCCTGTTGCAGGACATTGTGGTGGTCTCACATTTTGGCAGTTGTGGATACAGTTGCTAACGCCCACGGGCAGGTTTTCTGCTCAGTGCATTGGATCATGGTCCCTCGGTTTTGGAAACCTGTGCTCCCTGCCTGCCGTGGTGCCCTTCTCCTCAGCCCTCTCTCGCGCCCCTTTGCTGCTGTCACTGCTCCACGCCTATTTCTCAGGGTTCTGTATCGGACCCTCTTCTGTTTTCAGTATTTCACACATGTTTCCTGCACGGTCTCATTCACTTGCATGACCTCAGTCATCACCTCCCTGATGTGCCCTACACTTGCATGTGCATTGTAGATCTCTCTTCTGAACCCTGGACCTGTGTGCGCACTTCCCTTCTTGAATGTCTCCTACAGGGAGCTGTGGGCAACACCCCAGAAAAGAAGGCCACCCAGTTCTGGGGACCGTTTCGCATACGGAAGGAAAAGTGTTTCTGTGCCCCTTTCACACATACGTGAGCACCAGGACTTTTCTATCATATTTCCTCTAGTGCAGGCTTTTTCAGCCTCAGCCTTGTTGACATTCTGGATTAGGTAGGTTTTCACTGTGAGAGGCCGTCTGTGTTTTGCAGGCTGTTGAGCAGCATCTCTGTCCTCTACCCACTAGATGCCAGTAGTACCCCCTTTCCCCCCAAGTTGTGACAACCAAAAATGTCTCCAGAAGTTGTCACATGTCCCTGGTAGTGGGGGTGGGGGAAGTCACTGCCCCCACCAACTGCTTCTCCAGGGGATGGCGCTTTCACTGCTCTGTCTTTGCTCACATTTCTGCTGCTTTCTTCATTGCCTTTCCTCACAGTGAAGCTGCTACTTACCTTTTAAGGCTGGGCCCACCTCGTTTGGGGGCGTTCTTGATGGCTGAGATGGTAAGGAATCTGCTTGCAATGCAGCAGACCTGGGTTTGATCCCTGGATTGGGAAGATCCCCTGGAGAAGGGAATGGCACCCGACTCCAGTATTCTTGCCTGGAGAATTCCATGGACAGAGGAGCCTGGCAGGCTACAGTCCATGGGGTCGCAAAGAGTCAGATACGACTGAATGACTAACTCACACACACTACCTCATTTACAAAAAGTTTTCCTCATCTCCCTTTCCCTTCCTTTCTCTGTAGAATGCGCTCTTCTGGTGCCTTGCTGGCCTCCTGTGGGCAGGCGCTTGCTTGCTTACCCACGTGAGCCCCTCCTCTGCACACGGCGCTGACTAGGGATTGACATCATGCTTGGGTCTTTGAATCCTTGGCACTTTCACAGTGTGTGGCAATTCATGTGCCCAATTAATACTGTCAAATAAATGAACCATAATGGCCCCTTCTGGTCAAAGTCCTCTAAGATAAATTCTCATAACACTATGTATATTGCCTTCAAAGCACTTATTACAGTTTCAATTTTTTAAAAGATGTGATTATTAAATTAATGTCTTTCCCCTCACTAGGCAAAAATTTGGGGGGCAGAAGCCATGGTTATTTTGGTCATCACTGATTCATGCAGTGCTTGGCACTTCATAGGGGCTCAGAACATATTTGTAGAGTGAATATATGATCTCTGAAAAGAGTAGCCTTGGAAGATTCTATCTGGGCTTATTAACAACCACAACAACTACTACTAATGTTAGTTTAATAAGTGTTTTCATTGGTATTATTCTCACTTAACAGTCACAAAAACCCTGGTAAAAAGGTACTGTTTCTATATTACAGATGAGAAAACTGAGGAAGATCGGAAAAATTAAACAACTTAAGGTCTCATATGTTATGATCGTTGTATTACAAATTGTAGGCCCCATTATTTCTTGTCCATACAGCCAGATTTAGGGTGATGAGTAAATGCTTTAATGGCATATTAAGTAAAAGAGTAACTATGTGATTGCTCTGTATTTTTTGTGTACTGGTTCAGAGAACAAGTGTGTTTACGTCTAGATGAGAAAACATTGCTGAAATTTATATTAACTGCTCATGGCCCCTACCAGCCCTGGAGTAACACAAACATTGTCTTTAATTTGTATTTCAGAGGTAGCCAGAGAGGGTCAATACAGGGAGTTTTATAGGTCCAGTGGTTGCAAATACCAAATGGGAGAAGCATTTTGATGTTTGAAAAATAAAATACTTTCTCTGTATTAACATTAATAAGAATAATTGACAATCTGAATGAGATAAAGGAAACTTGATGGAACCAAGATTAATACTCTTCATGCCATTTTTTCTTACCACCAGAAACATGGGGATTATAACCTTTATCCCCACTAATATAGAAATAGTGGAAATAACGGATTTACATGTCTGAGAGACTATTATGGGTAAATTATTAATATATTCCTGAAATCAAGAAGAGAAATGAGTACATTATGAGCTTGAATGCTATAGAACTCTTGCAAAACACTGAAATTCCAGGGCCACATCTAAATGTCACTGACTAATCATCCCAGACTTTTTACTCAAGAATGTGTGTTAAGCCTTGAAAATGTATGTACATAGAAAAGGTAAAAACAGATGACAAATCTGTACAATGCCCTTTAGAAGATGTATTAGAAATGAGAATGCATTCTTCATGGGGTGGGTAATCCTAACTACCAAATAACACTGCTTGCATCTCCATGCTGGTTCATTGGAGGCATTCACCAGTTACTGGTTAAATAAAACGGTGACTCTATCCTATCATATGCATGTCTGACTAGAGAAAAATTTCACAGGCTATTACTTGGAGTAGCCTCTATTCCAAGTAACATTTGCTGGGGTGTGCAGGAGGTTGTCTTGATGATACGAATGCATCACCTGTACTGCATCGTTTTACATGTGACAGAATAAGAATGGTATCGGGGGCACGTGAGAAGACGTGGGATTCCAGCGGAACTTTCTTGACATTTGACCCACCTTTGAGACAAATGGAAAGACTGAAGGTAAATGAGAGTGAAGGGAAGTGATTCTAATGATAACAATCTGGAAACAGGAGGTATTGATCTTTGGGGTACTGATCACTGATTGAGTTTTTGGTGAAATCTTTATCAAGAAATGACCTTGCAGCTGAAAGCTATATTTTTGGGAAAATATACAACCACTGATAAGAGCATGTGAGATTTGCTTTATGTGAATGCGTGTGTCTGTTAGATGGAGATATTGTCACTCCAGCAAGGCAACCATTTCTTGTTCTAGAGTCAAGAATATAGTGGAAGCCCTAGGGAATCTCTCCTTAGCCAGAAGAGACTTTTATGTTGTCTGTTGTGAACTTGTTTTCACACTCTTGACCACCCACAGGCGAATCCAAGGCAACCAGAGATAAGTTTCACAGACTGGAAAGCCAGAATGAGTGTGTGTATGTTTCAATTTAAAAGATCCTTTTTAAGGGAATTAACATTGTGATGTCAGAAGGTGTTATTTAAATCACAGAACATTTGTAAGATCTATTATGTGTGAGATAATCACATGTAAATATTTGGTAGAAGTAAAGCAAAATGGACCCAGTGGTGGGAATGAACCCAATGAGGAGAAGCCATGCTTCACTTTTCTAAGCATCATCAACAGAGCTGCTTATTCTCTGAGTTTGGAAGAGATCCAGTGGGATTTAGTTTTATGAGGTTTAATGTAAAGGTGTTGTATTTCATGAGATGAAATCATAACACAGTGTGGTTGCAAGAATTTTGAGAGATTATTTTTTCAGAGTGTTGGCAAGCACCATCCTCTAGAGAATTTTGTGTCTAAAAGAGAAATGCAGATCTTTCACAGGATTGAAATGATAACTAATCTTTAATCCTTTTTGGATGGCCAGGGTTCGACTGGTTAGGCTGATTTAGAATGTATGTAGCAGGTCTGACCTCTCCAATCAACCTTTTTGAATCTGTGACTTCCAATGCATCCTAAAATTTCAGGGTACATGGACAATGAATTTTGGGGGCCCCACTTCTAACTCATGATTAAGGATTTTTTATTTTTAGCGCATTCTTTACCTTTAGGCTTTGCACACAGTTTGAGTCTCTATGACTTTTGACAATCCAAATGAACATTTGGCCAACTAAAAAGAGAATGCTATTAAGCTCCCTCTCAGGTTTCTTTCCTCTCCTGCAATTATTATGTTTTCACCTGAGAAAAGTTCTCTGTCTCCATTTTAGAGAGAAAGCTGAGCCATTCCCCTGACTTAGGTTTGACCTTTTTTTACTTTGTTCTGGAACACATATAACTGTCCTTAGGCTAAACATCTCTCTTCTTTTGTGACCATTTCATCTTCAATTGCCTTGCAAGGCAACATCTTGGACCAGGTTTTTCATGAATGGCAAGAGAGAAATAAGACACTGGGGGGAGGAAATCTGGTGCCTCTTCTGATTTCCTGATTTTGGTGTGTATGGAGGGAGTTTTTGTTCTCCGTAGCTGAGAGACTTCTTGAAATGTGCTTGGTTTAGGCAAGAGTGTTTTGGAAATGCAATTAATTCAGCATGGGCATCTAGCAAAAGTTGCATATGCCCCATTCTGTGCAGCTCTTTTCCAAGGGAGATTTCTTCCTCCCTTGTTTCAGAAATAATAGATGCAATCTTAAGACTTTAAAAACGTTCTGCAGCAGCCCGCATATCATCTGTAATGATACAAAGCTGTGTGCATCAGCACAGATGTTTTTGTATCAAATCGTGTGGGTGATGAACCTCCTGAGAGCCTCCAGTGACTTATCACGGCCCCATGGATGGAATTAGTGTTATGAAGGAAGGGAGGGGAGCGTTTTGAGTTATTACCATCAAGGAACAAATGTTACATTCCTTATCTTTCTCAAACGCTTTCCTGCAAACGCACGACTGCTTGGGCTGTCATGTCATCTGGAGAGAGGCCAGCTGAGGGAGGTTACCAGGGGCCATAATCAATCCGAGGGGCATCTCATCTGCAGCTGGGGGCTATCCCCCGTCACCTGTTTCCCAGGCTTGTCCGCTCACCTGGGGAGTGTTCACTGTGGCGATTCCTGCAGACTCATCAAATCGGAGTCTGCAGCCCAGGGGCCTGGGAAACGGACAGCTGATGGCTGTCATCAGGCAAGTCTGGGAATAAAGGGGTGGGTTTTGTGGCTGGATGTGTGTGGAGTTGCAGTGGGATGGTAAACAGCATCGGAGGGACCATCCTGCCTCTTGAAAAGATGCTGGAGGAACTTGTCTTCCTGTTTCTTGAAGCTCTCTGTCATGCCCCACCCTGTGTATTTCTCTCACAGTTGGTCCAAGAAGAACCTTTGTCTTTCCTAAGGGACTTTTTTTTTCTATGAGAATTTTCCTACTGACTTCTCTGTTTTCCTCCCTTCCCAAGTCTCAGTTGCAAGGAAATGTGATACTGGTTCTGTGCTTGGTCGTGGTTACCGCATACCTTTCAATGATTGGCCTTCAGATTTCCTCTTGCTGCTGCCATGTTACCTTCTTTTTCATCCCTATTTTGAGGGATTTTAAGATATTTGTTTTGTAAGTGACCTCTAATCTTTTTTTCCCTGAAAATCAGCAGAATATGAATACACTAAATGGAACTACTAATTACACTAAATACGCTAAATGGAACATTAATCAGTTATTAATGGGGGGAAAAAGATGATTTAAATAGTTCCCAATTTAAACCACTTTCCTTTGAACTCCGATTGCAATTCTGACATTACCACACAGATACGCATTACATCCCCATTCCTGCCAATAATAAGGTGGGTTAGTGAGAGAACCAGAGGCCAAGGCCCATTGTGGATATTCAGGAGAAGGCGTATGCTGCATTAATTGATGGACTTTGCTTATGCAAATAAGAGCTCTCTAAAGGCCTCTTATTCATAATTCACAGATACGGGTTTGTCTAGAAATATGGTACATGGCACTTCTACTTCTTTTGTTTTCAAATTAAAATAAAAGTGCATCAGGATGATCCATGAAGCAGGAAACACAAAGTAGACAGAGCAGTTCTAATGGAAGGTGAGTCCCCAGCCCACCCCTCCCAGCAGCAGTGCCTATCAGAGGCGGTCACTTTGAACTGTTTCAGTTTTCAGTTCTGTGGGTGGCCACCTTGACGATTCACCATCTGAACAGATCTTCTTATCCTCTGTGCAGTTTTGAAATTTCACGATGCTGTCTTAGCCCACTTAGGTTTTCTGTCTGTACTCCATGGGCCCTTGCAATCAAAATACACCCTTTCTTCAGTTTGGGGATATTTGATTATTATTTCTCTAATTTCCTACTCTCCAGGTTCTCCATTTAGGAAATCCTACAGGATCCCTCCTAGTGCCTTACTCATTTTTCCATTTGCTGTTTAGGGAAGAGATTGCTTTTTCCCTTGAGGATGAGCACTGGTCCCAGGTCACTGGGAGCCAAGTAGGTGGAAGTTTTCCCACTGATAGATATCCATCCAGTTCCTTGTCTCAGATCCATTTCCCAGACCCATCCTCATTCTCCCTGACACCCTCTCTAGGTTTTGGTGGGAAGATCCGCCCCCAACTGCAGCCTCATTTTGCATATCCTTGGCACTGTGACTCTTTTCTGTTTCTTTCATCAGATTGCCTCAGCCTTCTTTTTCAAAATGTGTTTATGGGTTAATTTCTATATATACTCCTTTACATTCACTGGGGTCTTGGTGTATTAGGCAGAGGGGGTTACACTGTGCTCTAATAACAAACAAATCCTGACATCTCTGTGGCTTAATATTAGGAAGGTGTATTTCTGCTCATCCCGGGTCTAATTGGGTGCTCCTGTTGGACATGTCTTCTGGTCAGCTGTCCTCCAAGCTGAGTCCTTCACTTCCAGCCATGCAGGCAGGAAGAGATGGATAGCTAGAGGTAGAATGTTTTATAGTGAGGCCTCGAAGTGTGGTGTCATCTCTGCCAAT
The DNA here is from genome assembly GCF_027580195.1 of Bos mutus. Classification (NCBI taxonomy): domain Eukaryota; kingdom Metazoa; phylum Chordata; class Mammalia; order Artiodactyla; family Bovidae; genus Bos; species Bos mutus. The sequence continues at coordinate 68,580,265 of NC_091633.1, forward strand.
GTGAAGTGGCTGGACGCATCAGGAAAAGCTGAGAAATGAAGTTTAGCTGTGTGAAGGAAGGCCAGGAGAACTGGGTATGATAGCCTGGATCAGTTGTTCAATTTATTGTCTTGAACTAGGATTACTTTCTATCTTTTAATAGATTTTTCCCCCAATGAGAATCAGAAGGCTATCATTAAGAAGTAGCCAAGGATGAACCTGGTGAGCAGACTTTTCCAGACTTTTTTTGATTTCTAGATCTATTAGGCTGAAAATAAATATAGCTTATAAATGATTTCTTTTAAATTATACTTAAAAAGTCTGTAAGTAGAATACCTATTCATCATGCATCAGTTCAGTTCAGTTCAGTCTCTCAGTCCGACTCTTTGTGACCTCATGAATTGCAGCACGCCAGGTCTCCCTGTTTATCACAAACTCCTGGAGTTCACTCAAACTCACGTCCATCCAGTCGGTGATGCCATCCAGCCATCCTATTCTGTGTCGTCCCCTTCTCCTCCTGCCCCCAATCCCTCCCAGCATCAGAGTCTTTTCCAATGAGCCAACTCTTCGCACGAGGTGGCCAAAGTACTGGAGTTTCAGCTTTAGCATCATTCCTTCCAAAGAACACCCAGGGCTGATCTCCTTTAGAATGGACTGGTTGGATCTCCTTGCAGTCCAAGGGACTCTTAGGAGTATTCTCCAACACCACAGTTCAAAAGCATCAATTCTTTGGCGCTCAGCCTTCTTCACAGTCCAACTCTCACATCCATACATGACCACAGGAAAAACCGTAGCCTTGACTAGACGGACCTTTGTTGGCAAAGTAATATCTCTGCTTTTGAATGTGCTATCTAGGTTGGTCATAACTTTCCTTCCAAGGAGTAAGCGTCTTTTAATTTCATGGCTGCAGTCACCATCTGCAGTGATTTTGGAGCCCCCAAAAATAAAGTCTGACACTGTTTCCACTCTTTCCCCATCTATTTCCCATGAAGTGATGGGACCAGATGCCATGATCTTCGTTTTCTGAATGTTGAGCTTTAAGCCAACTTTTTCACTCTCCACTTTCACTTTCATCAAGAGGCTTTTTAGTTCCTCTTCACTTTCTGCTATAAGGGTGGTGTCTGCATATCTGAGGTTATTGATATTTCTCCCGGCAGTCTTGATTCCAGCTTGTGCTTCTTCCAGTCCAGTGTTTCTCATGATATACTCTGCTTAGAAGTTAAATAAACAGGGTGACAATAACAAAATAAACAGCCTTGACATGTTCCTTTTCTTATTTGGAACCAGTCTGTTGTTCCATGTCCACTTCTAACATGGAAGTTGCTTCCTGACCTGCATACAGGTTTCTCAAGAGGCAGGTCAGGTGGTCTGGTATTCCCATCTCTTTCAGAATTTTCCGCAGTTTATTGTGATCCACACAGTCAAAGGCTTTGACATAGTCAATAAAGCAGAAATAGATGTTTTTCTGGAACTCTCTTGCTTTTTGCATGATCCAGCGGATGTTGGCAATTTGATCTCTGGTTCCTCTGCCTTTTCTAAAACCAGCTTGAATATCTGGAAGTTCATGGTTCACGTATTGTTGAAGCCTGGCTTGGAGAATTTTGAGCATTACTTTTACTAGTGTGTGAGATGAGTGCAATTGTGTGGTAGTTTGAGCATTCTTTGGCATTGCCTTTCTTTGGGATTGGAATGAAAACTGACCTTTTCCAGTCCTGTGGCCACTGCTGAGTTTTGCAAATTTGCTGGCATATTGAGTGCAGCACTTTCACAGCATCATCTTTCAGGATTTGAAATAGCTCAACTGGAATTCCATCACCTCCACTAGCTTTGTTCGTAGTGATGCTTTCTAAGGCCCACTTGACTTCACATTCCAGGATGTCTGGCTCAAGTGAGTGATCATGCCATCATGATTATCTTGGTCATGAAGATCTTTTTTGTACAGTTCTTCTGTGTATTCTTGCCACCTCTTCTTAATATCTTCTGCTTCTGTAAAAAGCCTCTTGATGAAAGTGAAAGTAGAGAGTGAAAAAGTTGGCTTAAAGCTCAACATTCAGAAAACGAAGATCATGGCATCCGGTCCCATCACTTCATGGGAAATAGATGGGGAAACAGTGGAAACAGCGTCAGACTTTATTTTTTTGGGCTCCAAAATCACTGCAGATGGTGATTGCAGCCATGAAATTAAAAGACGCTTACTCCTTGGAAGGAAAGTTATGACCAACCTAGATAGCATATTCAAAAGCAGAGACATTACTTTGCCAACAAAGGCCTGTCTAGTCAAGGCTTTGGTTTTTCCTGTGGTCATGTATGGATGTGAGAGTTGGACTGTGAAGAAGGCTGAGCGCTGAAGAATTGGTGCTTTTGAACTGTGATGTTGGAGAAGACTCCTAAGAGTCCCTTGGACTGCGAGGAGATCCAACCAGTCCATTCTAAAGGAGATCAGCCCTGGGATTTCTTTGGAAGGAATGATGCTAAAGCTGAAACTCCAGTACTTTGGCCGCCTCATGCAAAGAGTTGGCTCATTGGAAAAGACTCTGATGCTGGGAGGGATTGGGGGCAAAAGGAGAAGGGGACGACAGAGAGTGGGATGGCTGGATGGCATCACTGACTGGGTGGACGTGAGTTTGAGTGAACTCTGGGAGTTGGTGATGGACAGGGAGGCCTGGCGTGCTGCGATTTATGGGGTCGCAAAGAGTCAGACACGACTGAGCGACTGATCTGATCTGTGTATTCTTGCCACCTCTTCTTAATATCTTCTGCTTCTGTTAGGTCCATACCATTTCTGTCCTTTATCGAGCCCATTTTTGCATGAAATGTTCTCTTGGTATCTCTAATTTTCTTGAAGAGATCTCTAGTCTCACCCATTCTGTTATTTTCCTCTATTTCTTTGCATTGATTGCTGATGAAGGCTTTCTTATCTCTTCTTGCTATTCTTTGGAACTATGCATTCAGATGCTTATATCTTTTTCTCCTTTGCTTTTCGCTTCTCTTCTTTTCACAGCTATTTGTAAGGCCTCCCCAGACAGCTGTTTTGCTTTTTCGCATTTCTTTTCCATGGGGATGGTCTTGATCCCTGTCTCCTGTACAGTGTCACAAACCTCAGTCCATAGTTCATCAGGGTCTCTATCTATCAGATCTAGTCCCTTAAATCTATTTCTCACTTCCACTGTATAATCATAAGGGATTTGATTTAGGTCATACCTGAATGGTCTAGTGGTTTTCCCTACTTTCTTCAATTTAAGTCTGAATCTGGATAGTATCAATTAAAAAGAAGCAATCACTATTAGCTTCAACTCTCAGAGAAAACAGTGCTAACATTTTAATGTATTTCCTTCCATTTCTTCTGTGCATAATGCTGCTGCTGCTGCTAAGTCGCTTCAGTCGGGTCCAACTCTGTGCGACCCCGTAGACGGCAGCCCACCAGGCTCCCCTGTCCCTGGGATTCTCCAGGCAAGAACACTGGAGTGGGTTGCCATTTCCCTTTCCAGTGCATGAAAGTGAAAAGTGAAAGTGAAGTCACTCAGTCGTGTCCGACTCCCAGCGACCCCATGGACTGCAGCCTACCAGGCTCCCCTGTCCATGGGATTTTCCAGGCAAGAGTACTGGAGTGGGGTGCCATTGCCTTCTCCCTCTGTGCGTAATAGATGTATATATAAACTTTTCATTCTGTTTTCCCTTTCTATTAAGTGTATATATCGTATTTTTCTAAAGTGTTCTTTTTATTGGATCTTTGGATTAGTTAAACATTTTGCTCTTATAAGCATTGCTGCTATAAACTTTAAAAAATCTTATTTTTTTCTGTATTTAGAATTTTCCCTTAGAAATATAATTACTTATTAAACAGTATAACTTCTTATGGCTACTAGATATGTTTTACAAAATTGCTTTCTAAAAGAATTTCTTAATTTACTCTAGTATAATATTGAATATTATGGTTTGTGCACAAACAGCATTAATTTCATTGAACCATTAACTATGTAGAGAGAGATCTCTTTTTGTGACCAATTACATTTCCTATTTTTATATTGTTTATTCATATAACTTTTACATTTTCCTATTGAAAATCACTGATTTTTAAAAAAAATGAGCTTTCTATATATTAAACCTAGTACTCTTTCGCTAACTAATTTTAGCCTGTGCTAGAGGCTTGTTTGTAAACACACCGACTTGGTTTCAATTAACCAAGAATTGATGGGCACTTTGCTTTCTCTCCTTTGCTTTTTATTGTAATGGAGGAATAAGCTATGAACCCACTTTAGGGAACTCACAGTTTCTCTGTTCTCTTTCAAGAGGTTTCAGGCAAGAGACAGCTCAGAAAGTTTGCTTAACAGTTTTGCTTATAGCTAGAGGAGTGAGTGGAGAGTATAGTTAACGAGGGAAGATAAGGCAGTTTTAGGGTTGAGCCACAGTGTATATGTGCATGTGTTGGGGACGAGCAAAGTAGCTGGCAGAGCATAAAAGGAGAATCTTTTTAGATATTTAGAAGTGAAGTGGCTGGGGGATGGGGTAGGGGAAGGCTGTGCTGGGCCAGATCAGGAGATTGGGAAGCTGGTTTTGAAGGAATGAGAGTATATTGCGGAGAGAGGCTGGCAGAGGTCTGCCACAATCAGAGCTTCAGCTAAAACCAAACAAAAGATTTAATGACTGTTAAAATCATTAAGGAAAAGCACAACCTTGTCAGTCACTTGCACTTCAGTCTCAATGAACTAATAATGACTGGTCCTGATGACTTCCTGAGAACATACTCTGAGAGGAAGGAGGGAACCAACTCACAGCCCCTGGGCTCTGGTGACCAGGAGATGATGATGATAAGAAAAGGGCAGAAAAAGAGAGGAAGTGGGAGATTCAAAGACATCTTTTCCGAGTTTGGTTAGGGTGTGACGATTCAGGGCAGTGACTGGGGACAGGAGGCAAGGGGAGAGTGTCAAGGACGGGGTTTCTGTGGAGGCTGTAACCTGAGGAAGTGCTGAGGAACACACCCAGGCTCTGGGAGAAGCAGGGGTTTCTGGGGCAGACGGGATGCTGGTGTGTAGGAAGGCCATGCCAGGTGGGACCAGCTGCCTGAGTTGCTTTCTTTGGCCAACAGTATCTCAACAAAATCTGTGGCTGTCCTGCATCTCAGACGTGAAGACTGCAGGGAGCTGTCAACAGTGTAACTGTCAGGGATGTCTCTGCTCTGAAGCCTTTCTGTGTCAAAACTTGCCAACTCTGCCAAAAGAGCCCCAGCAAAAGATACAGCTGATTTACTGCATCTAGATTCAGAGTTCAGTTCAGTTCAGTCGCTCAGTCATGTCCGACTCTTTGCGACCCCATGAATCGCAGCACACCAGGCCTCCCTGTCCATCACCAGCTCCTGGAGTTCACTCAAACTCATGTCCATCGAGTCGGTGATGCCATCCAGCCATCTTATCCTCCGTTGTCCCCTTCTCCTCCTGCCCCCAATCCCTCCCAGCATCAGAGTCTTTTCCAATGAGTCAACTCTTTGCATGAGGTGGCTAAAGTATTGGAGTTTCAGCTTCAGCATCTTTCCTTCCAAAGAACACCCAGGACTGATCTCCTTTAGAATGGACTGGTTGGATCTCCTTGCAGTCCAAGGGACTCTCAAAAGTCTTCTCCAACACCACAGTTCAAAAGCATCAATTCTTTGGCGCTCAGCTTTCTTCACAGTCCAACTCTCACATCCATACATGACTACTGGAAAAACCATAGCCCTGACTAGACAGTTCAGAGTAGATGTTCATATATTGGTCAGTGATACAGAGAGAGCCAAATATATGACAGCAGGGATTAAATGTCTAGCCAATGTGATCATTTCTGGATGATGTTAAATAGTGCACTATCTTTGGTTTGGAAGCATATTAACTTATTCGGACTTTGAAAAACTTGAGTGATAAACTCTGGTGTTGAGGATTACATTATAAATTGAGAATTCAACTTAATAACTAGACCCCATGCAGGGTGAATCTTTTTTTTTTTTTTGGCTGTGCTGGGTCTTGTTGCTGTGTGTGGACTCTCTGGTTGAGGTGCACAGGCTCTTCATACAGGGAGGCTTCTCTTGCTGTGGAGTATGAGCACCAGTGTGCATGGGCTTCAGGAGTTGTGGCCCGTGAGCTTATTTTCCCTGTGGCATGTGGGATCTTCCTGGACCAGGGATCACATTCATGTCTCCTGCATTGGCAGGCAGAATTCTTTACCACTGAGCCACCAGGGAAGCACCAGGGTCAATCTGTTTTTTAATATACAACATAATATGTGACAGCAAAGAGTAATTTTTTAGACTAATTTCCTGATTTCCAATTTCTGTAGACCTCGTATAGCAACCTGGAAGAGGCTTGATGAGTCACTGGATTTGAAAGAAGTGAAATAATCTGTATTAAATACTTCCATGTTGGATTTCTTCCTAGAATAAGGAAGCTTTATTTAAAGCTCCAGTAAATCTTTATGATTTCTTTTCTATGTGTTAAAATTGTGAGTATACTCTTGAAAGCATCTCATCATGAAGCAGATATAATACTGGCTAATTTATATTAAAAACTGTTGGGAACCATTACTTTTCAACAACTTACGTCAATAATTTGTACGCAATAACCTAAGATCAGTTCAGTCACTCAGTCACATTCCACTCTTTGCAACCCCATGGACTGCAGCATGCCAGGCTTACCTGTCCATCACCAATTCCCGGAGCCTACTCAAACCCATGTCCATTGAGTTGGTGATGCCATCCAACCATCTTATCCTCTGTCATCCCCTTTTCTTCCCACCTTCAATCTTTCCCAGCATCAGTGTCTTTTTAAATGAGTCAGTTCTTCGCATTGGGTGGCCAAAATATTGGAGTTTCAGCTTCAGCATCAGTCCTTGCAATGAATATTCAGGACTGATTTCCTTTAGGATGGACTGGTTGGATCTCTTTGCTGTCCAAGGGACTCTCAAGAGTCTTCTCCAACACCACAGTTCAAAAGCATCAATTCTTTAGCACTCAGCTTTCTTTATAGTCCGACTCTCACATCCATGCATACCCACTGGAAAAACCATAGCTTTGACTAGACAGAACTTTCTTGGCAAAGTAATGTCTCTGCTTTTTAATATGCTGTCTAGGTTGGTCATAACTTTTCTTCCAAGGAGCAAGTGTCTTTTAATTTCATGACTGCAGTCACCATCTGCAGTGATTTTGGAGCCCCTCAAAATAAAGTCTGTCAATGTTTCCATTGTTTCTGCATCTATTTGCCATGAATAGATGGGACCAGATGCCGTGATCTTAGTTTCCTGAATGTTGAGTTTTAAGCCAGCTTTTTCACTCTCCTCTTTCGCTTTCATCAAGAGGCTCTTTAGCTCTTCTTTGCTTTCTGCCATAAGGGTGGTATCTGCATATCTGAGTTTATTGACATTTCTCCTGGCAATCTTGATTCCAGCTTGTGCTTCATCCAGTCCAGCATTTCTCATGATGTGTTCTGCATATAAGTTGAATAAGCAGGGTGACAGTATACAGCCTTGACGTATTCCTTTCCTGATTTGGAACCAGTCTGTTGTTCCATGTCCAGTTCTAGCTGTTGCTTCTTGACCTTCGTACAGGTTTCTCAGGAGGCAGGTCAGGTGGTCTGGTGTTCCCATCTCTTTAAGATGCCAAAGGCAAAGGAGAAAAGGAAAGATGTACCCATTTGAATGCAGAGTTCCAAAGAATAGCAAGGAGAGATAAGAAAGCCTTCCTCAGTGATCAATGCAAAGAAATAGAGGAAAACAATATAATGGGAAAGACTTGAGATCTCTTCAAGAAAATTAGAGATACCAAGGGAACATTTCATGCAAAGATGGGCACAATAAAGGACAGAAATGGTATGGACCTAACAGAAGCAGAAGATGTTAAGAAGAGGCAAGAATACACAGAGTTCAGTGTTCAGTTCAGTCGCTTAGTCATGTCTGACTCTGCGACCCAATGGACTGCAGCACGCCAAGCCTCCCTGTCCATTACCAACTCCGAAAGTTTACTCAAACTCATGTCCATTGAGTCGGTGATACCATCCAACCATCTCATCCTCTACTGGAGTGGGTAGCCTTTCCCTTCTCCAGGGGATCTTCCCAACCCAGGGATTGAACCCAGGTCTCCTGCATTGCAGGTGGATTCTTTACCAGTTGAGCCACAAGGGAAGCCCAAGAATATACAGAACTATACAAAAAAGATCTTCATGACCCAGATAACCATGATGGTGTGATTACTCACCTAGAGCCAGATATCCTGGAGTGCGAAGTCAAGTGGACCTTAGGAAGCATCACTACGAACAAAGTTAGTGGAGGTGATGGAGTTCCAGTTGAGCTATTTCAAATCCTAAAAGATGATGCTGTGAAAGTGCTGCACTCAATATGCCAGCAAATTTGGAAAACTCAGCAGTGGCCACAGGATTGGAAAAGGTCTGTTTTCATTCCAATCCCAAAGAAAGGCAATGCCAAAGAATGCTCAAACGACTGCACAATTGCATTCATCTCACATGCTAGCAAAGTAATGCTCAAGATACTCCAAGTCAGGCTTCAACAGTACATGAACCATGAATTTCCAGATGTTCAAGCTGGATTTAGAAGAGGTAGAGGAACCAGAGATCAAATTGCCAACATCCATTGGATCATTAATAAAGCAAGAGAGTTCCAGAAAAACATCTACTTCTGCCGTATTGACTATGCCAAAGCCTTTGACTGTGTGGATCACAACAATAACCAAAATACTTAGGTAAACAAATGATATCATAGTGTTCTAATTTCAGGTGTTACCCTAAAACTGAGAACAAAGGAGTATCTCCTGCTTTCCAAAGAGGGGGCCAGAAACATCTCTGCTGGACTGAGTAAGGGGCCAGCAGAGCCAGCCATGAAGCCCTGTCACCTGCTCAGCCTACCCAGGATAAGACTAGACCTATGGAAGATGGGTTGAAAAGAACGATCAAAGTAAAGTGTAAGGAGTTAAACTTAGAGTTGTGTCAGCCTAGGAGGTAGTGGCTGCTCATGGATCCTCTTAAAGACGGAGAATCTGCCATTTCACTTCCTACCTGGATGTTTGCTGGGCCACCGAGTTCACAGCCCCCTGCATGTGCTGGCATGGACTCTGGTGAGCGTTCTCAGAAGCTGTCTGGTGAAGGGCAAAGGACAGCAGCAGGGCCTGTCCTCACTCTGGAAAAAGTGGCAAGAAGATGAATTTTCCTAGGCTCGAGTCATTTTATGGGACCTTTCTGAAAGAATGAGCTGCAGACCAGAGGCCCAGAAACCCTTTCAGAAGGTTCAAAACCTCATTCACAACTGATGTTCAGACCTCTCCTGACATGATGGATTGACTACACTATCTGAGTATCTTTCTATACTATCTGAGTAACTCTTACTGTCCCTGTAAGAGTATCCTCACTCCTACCCCTTGGAAACCTGCCACAGGGAAGACTGGGAGCAGGGCCCCTAGAAGGAAACCACTAGGAGTAATGAGTTTGAGCAGGTAAGTCAGACCCAGCCTGAGACCTGCTGTCAGAAGGCTAAGGGACTCAGGACTGCTCGAGCCCTCCCTCCCCCCCTCTCAAAAGCAGTGAGAGAAGGCTGCAGTGGGAGACAAAGCCCTCCATCCCATAGCTGTGACTGTCCTTCACTCCTCTGGACAAGGAGGACATTATAAATGCTGTTCCCTGTTAGCCAGAGGAAGGGAGTATGGCCATCCTATGGCGGAGACCATGAGGAGTGCCGAGGCTGGTCCACAGAAAGGACTGAAGCTGGGGACAGCTGTGGTTGGTTATGAGCTGCTCAGTGCAGGCTAGGGTGGGCTTGGCAACCAAACAGGAGTGATGCAGACCCCAGCGGCCCAGAACTGTGTGCTGGGGAAGCAGCTGGAGCGGGGGGCCAGGCTGAGAAGACCATGGCTCAGCCCTGAACATAGGTAATCTCAGCACCCTGACTCCCCTTTCAGGTCCTCCCAGAAAGCTCAGGGCAGGGAGCCTGGAGGGAACCAGGCTCTAGTGGATGAGGGCCACTCACAGAGCCAACATATAGCCTGAAAGCTGGATGGGGTCCTGGGAGCCCCAGGTTATCCAACAGATACAAGTATGACCCACCGCAAGGCGTATGTTGCTTCATTGTGCTCAGGGGATGCACTTTGTAAAGTGTTTACATTAGACAGCACTTTACAACACTGGTAAGGGTTGACAAGCTTGGTGACTTTCGGCATTTACTGGACTTTGGGCATTTACTAGTTTTGGGCTTCCCAGGTGGCACTAATGGTAAAGAACCCACCTGCCATGGCAGATAGACTTAACAGATGTGGGTTCGATCCCTGGCTGGGGAAGATCCTCTGGAAGAGGGCATGGCAACCCACTCCAGTATTCTTGTCTAGGAAATCTCATGGACAGAGGAGCCTGGTGAGCCACAGTCCACAGGGTCATGAAGAGTGGGACATGACTGAAGTGACTTGGAGTGCATGCGTGCAGAGCAGTTTTGTCCAGGTTCTTATCTAAGCAGAAACCTTTTAAAATTTGTGAATTCTTTACAGAGCAAGTCTCTGGTGGAGTAGAAAATGAAAAGCGGCCCACCCTGAATGCTTCTTCTCTGGAGGGCCGCGCTCTGCCGGTGGACTGGACATGGCCCGGCAATGAGGCTCCTCCATCAGATAGATTTCCTAGCCAGTGCGGGGTCAGCACACAGGCTCCGCTGTATGCCCCCGTATGGTGTAACCCAAACAGAAACATGCAATGATTTCTTTGTCCAGGGGAAGTTCAGCGGCACAAACTCCATGACCCTCTAACCTCCCAATCCCTTTCCTCTGTGTGTCCTCTTTCCTCTTGCCTTGTTTTGTTGAGGGATTTTCTTTTGTCTTTGGCTTCTGCTTCATTTAGCCGGCCCTCTGTGGGTCTCTGGCACCTGAGAAGGTCTGAATGTGGCCTTTGTGTTCGCTGGACTGTGCTGTGCCCAGCCAGGCAGAGATGATCACGGAGCTTTGCTATGGCTTCATAATTGCAAATTGCTCAGCCTTTTGTCCTTTAATCCTCATAAGCCTTTGTGCTGGAGGCAGAGCCCCATTATCATCGCCTTCATTTTCCAGTCCAGGGGGTGTGTGATATGTGACTTGTTCAAGAACGCAGGTTGAGTTGAGAATGGGCCTGCTCTGGGCCACAAGCATCTTGAAAGTGAAGGTAACAGTGGTGAAGTCAAACTGGGCAGGGGGTGAAAGCCAGGGCAGCGAAGGTGTGTAGGCTTCTGCAGAACTCCTGACACTCTTAAGTGGAAGGTGGGCTCTACTCACTCTGTCAGACCTCAAGGAGGGGCTCGTGCCCTCACCTTGCTTCTGGGTGGTAGAGCCCACAGGAGACCCCTTGGAGGCAGGTGCTGGCTGGGCTCCTTGGTTCCTCCGGGTCGTCTGTCTCAGGACGGGTCCATGGTGGAGCTCTCCCTGTCCCCACTGTGCACGCTTGTCCGCCCTCCTCTGTGCTCCCTGCTCTTACAGCTTTCAAAGGTGCCTTGCACTGGGAAAACCTTGGTCATCAGGCTTTCAAGCTCCCTAGTTCTTCTCCTTTCCATGTCTACTGAGCTGTTCTTTCATGAATCCCCTCTCCTTTCCTTCTGTTTCCAAGAAAAAGATGACTCAGCCTTCATTCCTGGGAAGGGCTGCGTTTTGACTGACCTTCTGAGTGAGCCCTCACCCTCTCCCCAGCACCCCTTGCCCCCAAGCATCTGACCTCCCCTATTGCTCTGGAGCCCACGAGTGTCCACATTCACGGAGCTCCTTTAGCAATTTCACTGTCTCTGCACACTCTCATCTGGGTACTTCCCTCTCCCCCACCACACACTCTCTACATTAGTGGACCTGACTTCATGGCGTCATTTTCTGGCCCCTCCCCCAACTTTTAGCTCCCAGTCATCTGGCTCTTACCCCACCTGTTAGGATGCTGCCCTCATCCTAATATTTTTTTTTGGTTGCCAGTGATCTGTGAATGACTATGCCCTGTTTTTTTTCTGCCTTAATTTGTGATTTTTTCACCTGTAACATTTGCCATTGTAGATTATCCCATGCTCTTGGACTCTCTTTGTCTCACTGAGCCCTGTGACACAGCCTGGCTTTGTCCCTTCCTGTGTTTACCTGCGCATGTCTCCTTCATAAGCCCTCACAGGCACAGCCAAGGCTGTTCTCATCTTCTTCATGTCCCCCATAGACCTCACGTGCTGACGACCCACAACAGTATGACACCCACATTTCTGCTTCTAACTTGGAATTCTCCACTGTGTTCCCATTCCAAATTTCCAGCGTGTCACTGGGCTTTCCCAAGTTGATCAATGATGACAGCTGAAGCAAAATGTGTATAAAATGGAATTCATGGTCTGCTTCTTCCTCCCACCTCCCCATCTCTGTTAATCATGTCACCCGGCACTAAGCCTCCGGCCATCACCTTTTTCTCCTTGTCTCCTACCAGCCACTTACCCCCTGTCACTCCCTCGGGGGCTGTGTGCCTGGAACCTGTCTTTCATCCTCCCACTGCCATGGCCCTGGTTCGGTGCCCCTGACCTTTGCCTCCCTCATCTCCATCACCTCTTCCCTGGGTTCCCTGGGATCTCTTTCTCCCCAGACTCTTTCCTGCAGCCCATACTGCACTTTCTAGAGATGAATTTTCCTGAATTTCCAGTTGCAGAGTTATAGTTATTTGGTCCTATCATTTCCTGGCTCAGACGTTATCAGTGGAGTCTTACTGCTTCTGAAGTCAGCTTCAAACACAACTGCCATGGGTCCCTCTGCCTCAGGACCCTGGCCCACATTTCTAGCTTATTCTCACCTCTAATTTCCCAGAAGACTCTGCTTCATTCAAAATTAAAATCCCCAAAGTGTTCCTTGTTATTTTTTCAGCCTTGGTTTTTAGCATTTCTACCTCGTCTGACACCCTTTTTCTGCTTTCCATCTCCAGTGCTTCAAAACTCCCCATTCTTCATGGCCCTGAGTCGACACTGCTGCTACTTCAAGGGGTCAATTTAGGAAGGAAGGAAAGAAAGAAGGAAGGGGATTCCTACAATGTGGCTCAGCTATTGACCTGATACACTCAACATTCAGGCACCTTCGGGCTCCCATCACTGTGGTGCTGTGAGCTTCTCAGACTCAGCACCACACAGAATCATCTGGGAGCTTTTAAAAGCACTAATGTTGGGCTGCATCCCAGACCAATTAAATCAAAATCACTGTGGCTGTGACCCAGTTATTAGTATTTTTTAAAGCTCACCAAGTGATTCCTATATGCAGCCAAGAATTTGTGTGTGCTAATATGTGACATTTTTGTAGATTATTTTAGGGGTACTGCATTTTTTATTTTGTCAAACTATTGGTCCTTGAGGAATTCTTTGTTTTTGTAGCCTTCTTGATGTCTAGCCCTGTTTCTTATCCTCAGTGGACCTTCAGAGAAAAAAACACTTTGAATGAATTTAAGAATGGAAAACAAAAGAGTCATTTTTTTAGGGAGGAAGGCAGATTGGCTCGGTGGCTAGCCCACACTGGAAATGGTGAACTGAGAGTCTTTTGTATGTAAAACAACTCATTTCAAATATTTCATGTAATCCTTTTGTATCCAGGCAGTTAATATGCCAATTAAATATTTATTAATATTTGTCTAGTAAGGCTATACTTTGCCCATATTATAATAGCAACTAATAAAATGAGTGAGTAGCTTTCTACCCATGGATTGTTATCAAGATTAAATGAGTAGAGCTTCTGGGGAAAAAAAAAAAAACTTTAAAAAGAACGGTTGAAATGTTATTTTCAATGAAGCTGCATTTCTGAAAGAATTGAACATAAAGAGCTCATATGTGATGCAGTATTCCTTTTATGAACCCCATTGCCTGGATTAAGTCAAATGGAAAACTAATGTTATCTCGGGCATTTCCACTTCTTTCCACACACTGTATTTCTAGTAACAACGTGTGGATGTTGCAGAGCTTACTTCAGTCTGTGGGGGTGAGAAGGGAATATATTTGTGCCTGGATTGTCACTATATTCAGGCTGAGGTGGTCCCTTACAGAAAAAATAAGAGAGCAAACGAGGAAAATTGATGGGGTAATCCTAAAGGAAATCAGTCCTGAATATTCATTGGAAGGACTGATGCTGAAGCTGAAACTCCAATACTTTGGCCACCTGATGTGAAGAACTGACTCATTGGAAAAGACCCTGATGCTGGGAAAGATTGAAGGTGGGAGGAGTAGGGGACGACAGAGGATGAGATTTTGGATGGCATCATTGACTCAATGGACATGAGTTTAAGTAACCTCCGGGAGCTGGTGATGGACCGGGAAGCCTGGCATGCTGCAGTCTATGGGGTCACGAGGAGTCAGACATGACTGAACAACTTAACGGAACTGAATTCTTTTTTCTAGTGTATAAAATCATGGGTAATTCATGGAGTGTGACTGAATGGCCTGAATTCTGGAGACAGACAGACTAGTGTTCAAATTCTGGCTTGTTTACCAGCTGGGCTGTCTTGGGACAAAGTGCTCAGCCTCTCTGAGCTTGGGGTCTTGGTTGCGAGACAGGGAGAAACACATTTCGGTGTCGTGGGGAGGGTTGATGTATATAATGTATTTAAGGCAGCTGACTCTTCGTAGGACCTCGTGAAAGCTTCTCATTTCCTTAAAGCTCCATGGATATCAGGGATTTTCTTACCCCTGTGACTTGGTATGGGCTTCCCAGGTGGCACAGTGGTAAAGAACCACCTGCCAAAGCAGGAGACACAGGAGAAGTGGGTTTGCAAAGAGCTGGACACAACTGAGCAACTGAGCACACACATACCTTAGTGCGCTTCCTCTTAGTGTTTTTCAGGGCATGCAGTTTATTCGTGAGTTTGTAGACAGAAAGATGCATTTTCATTTTGGATCTGAGAATTTTTCATCCTTAAAACCATATAATGATTTCCTTTGTTTTTTCTCCCATAAATTCATTGAGCATTTGAATTGCTTTGCAGGGTCTTTGCTGTAAATTTTACTCACCACATAAAATTTAAGTCAAGCAGGAGAAATGTAATGGTATAACAGTTACCTTTTGGTAAGTTTATGGAGAATGTAGGGTAGTATACTAATTTTGCTTCCAAGAGACCCACATTTTCATCTGAAAAAAATTATGAAACTGAGTCCCATTTGTAGAAGTTTCTGGAAACTCAAATTAAGCTGCCTCTATACTTCTGTAAGAAACAAGTCTTTGGTGGGCTTTTGTATAGTTTATTGCATTGTATGTAGATGGATTGAGCTAGTTACAATAGTCTCTTATAAATCACAGAGAGGACCATCACTCTAGTTACAAGTCCTACATACGAGTCAAATCTTATCAAAGAACATCATAGAAACCTTGAAAAAAGCCTGACATTTTGTTAAAACAACTGGCAAATAGATTTTTCCTTCCTCTCTTCT
The DNA here is from genome assembly GCF_027580195.1 of Bos mutus. Classification (NCBI taxonomy): domain Eukaryota; kingdom Metazoa; phylum Chordata; class Mammalia; order Artiodactyla; family Bovidae; genus Bos; species Bos mutus. The sequence continues at coordinate 68,595,628 of NC_091633.1, forward strand.
GCATTCCTTTCCTTATCCACAACAGTATGCAATTTGTATAATACTATATCCAGTCTTCCTCATTTTTCCTTACCCAAGTACCATCTATGCAACCCAAAATTAATTTTTCAGGCATGAAACTAGGCACTTTGCTGCCCAATGCAGAAAGCCTTTACAAATCCAGCTGGAATAGAGTGGAAGGGCATACCAGATTGATGTCAAGGCCTGCTCACATGGAAGTAAAATTAAACTTATGGACTGGAGAGGGAAGCTTAATTTTTATGTGCCTCCTCCCTAAAAGCCAACTAAAATCTAGGAAGATGGAAACTATCTGAGCTGGTTTGAGTGGACCAAACCCATTTCATTTTTAAGTGCTACTTTTGGTTCATTCCTTATGAAGTGAAGGCAGAGACTAGTTCCTGTGGGATTAAGAACAACCAAGAGAGCCTCTAATACTAGACTATTATTGTATTAGCATTTTTTAGTTCCTTGCCCAGATAGCCTAGCCTGTGTCTTTCTAAAAAAAATATTTTTTGTATAGAACAGTCTTATGGACTCTGTGGGAGAGGGAGAGGGTGGGAAGATTTGGGAGAATGACAATGAAACATGTAAAATATCATGTAGGAAACGAGTTGCCAGTCCAGGTTCGATGCACGATGCTGGATGCTTGGGGCTGGTGCACTGGGACGACCCAGAGGGATGGTATGGGGAGGGAGGAGGGAGGAAGGTTCGGGATGGGGAACACATGTATACCTGTGGCGGATTCATTTTGATATTTGGCAAAACTAATACAATTATGTAAAGTTTAAAAATAAAATAAAATTAGAAAAAATATTTTTTAAAAGAAAGAGATAAAATACATTTTCTGTTCACCCAAATTTTAATTCTCTGAATTTCATTCACTGCTAAGCACTTGCAATTCCTGGAAAACTCATTAGATTTTTTCCCCTAGCTTCCTCCACGACAAAGCTATGCTTCTCCAGTGGACCACCTCATCTTTGAGTTTCTAGTCCTTGGAATTTCACTTCTCAGTTCCAAAGCTAAGGAGCCAGCAGGCATTCCTTCCTTGTCTCAAAGTCCTTTTCCTTATTTTGAATACCCCAACTTGTCTAAATTTACCAAGGGGGAAAAGGAATGTATCACTTTGGCCTGAAAAATTTCTTGCTGAGTCCATATTCCATGAAAATAACATAATGATAGTTGGAAGAAGTTGCCAACCCCAATTTAAAAACCAAAAACCTAAACAGACCAGATAATTTCAGAGAGAATCTTCCTGTGATTGTTCTTGCTCATACAGTGATTGAAACAATTCAGGCTTAACTATACAGTTAGTTTTACAGAAGGTAGAGCTAGTGATCATGCTGAACTGAATTTTTCCCATCCTAATCTATTTCAGATAATAGAGTCTGTGTAGAGGATGAGTTCTTAGACAATGTTTTTCAACTGCTAGCCAAGGTGTGTTTTTTTATCTGAATACCTGAGAAATCACAAAGTTTCCTCTTTAATCCATATAGGTTTGGCCACAGTTTTTATGTATATTCTGTGATTGGAGTCTATGCCATAGTCATTGAATTTTGGAATTAGGAGCAACCTTAGAGATATCTAGTTAAGTGCCCTCCTCCACATTCTACAAGTGAGACAATGCAGTTTGTATGAGATCTCACAGCTGAATACATTTGAGATATTTTTAGTTTAACTTCCCTCCCAAGGAATCAGTGTTTAATTCTTTTTATATCCAAATAATATTTCATTGAATGGATATGCCATACTTTGTTTATTCATTTGATTTATTTCCACCTGTTGGCTATTATATATAATGCTGCTATGAACATTTGTGTATAAGTTTTTTTTTGTGTGTGTGTATATGTATACTACTTCTCTTGGAGTGGAGTTGGTAGGTCAAATAGTAACCCTATGTTTAACTTTTTAAGGAGCTGCTTTATTGTTTCCATAGTGGCTATACCATTTTACATTCCTACCAGTGCTGTATGAAGGTCTCAATTTCTCCACATCCTCAATAAAGCTTATATCTCAACAATAATCTCATTGTGGTTTTGATTTCCATTTCTCTGATTATTAATGATGTTGGGGACTTTTTCATGCGTTTATTGTCCATTTGCATTTCTCTGATGAAGTCTGTTTCAGATCATAATAATATTTTTGGGGAGAAAAATGTGTACATTGGTAAATCAGATAGAAAAAGGTTTGGAAAAAGAAAAAAATTCATTCCTATGTGTTACTAAGACTATTGTGACTGAAAAAAAGACACCAAAAGAAACGGGAATGTGTATATATAATCATATACACATTTATACATATACATATTTATACACACATATATATACGGGTCAGGAGGCAACAGTTAGAACTGGACATGGAACAACAGACTGGTTCCAAATCGGGAAAGGAGTACGTCAAGGCTGTATATTGTCACCCTGCTTATTTAACTTATATGCAGAGTACATCATGAGAAATGCTGGGCTGGATGAAGCACAACCTGGAATCAAGATTGCTGGGAGAAATATCAATAACCTCAGATATGCAGATGACACCAATCTTAATGGTAGAAAGCGAAGAAGAGCTAAAGAGCAGCTTGATGAAGGAGAAAGAGGAGAGTGAAAAAGCTGGCTTAAAACTCAACCTTCAGAAAACTAAGATCATGGCATCCGGTCTTGTCTCTTCATGGCAAATAGATGGGGAAACAGTGGAAACAGTGAGAGACTTTATTTTAAGGGACTCCAAAATCACTGCAGATGGTGAGTGCAGCCATGAAATTAAAAGATGCTTGCTCCTTGAAAGAAAGGCTATGACCAACCTAGACAGTGTATTGAAATGAAGAGACATTACTTTTGCAACAAAGGTCCATCTAGTCAAAGCTATGGTTTTTCCAGTAGTCATGTATGGATGTGAGAGTTGGACCATAAAGAAAGCTGAGCGTTGAAGAATTGGTGCTTTTGAACTGTGACATCAGAGACTTTTGAGAGTCCCTTGGACTGCAAGGAGATCCAACCAGTCCATTCTGAAGGAAATCAGTCCTGAATATTCATCAGAAGGACTGATGTTGAAGCTGAAACTCCAATACTTTGGCCACCTGATGCAAAGAACTGACTCACTAGAAAAGAGCCTGATCCTAGGAAAGATTGAAGGCAGGAGGAGAAGGGGCCGACAGAGGATGAGATGGTTGGATGGCATCACTGACTGAATGGACATGAATTTGAGCAAGCTCCAGGAGTTGGTGAAGGACAGGGAAGTCTGGTGTGCTGCAGTCCATGGGGTAGCAAAGAGTTGGACGTGACTGAATGACTCAACTGATTGAACTGCCCTGTTCGGTTGGCACCTGTTGTATCCAAGACATCATGATCAGTTAAAAGGACATATTGAAAGAATAAAACAGGTTAAATAACTTTTAGGCAAGTAATCAAAGCTCCTATAGCATACATGTCATCTTAGAGTTTGTATACAGTCTTTTACATGTATACTATGCAATCGTGTAGTAGATGGATTTATTTTGACTTATCCATGTACTCAGCCCACATAATGAATGGGTCTATCAGAAAGTCCTGTTGATATTTTTTTCAAAATACGATGTCATTTCTACCACTTCAACCCTAGATAAGATATTTGTTAACTTTATGCTTGTATTATTGCTTTAATTAGCCTCAAAACTCTAGTCTCTGTACTTCATTTTGTTCCAAAGTCATGACAAAATGAATTTTATAAAACAAAACAGCAAACCCCTCAGATTTTATCATTGTATCCTTTTGCTCAAAACCTTCAATGATTCCTCTTTTCTTATTTAATTGAATTCTTTGCCAAGTTAAATTTAGTCTTAGAAGGGAGGAGGAAAGGCTGGAAGGATGGGATGTAATTTTACAGGGTTGGTGATAGGAGACAGAGGCAGTTGCTGTCCTTTTTGACAGCTCTTATTTTCCCTGTAAAGCAGGAATTGAGGGGCTCAGCTTTGGGTGGGAGGTGGTGGTTAGAAGTGGGAGGTCTGAGGAGAATGAAGATTTGGAATGGCTTCTATCTTAGGAGGGATACAGTACTATAAGGCAGTGTAGGGCCAGTGGAGTTGGAAAACAGGACTGTCCCCTGTGGTGATAAGGAGCATGGACTCTGAGATAAGACATGCTTGGATTCAAGCCTCAGTGAGTCCCTATTCTGACACACTGTGTGTGACTTTTTGGGCAGTTGTATAATGTCTCTGATGGGGTTTCCTGGGTAAGCTGGTTAAGAATCTGCCTGTGCTGCTAGAGATGCTGGTTCAATTTCTGGGTCAGGACATTCACTTGGAGAAGGGATAGACTGCCCACTCCAGTATTCCTGGGCTTCCCTGGTGGCTCAGATGGTAAAGAATCCACCTGCAATGCGGGAGACCTGGGTTTGATCCCTGGGTTGGGAAGATCCCCTGGAGCAGGGCATGGCAACCTTCTGCAATATTCTTCCCTGGAGAATCCCCATGGACAGAGGAGCCTGGTGGGCAGGGGTCCACGGGGTCACAAAGAGTCAGACATGACTGAGTAAGCGTGCGCACATACACAACACACACACACAATTTCTCTGATAGTTTATTCATGGTGTAGAGGTCATATTAGTTCACTAGGTTGCTGATCGGCTTGTTGGGAGGATTCAATGAGATAGTCCAAGTGTCTGGCAGGTAGTTAGCACTTAATAAATGTTTTATTGCATTTTTAAAATTGAAGTATAGCTGATGTTCAATATTATACAAGTTATAATATATGCATAATATATAAGAATATATATCATGTATCATATATATTACATATATAATATATATATTTATAAAATTATATATACATATATATTATATATATCATATATCATATATACATATATACACACATATGTCATATGTATATATGATTATATATTATATATAATATATGGTATATATTATAATTAATATAGATAATATAATTACTTTAATTATAATATATCACATATAAAATATGGACAGAGAAGCCTGGTAGGCTGCAGTCCATGGGGTTTTACAGAGTCGGACATGACTGAAGCGACTTGGCAGCATATAATCATATATTTAATAATATATAATTATTATATATAATTGTTTTTATAATTATTTTATATTATATTACTATATATAATATATGATATATTATACTTAATATAGATAATTATATTATGATTACCTGTATTATAACAATATATATCATATTAATATATATAATATATAAACATATAATATATGACATTATAATAAAATATATTAATATATATAATGTATAATTAAATATAATACATATCACATATTAATATAATATATTTAATTATAATATTATATAATGTATGTATATATTATATAATACATAATATCATATAATTAATATATTAACAATATCTTAATCCTTATATATTAAGGATTTTATATAATATAATATATATTATATTATATATTATACATTATGTATTATATAGTCTTATAATATATAATATGCATATTATATATAATTATATATCATATGAGCTGAACAATATAATGATTCACAATTTTTAGAGGTTATACCCATTTATAGTTATTATAAAATAGTGACTATATTCCCCACATTGTGCAATATATCCTTATAGCTTATTTATATGTAGTAGTTTGTACGTCTTAATCCCCAACCCCTATATTTCCCTTACCCACTTCCCTCTCTCCACTGGCAACCATTAGTTTGTTCTCTGTATCTGTTGAATTTTTTAGATTCTGCATATAAATGGTATCATACCAAAGTTGCCTTTGACATTTCTTTTTTTTAAACTTTTAAAGAATTTTATTAAAACTGTTTTTTTGGCTGTTTCAGGTCTTCACTGTGGTGCTCAGGCCCTTCTTTGCAGTGTGTGGGCTCTCTCTAGTTGTGGCACATTGGTTTCCCTACTTGTGATGCATGGGTTCTAGTCATGATGCATTGGTTTCTCTAGTTGTGATGCCTGGGTTCTCTGGTTCCAGTGCTCAGACTCAGTTGCCCCACAGAATGTTGGGATCTTAATCCCTGACCAGGGACTGAACCTGCATCCCCTGCATTGGAAGGTGGATTCTTAACCACTGGACCACCAGGGAAGTCCCTGTCTGACTTACTTCACTTAGCATAATGCCCAACAAATCTGTCCACGTTCTACAAATGGTAAAATTTCATTCTTTTTAATGGCTGAGTAGTATTCCATTATATATATATCTCTCACATCTTCTTTATTCATCTGTTTATGGACACTGAAGTTGCTTCCATATCTTGGCTATTGTAAATAATATGGCTGTGAACATTGGGGTTCATGTGTCTTTTTGAATTAGTGTTTTTTTTCCAGATATATACTCAAGAGTAGCATTGTTGCATCATAGTATAATTCTATTTATAGGTTTTTGAGAAATTTTTGTACTATTTTCCACAGTAACTGCACCAGTTATAATCCCACCAGCAATGTAGGAGGGTTCCCTTTTCTATGTAGCCTCACCAACACTTATTATTTGTATCTTTTTTTGATATAGTCATTCTGACAGGTGTGAGGTAGTATCTCATTGTGGTTTTGATTTGCATTTCTGGTTGGTGATGGACAGGGAGGCCTGCTGTGCTGCAATTCATGGGGTCGCAAAGAGTCGGAAACGATTGAGCGACTGAACTGAACTGAGCTGAATGATTAGTGATATTGAGCATCTTTTCATGTGCCTGTTAAATACCTGCATTTCCTATTTGGAAAATGTCTATTCAGTTCTTTTGCCCATTTAAAAAATTGGGTTATTTGTTTCTTTGATGTCAAGCTATATGAGCTGCTTATATATGTTAGATATTAATTGCTTATTGGTTGTATTTTTTGCAAATATTTTCTCCCATTCAGTAGGTTGCCTTTTCTTTTTGTCAGTGGTTTCTTTTGCTGTGCAAAAGCTTTTAAGTTTAATTAGGTCCATTTGTTTATTTTTGCTTTTATTTCCTTTGCTTTAGGAGGTGGATCCAAGAAAGTATTGCTATGATGTATGCCAAAGAGTGTTCTGCCTATGTTTTTCTCTAGCTTTATGGTATCTGATCTTACAGTTAGAACTTTAAGCCATTTTGCCCATTGAGTTTATTTTTGTATATGGTGTTAGAGAATATTCTAATTTCACTCTTGTATACATAGCTGTCCAGTTTTCACAGCATGACTTGTTGAAGAGACTGCCTTTTCTCCATGGCATAGTCTTGCCTCCTGTGTCATAGTTTAGTTGACATAAGTGTAGTATTTACTTCTCGGCTGTCTGTTCTGTCCCTGTGACTTATGTGTCTGCTTTTGTGCCAGTACCATACTGTCTTGATTACTGTGGCTTTATAGTGTAGTCTGAAGTCAGGGAGTATGATTCCTCCAGCTCTGTTCTTCTTTCTCAAGATTGTTTTGGCTACTTAGAGACTTTTGTTTGACATAGAAAATTTTAAATTATTTTTTCTAGGTCTGTGAAAAATTCCATTGGCATTTTGATAGGGATTGCACTGAATTTGTAGAAAGAAATTCAAGAAGAAAAGGGAGAGGGCCTGAATTAACAAAATCAGGAGTGAAAAGGAGAAATTACAACTGATACCATAGAAATACAGAGGATCGTAAGAGACTACTAGAAACAATAAAATGGATAATCTAGAAAATTACAATCTTGACTAAACCAGGAAGAAATAGAAAATATGAACAGACCAATTATCAGTAACAAAATTGAGTCAGTAATTTAAAAGCTTCAAACAACACAGGTGAATTATACAAAACATTTAGAGAACAGTTAAAACCTATCCTCAAACTATTCTAAAAAATTGCAGAGGGAGGAACACATCTGAATTCATTATGGGAGACAAGTATCATCCTGATGCCAAAACCAGACAAAGAGATCACAAAGAAACAAAATCACAGGCCAATATCACTGATGAATATAGATGTAAAAATCCACAACAAAATATTAACAAACTGAATCCGACAATACATTTAAAGGATCATGCACCATGCTCAAGGGGGATTTATCCCAGGGCTGCAAGGATTTTTCAGTATCAGCAAATCAGTCAGTGTGATACACCACATTAACAAACTGAAGAATAAAGCCATATGATCATCTCAATTGATGCAGAAAAAGCTCTTAACAAAATTTAATATCCATTTATGACAAAAAGTCTCCAGAAGCTGGGCATAGAGGGAGCATACCTCATCATAAGAAAGGTCACGTATGACAAGCCCATAGCTAACATACTCGGTGGTGAAAAGCTGAAAGCATTTCCTAAGATCAGGAGCCAGACGAGGGTGTCTACTCTTGTCACTTTTATTCAGCATAGTTTTAGAAGTCCTACCATGGAAATCGGAGAAGAAAAGGAAATAACAGAAATCTAAATTGGAAAGGAAGAAGTAAAACTGTCTGTCACTGTTTGCAGATGACATGATACTACACACAGAAAATCTTAAACACACCACTAGGAAAACTACTAGAGCTCATCAACGAATTCAGTAAAGTTGTAGGATACAAAATTAATGTACAGAAATCTGTTGCATTCCTATACACTAACAATGAAACTCTCAGAAATGGGAATTAAGAAAACAATCCCATCCACCATTCATCAAAAAGAATAAAATACCTAGAAATAAACTTACCTAAGGAGGTAAAATACTTGGAAAATTATGAGACTGATGAAAGAAATTGAAGATGACCTAAACAAATGGAAAGATATACCCGGTGTTCTTGGACTGAAAAAATTAATATTGTTAAATATTTTCTATTATTGATGTTGTTATTATTATTCTAATAGTAATTTACCAGCCTGGTCCTTAACTAGTGCTAACAGTATATATGTATGCCATGGAGAAGGTGGAAAGCTGAATGTGCATAGATCTAGGGAGACGTGATGGGAGGCCAGTTAGGCAGATGACTTGATGAGAGTGGTCAGATGATAGAATTGAAGCTGGCTGTGTGTAGCCGCAGTTGGATGGGGCTGCTAGATACGGGGAATAACTCAGTGAGAGAACTAGGGCAGGAGAGTATGAGAGAGCAGGAAGTCTGGGCTTAATATTTCAAAGGTGGCTATGGTCACTGCTGCTGCTGCTAAGTCACTTCAGTTGTGTCCGACTCTGTGCGACCCCATAGACGGCAGCCCACCAGGCTCCCCCATCCCTGAGATTCTCCAGGCAAGAATACTGGAGTGGGTTGCCATTTCCTTCTCCAATCCATGAAAAGTGAAAAGTGAAGGTGAAGTCACTCAGTCGTGTCCAACTCCTAGCGACCCCATGGACTGCAGCCTACCAGGCTCCTCCATCCATGGGATTTTCCAGGCAAGAGTACTGGAGTAGGGTGCCATTGCCTTCTCTGGCCATGGTCACAGATGAAAATAATTAATCTATGTTAGTATGTCTGCCTACTCAAGATGATCAGATATGGTAATTTGTATAGTAAAATGTCTTGTTACTTCTTAATCCCCACAGACAGATCAAGGAACTGAGAAACTTGGAGATGAGTATTTGTACATTGGGATGAAGTCAGTGAACAGGTACTAAAGTGTTACAAGAATGAGAGGGGTGACTCAAAGTATGGTGGATAAAGATGACAATGTTGACGAGGAGTGTAGTTTTCTAGAAAACTAGAAGAATGATCTGGAAGGCATATTGGAGAAATAAGATTGACTCATGCCGTCTCCCAGTCTTGACCCTGAAGGCTCAGAAAGAATGTTGGCCTCTACAGAGGAGAGGGGAGCTGAGGAAGCCATGTCTTCCAGGATAGTCAGACTTCTGTCAAGACAAGGAGGACGAGGAGCCACTCAGGTGGTTGAGGATGAGGGGCCGTTGCGGTCCCGAGCTGGTTAGTGAAGAGGCAATGGGATGAAGTACCGGGGAAGGGAGAAGCTGGGTGCACCTCCAAATGGATTTCACTTCCTTCTTTGGGATTTTTCTATGTGAAATGAGTGGCATATCCATAAAGCCAAAGAGCTATGCTGTGGTATTGTGGTTGACAGTAACAAAGCTTTTCAAAAGGTAAAAAGTACTTGCCCTTGATTACTAGATCATTAAAGTCATATTTGGATTTGAATTTTCTTTATTTTTAAAAAATTACTGCTGTACCTTTTCAACTTACTAATAATCAATGAAATTTTAGCTAGATCCACCAGAAGAGAGAAGTTACTGTCAGCCATCCTGGTGACTTGACTTAGAAATGGGCATGATAATTTAGCATTGCATCAATTAGCACCCCAGAGATTTCCATAATTCATAAAACTAATTACGTAAGTTTCAGCAGTTAGCAAATATGCTTTTCTGTCAGATGAGAAATAGTAAAAAGAGCAGGTTAACTTACTTGATATCTTAATTTTTGAGAGATCTCTCTTAATTTTTGAGAGCAGCCTTCCCCAGTACTTAATACTATTGTTTCTTTACTAACCAGCTTCCCACGCTACCTTCAAAACCTCTTTTTTATATACTCTATCTTCATGAGAGAAATATTAATAATTAATTTATTTCTTCTGTTTACAAATATGGTACATGCTCACTGTAGAAAAATTTAAAAATCTGATAGGTAAAAGAAGAAAGCAAATATTCCCTCAAACTCTGCCATGGAGAGGTAGGGAGTGGTGGCAGGGTGAGACCACTGAACATTTTAATGAACAGCCTAAAAAATGTTGGTGTAGAACTCAAAAAAGGTTATGATATTTAAGGTTTCTCTGAGGGTGAGTAGTATTGTTTCATTTTTGTCCTCAAAACTTAGACTTTTTACCCAGAAGTGCAGTGGCAGCCACCCAGCTTTCGGAGACCAGTCAGCTTGTCAGGTAGCTTCTGGCCATTTGCTGCCAGTTCCACTGTGGAGGGCAGCTGTTTAGCGCTGGACAACCTTATAGTCAGGAAAGTCTTTTTTTTTTTTTTTTTTTTAAAAGTGTTAGTTGCTCAGTCATGTCCAACTCTGTGTGACCCCATGGACCATAGCCCACCAGGCTCCTCTGTCCACAGGATTCTCCAGGCGAGAATACTGGAGTGGGTTGCCATGCCCTCCTCCAGGGGATCTTCCCAATCCAGGGATCGAACCAGCATCTCTTGTGTTGTAGGCAGACTCTTTACCATCTGAGCAACCAGGAAAGTTTTTCTAAAGAAAGAACTTATTTTACGATTTTTCCAGCTGCGGCACGCAGGGTCTTTGCTGCACCATGTGGGAGCTTTCACTGCAGCACACGGACTTTGTGGTTGTGGCATGTGGGCTTGGTTGCTCTAAGGCATCTTAGATCTTAGTTCTCTGACTAGGGATCAAACCCACATTCCCTACATTGCAAGGCAGATTCTTAACCACTGGACCACCAGGAAGTCCCAGGAAAGGCTTATTTATACGCTTTGTGCTTGTTAGAAAACATTTACTTGTGGTCAGATTTATGACTTTTTAAAAAGCCTGATAAATGCCAGAGGCTCCGGATCCAGTGTTTCCCGGTTTAGGGACTATATATGAGGAACCTCTGTGGGACATTGCAGACTCAGAACATGATTTAATAATAAATTGTTGCCTCAATGCACTAAACGTCATCTAGATTGCACAGATTGGTTTTCTTTCTTTGAATAATGCTTGGAGTTTTTTTTCAAGGATGTTTAAAAAAAACCAGGCACTGCCTGCCAGTGCTGTTGGAGTAAGGTATGAGAATTCTACAGAAGTCCCTATCCAGTTCAAGAGACTTTCTCTGTGCCTGTGAGGAGAAAGCTCTGAGAAATACATTCCCCAGTAGAATTTCTTATAGTGGAGATGTGCTACCTTATTTTGAACTGTGATCTTTTGAAACACTTCCATTTTCTATGTGGGAACTGATCAGAAAAGATCAGAGTGTGGATACAGTGTGGTGATACCTATGGCCAGTTACTACAAAGCAGGGGGGAGGTGGGCAGGATTGGTTCACCTAAACTTATTTATCTCATGGGTCTGCACGGGTACCCACTTTTTACGGTTTAAAAATCGCTTGGTTAACAATCATCCACTTGGCTGGAGCCCCAGAATTGTATGAAGGAAGGAGCTCGGGGTTTTAGGTCAAGCAAGTGTCATCCTAATCCCGATTTTATCAATTATTCAATCTTAGAGGCAGGAAAAGATGCACTAGTTAGTACTCCCTTTTTCTTCATTCACTGAAAAGATGCAGCTGTTGGTGTATGTTTGTTTCTGTAAAACATACCAACAGCCTCCTTACTGAAGCTTTTGTCTGTGTTCCTAGCCTACAAAGGCACTGCATTTGTAGCTCAGACTCTTAAGTTCCATGAGACTAGGGCCATTTCTGTTGAGTACGCAGAGGGAGCTCCAGGGCCTGGTGCAGTGAGTGTACCATAAATATCAGTGAGATAAAGACAGCAAGGAGATCCGACCAGTCCATCCTAAAGGAAATCACTCCTGAATATTCATTGGAAGGACTGATGCTGAAGCTCAGTCCTTTGGCCACCTGATGCAAAGAACTGACTCATTGGAAAAGGTCCTGATTCTGGCAAAGATTGAAAGCAGGAGGAGAAGGGGATTACAGAGGATGAGATGGTTGGATGGCATCACTGACTTGATGGACATGAATTTGAGCAAGCTCTGGGAGTTGGTGGTGGACGGGGAAGCCTGGCGTGTTGCAAAGAGTCGGACATGACTGAGCAACTGAACTGAGCTGAAAGACTAGGAAGATGGATGCAGCTCTTTGGAATGACATTGCCTGGCTCTGTTTCCTGAGGTGAGGTGGTGAGATAATTTATTTGCAGCTTATGTAAACAACCCAAAATATCTTATCCACAGCTATGGCATATATTTCCATAAGATTGTATATTTTCTTTTTTTTTCATGAAACATTTAATTTTTTTCATCCCTTGAAAATTTATTTTATTTTATATCATAGCATAATTGATTTATAGGATTGTGTTAATTTCAGGTATACAGCAAAGTGATTCAGTTATACATATATCTACTCCTTTTCAGATTCTTTTCCCACTTAGGTCATTACAGAATGTTGAGCAAAGTTCCCTGTGATATAGAATAGGTCCTTGTTGGTTACCTGTTTTAAATATTGTAGTGTGTATATGTCAGTCCCAAGCTCTAATTTATACCTCCTCCTGCCCACACCAGGATTCTGTATTTCTTACATGCATGGCCTCATTTGAGCCACACTTGCTCCTGAAAGGTAGACAAGTCAGGGTAGGTATTAATTGGTTCCCGTGCATAGGATCTGTTTAAATAGCAAGTTTAAAGCATTCCTTGGCATGCACACAGTATATTTTCCTCACTTTCAACAATTCCCACAGTTTTACAAAATGAATTTTGCCAGAATAGGTGACAGGAGGACTTGCAGATGAAGGGAACGTTTCATGATGTTCTGGGGTAAATTTTTCAAGTGGCTGTAAAGAGAATGCTTGATAGCTCAGCACTGCAAGTGAATGTCTGAGGCTCACCAGGCAGAGCATCTTTTTTTATATTTTGCTTAAGGACTCGCCATTGCCTGAAGATGCTTCTGTTCTTCCCTCTGGCCTCTGGTTCCCCACATAGCAAGGCAGGGCTATGTGATGCCATCTGGCCAATGGGCCCTTGCAGGAGAGATGCAGGCCATTCCTGACGGAAGAGTCTGTGTGAACATGTACCCCAATGTTCACTGCAGCACTATTTACAATATCTAGGACATGGATGTAACCTAGATGTCCAGTGAAAGATGAATGGATAAAGAAACTGCTGTATATACATACAGTGAAATATTACTCAGCCTTAAAAAGGAGCACATTTGAGTCAGTGATGATGAGGTGGATGAACCTAGAGCCTATTATAAGGAATGATGTAAGTCAGAAGGAGAAAAACATATATCATATATTAATGCATATATATGGAATCTAAAAAGATGGTACTGATGAATCTATTTGCAGGGCAACAGTGGAGATGCAGACATAGAGAACAGATTTATCACTGGAGTGGGTGGGAAGGAGAGGATGGGACAAATGGAGAGAGTAGCATAGGAACATATACACTAACACACATAAAATGTATAGTGGGAATTTGCGGCATAACTCAGGGAACTCACACTGGGGCTCTGTGACAACCTAGAGGAGTGGGATGGGGTAGGGGTAAGAGAGGGCTCAAGAAGGAGGAAAAACATATATACCCATGGCTGAGTCATGTTGATGTATGGCAGAAACCATAACAATGTTGTAATTATCCTTCATTTAAAATAAATTAAAAAAAAAAAAAAGGGTCTGTGTGAAGCCCACCAGTTATCTCCAGCTTTGCTGAGTGTCCTGGAAGATGTGGAGCTGCCAGCGTCAGTCAGTCTGGGTTCCTGGGTCGCTGTGTGAGCAGATCCTTCCACCCTTCCACAACCCCCCTCCCATCCTGCAAACAAGAGAGAAAATAAACCTTGAGCATGTTTAACTTCTGAAGGGTCAATTTGTTAACATCTGTCTTGATTGAAACACCATTAGACTGTGTCCTCCTTGAGTGTGTGTGTGTGCTTTAAAGATCCTTACATCGTGGGGACCTCATGTGTGAATGATGCTTGGCAAGTGCTTATTCAGGAAATGAATTCACAGAAAAGATATCGGAATGAGCCTGTATTTGGCCAAGTTAGGCATCCACACTGAGCACAGCATGAGCTGTCCCTTCTACTTCTGGGATGTCGGTTGTCCCCCAAGTCCCTCGGTGCCCCTGGTCTATGCATCCCCTCTCTGGACATGTTGTTATCCGGGAGTGTCCAGTGCTGACTGGCCCACTAGGCATTCCAGCAAAGAAAAGGGTGGAAAACCCTTGGCATGTAATGTAGTCAGTGCCCCTTCTAGCCCGTTCTGTCTCACCCTCTAATGTCTTCATTTTCATCCTCTGCCCCCGACTGTGGCAGGAGACAAAACTCCAGCTTTGACTTGGCGTTTTCCTCCACCTGAAAAGTTGAAAACAAATCATAATTCTGACAACTGACCTCTTATCCTTTGCCATGCATTGTGGTAAGCAGCTTACCTGAATTCTACCAGTTAATTTTTTTAATTAAACTTTTTATTTTATATTGTTCAGTTCAGTTCAGTTGCTCAGTCATGTCTGACTCTTTGCAACCCTATGGACTGCAGCACGCCAGGCTTCCCTGTCCATCACCAACTCCCAGAGCTTACTCAAACTCATGTCTATCGAGTCAGTGATGCCACCCAACCATCTCATCCTCTGTTGGCCCCTTCTCCTCCTGCCTTCAATCTTTCCCAATATCAGGGTCTTTTCCAGTAAGTCAGCTCTTGATATCAGATGGCCAAAGTATTGGAGTTTCAGCTTCAGCATCAGTCCTTCCAATGAATATTCAGGACTTAGCTCCTTTAGGATGGACTGGTTGGATCTCCTTGGAGTCCAAGGGACTCTCAAAAGTCTTCTCCAGTGTCACAGTTCAAAAGCACCAATTCTTCAACACTTAGCTTTCTTTATGGTCCAACTCGCACATCCATACATGACTACTGGAAAAACCATAGCTTCGACTAAATGGACCTTTGTTGGCAAAGTAAGGTCTCTTCTTTTCAATACACTGTCTAGGTTGGTCATAGCTTTTCTTCCAAGGAGCAAGTGTCTTTTAATTTCATGGCTGCAGTCACCATCTGCAGTGATGTTGGAGCTCGAAAAGATAAACTCTCTCACTGTTTCCATTGTTTCCCCATCTATTTGCCATGAAGTGGGACTGGATGCCATGATCTTAGTTTTCTGAATGTTGAACTTTAAGCCAACTTTTTCACTCTCCTCTTTCACTTTCATCAAGGGGCTCTTTAGTTCCTCTTCATTTCCTGCGATAAGGGTGGTGTCATCTGCATATCTGAGGTTACTGATATTTCTACCTGCAATCTTGATTCCAGCTTGTGCTTCATCCAGCCCAGAATTCCACTTGATGTACTCTGCACATAGGTTAAATAAGCAGGGTGACAATGTACAGCCTGATGTACTCCTTTCCCAACTTGGAACCAGCTGGAAATATATTGAAGTGTAGTCGTTTACAATGTATGTCAGTTTCAAGTGTACAGCAAAGTGGTTCAGTTATACATATACACGTATCTATTCTTTTACAGATTCTTTTCCAGTATAGTTTACTACAGAGTATTTAGTAGCGTTTCCTGTGCTATATGGTAGGTCCTTCTTAGTTATCTATTTTATATCTATTTTATATATAGTTTGTGTATATGTTAATCCCAAACTGCTAATCTGTCCCTCCCACCTACATTTCCCTTTTGGTAATTATAAGTTTGTTTTTGAAGTCTGTGAGTGTGTTTCTGTTTTGTAAATAAGTTCATTTGTATCATTTTTTAAGTTAATTCTCACAACAGTTTGTAAAATAATTACCACTAATAGGTCTGTTTTATGGGAAAGGAAATTGAGGCACCACAAACTTCTCTTGCTTCGGGTCTCACAGCAAGTGTGAGGCGTGGGGTGGAGCTGGAGCCCTGTCTAGGGTGTTTGCGATCAGAGCTGACCTCACCCCGTGTCCCTCTCTGAAACCTTTCTTAGAGCTTCCCCACTGCAGGACCCAGTGTTTGGGCTTCCAGTTGCCTGTCCCCTGGGGTTCCCTGGTGGCTCAGTGGTAAAGAATCTTCCTGCAGTGCAGGAGACCCAGGTTCCATCCCTGGGTTGGGAAGATCCCCTGGAGGAGGGCATGGCAACCCACTCCAGTATTCTTGCCTGGAGAATCCCACTGACAGAGGATCTTGAGGGCTGCAGTCCGCGGGGCTGCAAAGAGTCAGACGTGACTGAAGCGACTAAGTGGCGTCAGCAGCCCGTCCCCTGTTAGCCCCACTGGCCGTGGCTCATAGTCCCGTATCTCCAGGCCCCTTTGCTAGAGGGATGCTTCCATACAGCTCCTTCTGGGCGCTGTGCCGACTGTCCCTTCAGCCGCTCAGCCCTCAGGATTCGTGAGGCTGGGTCATTCCACTACCCAGTCTTCTGTGAGACTTCCCTCCCCGCTACCTGCTTTCTCCTGGATGTCTCAGCTGCTTTCAGGCCTTAGCCACCCAGGAGGATGCTCTGAGGCAGGTTCCCGACTTCCTTCTCACCTGCCTGCACTGAGCATCTTGGTCCATCTGAAGGGCAGCACAAGTCCAAATTGCTTGGCTTGCGTCTAAGCGGACGCTGTGCTCACAGACTAGAGGGCTTCACAGGCACGCTCCACCCCCTCTCTGACAGGCATGCCTGCACAGGGTGCTGCCTCTAAGGTGTTCAAGTCCAGAGAAACCCTAGGCAACCAGTCTTCCATCTGTTATTTTCTGAACACAAATTTCTTCATTATTCTTAAATAAAAAAAAATCTTTTTAATGCTGAGACCAAACTTGGCATCATCGACACAATGGACATGAGTTTGACCAAACTCTGGGAGATGGTGAAGGACCAGAAAGCCTGGCATGCTGCAGTCCATGGGGTCGCAAAGAGTCGGACACGACTGAGCGGCTGAACAACAACAAACTTGCAAATGGGGAATGTACACATCTCAGGTAGTTTTCAGTAGGCCCTGGTTGGGGAAGTTGAGTTTCTAGAAATGAATTCCTTAAAATGTCCTCGAGTCTATGAGTGGCGTGGTAGGTCTTCACACACCTCCAGGGTTCCCATATGGCAGGGTCTCAGAAAGAAGGACCTAGCTTCCTCTTGATTTTATATGACATATATTGTTTGTTTGTTTGTTTGTTTTTGGTTTAATAAACATGATGCTAGTGCATTGTAGAAAATATAGAGAAGTTATGTCCCAGTTCAAGTTTGGGTTCTTTCTGAAATTTTTGATGGAGCCTCTGTATGTGAATCTCTGATCCTCATGGAAATCAGACTGACATTTAAAGTCAGGCCACTAGACGGTAGGTTTGGGGTGGCAATCAGGGTCTCTGCTCGGGCTGAGTGTTCAGGAGCAGGTCAAAAGTGCAGCTGCAAGCTGAGAGCCAGGGGGCCCATGGAGGCAGAGAGGCCCCCCAAAGAGTGTGACTGTGCCATCTCAGAAAGCTCTCACCCAAGCAGCAGCAGTGTGTGGGTGAAAGTGTGAGCAGTGCTCAGCTCTGAAATTCAGAGAGCCGCACACACCAACCTAAATGTGAAGTGGCATTGCTAACAGTACCTCTGTAATTACATCTTATTTTATTAGTTGCAAAGGATAATTGCATCCAGAAAATTCCGCATGTAAATGGAAGCTACATAGATAGCGTATATGTCACTCTAAGAAACCATGTGGTAGCGAGGTTTCCATTGTGCTAAGTGACTCCAACACTCATCATTGCTCAGGAGCCACGAGAGTGGGAAGAAAGCAGGGCGAGGCAGTTGCCATTAGTTGAGACTCTCACAGCTTATAATGTCTCAGCTTTCTGCCCCTAAGTGTCTTGAGGGAGGGGAAGGCTTTGGAAAACACCAGGCAAACGGTAATGCTCTTGGGACTAGACACTCAGGCAGGGCAGCTGGCTTTGGCAGCTGAGATTTAGGCTTGCCCTGACACGTACGCTCTTAGCAAAGTGGTCATAACTATGTGCCCTTTCAGGACAGCCTACTGAACTCAGCAAGGGCATTGCATGCCTCGGCTTTCCCCGTCTGAGGAATCTGAACACTTGAGGACTGTGTGCGTGTGTTCAGTCACTCAGTCGTGTCTGACTCTTTGTGACCCCATGGACTGCAGCACACCAGGCTTCCCTGTCCTTCACTATCTCCCAGAGTTTGCTCAAACTCATGTCCATTGAGTCAGTGATGCCATCCAACCATCTCATCCTCTGTCATCCCCCTTTCCTCCTGCCTTTAATCTTTCCCAGCATCAGGGTCTTTTTCAATGAGTCAGGTCATCGCATCAGGTAGCCGAAGTATTGGAACTTCAGCTTCAGTCCTTCCATTGAGTATCCAAGAACTAAGAGTAGTGATTAATATACTCTTTTTAAGTCCTGGCATTTAGGAGCTGAGAGATACTGAAGATCAAGCTCTATATCATCAAATACTATAGTTATATTAGGGTTAACAGAATTATGTTTATTACTAAGGTATCAAATAGAAAATGGGACATTGTGCTTTACATAGAGATGCTCAGAAAATGTTAATGATGAAATTATCTAGAAACTTAAAATACTCGAGTCTCTAGTAGAAAAATCCTTAAAAAAAGATACAAATGAGCTTATTTCAAAACAGAAAGAGACTCACAAACATAGAAAACAAATTTATGGTTACCAAAGGGAAAAGAGGATGGGGGAAGGATAAAGTAGGAGCTTGGGATTAACATATACACACTGCTATGTATAAAATAGATAATCAACGAGAAACATACAGCACAGGGAACTCTACTCAATAATCTGTAGTGACCTATATGGGAAAAGAATCTGAAAAAGAATACATATAGCTGAATCAATTTGCTGTATAACTGAAACTAACTAAAGATTGTAAATCAACTATACTCCAACATAAAATACAAATTAAAAAAATAAGAAAACCAGAGGCATAGTACTTTACAGAGAGGCTCAGAAAAAGTTGTCAAAGATGAAATTATCTAGAAGCTTAAAATACTTGTATCTCTAGTAGAAAAATTCTTCGTAGCTTTCAAATAGTTTTTACATAAAACAGCAGTCTCAGTTATCATAGTTTCCATTTTTATTTACTTTTTGGCTTAGGGTTCATCACCTTGAAAAAGCTGTTGTTAATTTGAGGAATGATGGGCTATTCTCAGAGCCAATAGTAATTTGAAATAGTCAAAATTGTGTTTTTTAATATATCTGATAACAATTGCCTGGAAATTGCATGATGTGTATATCAGTTGATCAGTGAAATAGCTTTTAGTTTTAGTTTCCACCAGTCTGTTTTAGAGGGTTGCTATGGATGGATGAGGCAAGGCACTTGAGCTGGGAGAAAGGCATGCATGGAATTAGTGTTTTTCCTTTCAGCTTTGTTGTGAGGAGAATTTAAAGACTGCTGCTCCTTTCTTTTACTATGTTTGGTCAACTGGCAGTGCCAGAAAGAAAGAGCGTGGAGGGAGGTGTAAGTAAGGCCCCTCTGCACCAAGGGAGCTGGAATATGGGGTCTCCATGCCCCCAGGTGCTGCTCTTCATATACTGGAAAGTGGCTTAGTGAGGGCCCAGAGAGACTCCAGAGCCTAAGGGGAGTGTATTCAGCCAATTCTGATGTCTCTAGATACACAAGGAGGGATGTAGACGTGACCCTGATGGGGGGTTCTAGTTGCTTAATGCTTGGACATTTTGGGGTGGGCATCTAGTCCCAGCACCAAGGCCCTTCAGCCATTGCTAGAGGTTGAAATTCTACCACGTCGACCCGGATGTCAGGAGCTACATAAGGAAGTGGGTGATGGCAGCGCAGGAAATTTCCAGACACCGTTCTTTGAGTCAGAGTTGAGAGTATGTGTGTGCGTGTGTGTGAAGTTGCCTCTGTCATGTCCGACTCTGTGCCTTCCGGGCTTCTCTGTCCATATGAGTCTCTAGGCAAGAAGACTGGAGTGGGTTGCCATGCCCTCCTCCAGGGGATCTTTCTGACCCAGGGATCAAAAACACGTCTCCTGCAGCTCCTGCATTTCGGGCAGATTCTTTACCACTGAGCCACTGGGGAAGCCCCATGTATGTGCGCATCTGTATCCATATCTATGTCCAATATCTGTCTATCATCTGGCTATCTGTCATAAACATGGGCTAAAAAAAGTCTGCCGCACTGTGTGAAGGGCCACGTGGGAGGGCAGCTTGTCCAGGGTGAGATGGCCGCAATAAACCGACTTCTTTTTCTGCTCCCATAGACTGACCTCCCAGCACCACCGTCCCTCCTTCTTGCCAACACAGGTAGGATGTCTGTGCCGAGACCTCAAACCTCATGCTTTATTGTCCACTCCACCTCTCTGCCAGCCAGAGTGGAGCTGGGGACCGCAGAACTCAGGAAGGAAGGAGCAATGAGGGGAGTAACTCTCTAGCCTTGTTACTACATGCAGCTGCTTCTGTGTGATGATGTCAACAAGTGATTTACTAAAGGACTTTGAGGCATGTTTATTTCATTCTTATCTTGTTATCCCTTTATATAATTTCGATTACTCCAAATCTCTAGATGTCATGGTTCGGGTGGTCTTCCTCTCTCTTTCAACACAGGGTCTTTGTGAGTAGGCTTCTATCATTGTGCACTGGGAGGTGTAAAACACTTGTGAGTAGAACCTTCTTAAGACCCCTGATAGATATTGAAGGACATTACTGTGCCAAACTCTTAAATGTACAGCAGGGAAGGGAGATAAGCATATACTTTTTTTTTTTCCCCTACACTTGATTTAATTTGCTTTAGGTAGGGTGGCCTCCCAGATAAAGCCAAGTTTGGGAACAAAATGTTTCTCCTGGAGGAATTTCAGACCTTCATACTCCTAACAAACTGAAAAGCTATTTTAATTCTTGGTTCGTTCAATCATTCATCCGTTCATTTCTTTATTAATAGGTGTTTGTTAACTACTTCCTTCTGCTCAGTCATGTCCGACTCTTTGCGACCCCATGGACTGTAGCCCACCAGGCTCCTCTGTCCATGGGATTCTCCAGGCAAGAATACTGGAGTGGGTTGCCATTTCCTTCTCCAGAAACCACTTCCTGTATCC
This sequence comes from Bos mutus, assembly GCF_027580195.1. Lineage (NCBI taxonomy): Eukaryota > Metazoa > Chordata > Mammalia > Artiodactyla > Bovidae > Bos > Bos mutus. Next base: position 68,617,113 of record NC_091633.1, read on the forward strand.
AGTCACTGTACATACAAAGGTGAATGAGGCGGAGCCTTTAACTGGCCATGGGGAAGACAGAGTCATAAGCAAGAGTTGTGGTACAATGTCTCGAGTTGGGTGACGAGATGAAACAGGGTGTCAGAAGAGACTGGCTCAGAGAGGCGCTTACAGACCGGTTGAGGCCCCTGGGGAAGCTCCAAGGAGGCTGAGCTGATGCTTGAAGACTGAGGAAGATTCAGAAAGGACTTCAAGGAAGGCTGGAGGCAGGATGCAGAGTGAGATGACTTTGCTGGATTTGGCAGCTGGGACGCCATGAGTGACATCAGCCAGACACATTACAGTCAGTGGTGGGGTGGGCACTGGATTGCAGCAGACTGGGGACTAACCAGGGAGTGAGGAATCAGGCGGGAAAGAGAAAGGGTGGGTGTGGAATAGGCCAGATGGTGCCTTCAAGTTAGTCTTGGGCTCAAGGAGGTGTTTTATGTTTTAATTTCAGGGCTTTTTGAAAAATCTGTGCCATGTTCCAATAGTAAAAGAAAGGGGAGAGGGCCAGGAGGGGTGAGAGGGAGGCACTCAGGTGGGGCAGAGGAGGTGATGAGAGCCGAGGGTCCAGGTGAGCGGGCCGGCCTTCCACAAACGATGGATGTGAAGTGCAAATCCCTCAGCCGTGTCTGCCTACTTGTGACCAATTGGCCTATAGCCCACCAGGCTCCTGTGTCCCTGGAATTCTCCAGGCAAGAATACTGGAGTGGGTTGCCATTTCCTTCTCCAGTAGATCTTCCCGACCACAAATGGTGGATGTCACTCCAAAAAAGCAATTTCAGTGGACCTGGTCTATAAAGTGAAACTTTTTTTTGGGTTTAAAGGGACAGAGGATACCATGCTCCCAATCTAGAAATAGTTCGAGTAGGATATAAGGTAGAAATCAGAAAGGTTGGTGTGAGTGAAGTGAGGTAGGTAGGTGGGGACTCTGGACAGCCTGTCTGCCCTTCCAGGATAGCAGCTGCTGCAGGGCTCCGACTGCTATGCTAGGAGTGGAGGAATGGAGGTCCAGTGGGCCTAAATCAAGAGAGGCTGAAATTCTGCGTTTTTATGTAAAATCTCTCAATCTTAAAAGATTGGGAGGAGCTTCCCTGATGGCATACTGATACAGAATTTGCCTGCCAATGCAGTAGACACGGGTTCGATCCCTGATCTGGGAAGATTCCACATGACATGGAGCAGCTAAGCAACAGTTGTATGCCACAACTGTTAAACTTGTGCTCTAGAGCCCAGGAACTATAGCTAATGAAGCCACGGTGCCCTTGAGCCCACGCTCTGAAGGCGCCAGTGAGCAGCCCAAGCACGGCAACTAGAGTCAAAAGTCTTGGTTGCTCTTTGCGACCCCATGGACTGCAGCCTGCCAGGCTCCTCTGTGTATGGGATTCTCCAGGCAAGAATGCTGGAGTGGGTTGCCATGCCCTCCTCCAGGGGATCTTCCCCACCCAGGGGTCGACCCCAGGTCTCCCTCATTGCAGGCAGATTCTTTACCGCCTGAGCCGCCAGGGAAGCAACTAGAGAATAGCCCATGCTTGTTGCAACCAGAGAAAACCCCGCACAGCAAGGAAAACCCAGCACCGCCAAAAATAAAGTCAATAAATAAGTGAAATGAAACAGGTTGGCAAGTTTTATGCAAACAAAACAGCATATGGGTAAAATATGGCATGTCTGTCGGCTTAACCTGGCCCCTGGGCACCAAGTGTGCAACCTGTGTTTTAGAAAACTTCTTTTGGGGTTAACTTAATTCTCTCATTTTCATGTGTCAAATCTATCCTTTCCTGTAAAACTATGGAGGAAAACAGTAATATGGAAAAAAACATGAATAGTTGGAGAAAAGCACAGTAATGCATTTAATTCTTCTCAGTCTGGTTATATGCTGTGACCTCTCCAGGACTCTAATTTTAGGAAGTTGATTTGCTTATGTCTGTGCCTATTAACTGAATTTTCTTTGTTTATTTTAAAGGTTTCTGAAAAGTTGGATTGCTCCAGGAACCAGGAAAAGCTTCATTACTTAGTATATTACTAAAACTAAAATGGAAAATAGTACTTTTTTTTTCCTTTTTAAAATTGGGCCCTTACACTACAGGGCAAATCTAAAAAAATTATAGATACAAACAGGCAAGATATTTGAGTGCGACAGAAGAAACAGAGAACTTTTTTTTTTTTTGAAACAGAGAACTTTTATAATTTGTGCTCTGCTAGTAATCAATCATTTGTACCAGGAAAATGACTGATGACAGGATGAGAGCTAGAGAAGGTGCATCAGGGAACAGTAAGTAGAGACACTCCAGTTCAGAAATCTGATGAATTAAGCTAGAACACTGGGTCACAAACTGTACATTGGAATCACCTGGAGGGCTCATTCAAACACGGGTTGCTGGGTCCCATCTCCAGAGGTTCATATTTAGTGGGTCTGGGATTGGGGGCAAGACTTCACATTTCTGATAAATTCCCAGGTGAAGCTGATGTTGCTGCTCCAGGGACCAACCTTTGAGAAGCACTGTGTTAGAATATTGGAAAAGGCAATGGAACCCACTCCAGTACTCTTGCCTGGAAAATCCCATGGATGGAGGAGCCTGGTAGGCTGCAGTCCATGGGGTCGCTAAGAGTTGGACACGACTGAGGGGCTTCACTTTCACTTTCCACTTTCATGCATTGGAGAAGGAAATGGCAACCCACTCCAGTGTTCTTGCCTGGAGAATCCCAGGGACAGGGGAGCCTGGTGGGCTGCCGTCTATGGGGTCGCACAGAGTTGGACACGACTGAAGTGACTTAGCAGCAGCAGCAGCAGCAGTGTTAGAATATCTGTAGGCTTTACTGTTTATAGATGTTACATCTGGACCATATTGTGTTTAAATCTACTTAAATTCACCCAGTCTTTTGGTTTATAAATGGCTGAAGTTGATATATGCTTTTGGACTACTGAACTGAAGGTCCTGGTGTGAGTTTGTACAAACAGGAGATGTGCTGGTCCAAGCCAGAGAGGTTCTTTATTACATCTAGCCCAGGTTGTCTGTTTCCCTTTGGATGCTGCTGTTTCATCTGGTGCTGTGTCTACTTGGTAACGTCAGTATCTGGATTACCAAGCTATTGACGGTCAGCTTCAAAGCTCACCTCCCTGTGCTGTGCTCCAGGGCATAGAGGCTGGGATTTAGCGGGGTGCCAGCCGGCTCGCCGCTAGGCTCTGCTGATAGGGGGCACTAGAGAGAGAGTGCAAGGATGGAGGAGTAAAAAGGATTTGCTCCTTTTGGTTAACTTCCTGTCCTGACAGTGTTGCCCCAGAAGTTGTTGTTCATCTGGCAATGGCCGCTGGGGCTAGTCCTTCCCCACTCTCAGAATCAGACTCACTGCACTCCCCCAGGGATACAGCTCCAGACAGCTAATGTCCTTTCCTTCAGAGACCTGATTCTAACTCCATGGGGTCCTTCCTCCAAGCTCCAAAACGCCAGTGTCTGTCAAGTAGCCTATTTCCTTGGAGGTCAGGGTCCTCACTCTGCAGGGTTGTTATTCCAGGCTCCCAATCTCTAATATTTCCAGTTGCTTCCTTTTGTTCCTCCAGACCGCAGGAGGAAGGCTGCTACCTCCAGTAATTATATCTGGGTTACCTAAGGGCTCCCTTTGCTTTTTCAGTCCTTTAAACAATTCCCTGCATTAAATTCTCTGTGCTGAAAGAGCAACTGGTGGATGTTTGTTTTTCTGAGTGAACCCTGATACCAACTGTGTCTATCTTTCTGTGACATTTGTAGTATTAGTGGTGTTAGCCATGTTAGTGATATTAACACTTCATACTACTGCTTTCAAATTCCAGAATGTGGGTAATATCATGCGCTCCAAAAGCTTACCCAGGAAACATATAAATTGCTTTCTTTCTCTGGCTGTGGTTCCATAGAACACTTTAATCAGAATCACCTGGGTTGCTTGTTAAAAATACACATCCCTGAGCCCCACCTCCAGATAAACTTGCATTTTAGACAAACTTTTCAGGGTGAGTATGATAATTAATTTTATGTGTCAGCTTGGTAAGGTTATAGTGGTCAGTTGTTTGGTCAACTGAAATGTTGGATGTGAAAGTGTTTTTAAGATGTGATTCACGTTCAAATCAATAGACTTTGAGTAAAGGAGATAACCCTCCATAATGTGGATGCAGTTTAATGTATATCGCTCAGTCGTGTGTGACTCTTTGCGGCCCTATGGCCTGTAGCCTACCAGGCTCCTCCGTCCATGGGATTTTTCAGGCAGGAGTACTGGAGTGGGTTGCCATTGCCTTTTCCAGGGGATCTTCCCAACCCAGGGATTGAACCCTGGTCTCCCGCATCACAGGCAGACGCTTTAACCTCTGAGCTACCAGGGAAGCCATAATGTGGATGAATCTCATCCAATAAGTTGAAGGTCATAAGGACAAAGACTGAGGTTTCTGAAAGAGAGAGAATTTGGCCTCATGACTGCAACAGAGAAACCCTGCCTGAGTTTCCAATCTGCTGACCTGCTCTGTGAATTTAACTCTTACTTGAATTTCCTGTCTTCTGGGTTTGCCATATGGTTTCTGGACTTGCAAGCCACCGTAACCATGCCAGCCAACTCCTTTAAATAAGTAGCTTTCTCTCCCCACCCCCTCTCTCTGTATGTATACTTATATATGGGCTTCCCAGGTGGTGCTAGTGGTAAAGAACCTGCCTGCCAGTGCAGGTTAATGCTAGAGACAATGGTTTGATCCCAGAGTTGGGAAGATTCCCCAGAGGAGGGCATGGCAACCCACTTCAGTATTCTTGCCTGGAGAATCGCATGGACAGAGGAGCCTGGCGGGCTACAGTCCATAGGATCGAAAAGAGTTGGACATGACTGAAGTGACTTCTCTCTCTCTCTCACACACATACACACACAAACATATTTAATTGGTTCTATTTTTTTGGAGAACCCTGAGGTGGGCTTAGGAATCTGCATTTTGACCAGCAGGTGATTATATGATTATGAGGGGTTGGACTCTGCAGCTTTCTAGTGAGAGTTTTAGAGAGCACTGTAGAAATGGTAACTGAGTGCGTTGTGACAATTATTTTATTTGTGCATTCATTTGATTACTATTTATCTTGGATGTACCATGGGCCTAGGAAACATTCCAGTATGCACTGGGCATATTGTAGTGTATCAGACAAATCTTAGCAACTCTCCAGGATGCTAAGGACCCTTAAGGTGGGTCTTCTTGGGCAATTAAAAAAAAAGGGTTATATACATTTTAGGAGAAGGCAATGGCAACCCACTCCAGTACTCTTGCCTGGAAAATCCCATGGATGGAGGAGCCTGGTAGGCTGCAGTCCATGGGGTTGTGAAGAGTCGGACACGACTGAGGGGCTTCACTTTCACTTTCCACTTTCATGCATTGGAGAAGGAAATGGCAACCCACTCCAGTGTTCTTGCCTGGAGGATCCCAGGGATGGCACAGCCTGGTGGGCTGCCATCTATGGGATCGCACAGAGTCGGACACGACTGAAGTGACTTAGCATAGCATAGCATGTACATTTTAAAGGCCTATATCTATCCTCTCCTTACTTTACACTCAGATTTTGACTTGAACCATAATAAATATGCTTTATTGTGAATTCATGACTTAATATATTTTTTAACCTTAGAGTTAGGTCTTTTGGCATTTTCTTTTATTTTTGTAAAAGTATTTTAAATTCAAGAAGTAGTTACTATGTGCCAGGCATTATAGTAAATATTGGGTTGATCAAAAACTTGGTTGGAATTTTTCCATGCAGTATAATGGGAAACCTGAACAAACTTTTGGCCAAGCCTATACTTTCCCCTTCAGAGGTTCCCAGTTTAAGTAGGAAAAGACTGATACTAAACTAGTCGTTAAAATACAGCAGAATTGTTCTCAAGGCAGGTATGCAGTATCTTGGGAGGACAAGAAGGGCTCCATCCCAGAGCTGGCTGTTGGAGTCACCTCTTCTCTATCTAATGGGCGTGACCTAAGTAAGGCAAGACTCCCCTTGAACTGATAGAGTTCTGTTTTGTGTTAAGAATTGTAGACTCAAGTCAGCACCATAGGTTCTGAACTTAGTTTCTATTGGCTTCTATTTATTTGGTGCCAGATATGTGGTTGGGGGCTGTGTGTGTGTGGAGAGGAGGAAGAGGTATTGAAAATGAGTTGTTTGAGGAAGATAATGTTTAGTCTTGATCTCACATTTTTTTGATCTTCCCTTATTTCCTGGGTTTCTTTTGGCTCTTTCTTTGCAATACTCTAGACATTTGAAAATGTATTTTAATCACCATATGAAATAGAATTAAAGTAATAATGATTCTTATTGATAATAAGGCTTTTTTCTTTGAATGTTATATATATATATATTTTTTTTTTTTTCCAGAGGTCAATAATGACTTTAATGAGTAATTCTGGTAAAAGCATTTCTGCACAGATATGCAGGTATAAAAACAGATATAAAAAGTGAACAAAAAGATTCCTTCACTCCTTAAGGACATCTTAGAACACCCATGACTAAATTTAACTTGATATATATTTCAGAGCGGAAAACTCAAGAGACTGTAACAACTTTCTGCACAGTTTAACTTGAGGCACATGCACTTATTATTCTAACACTGGAAATACTTTCTTGACATTTGATTTGGTACTCTTATTGGTAAGCTTTGCCTTTGAAAAGTTTTACTAGGACAAAGTACAAGAAAAAAGTGTATATCCAGATTGCCCATCACTTTCTGAACATTATCTAGGAATAATGCGATCTTAAAATAGCTCAATTTTGAAAATCACTGACAAAAGTGCTGGAGTGTTATTTTGGGGATCTCTTTTTGAAAAAGAAATGAGTATAAAAAAGTAGTTTTGTTCTGACACTGGTAAGAGGACATGTGTTTGTACTGTTCACAAATTCAGCACACAAGAGTTGTTTGCTTTAAAAGAAAACACTGATAGAAGCAGAGAGGCCGACTCTAGGAGGCGCACTCATTCCAGGGTACTTAGTTAATCCCTCCTGGGTTTTACCAGCACATCTTTGAGAAGAGGTGCACATCCTACTCTCTCAGATATTTAATAATGATCCCTTTCTTTACACATAAAAATACGCTTACCTCCTTGACAGCTCCAGTCTTAACTGGAAAGAATAGGTTATTATGAGAACCCAGTTCTAGGTGCTCTAACTACATTTTATCAACACAAATAGCTCTCAATGTTTCTTAAGAGGAGGGTTATTGGCACTGAATGTAAGATAATTCTGAACTGTGGGAGACCATTCCAGACACTTAGCATTCCTGGCCCACTCACTAAAAACTAGCTCACCATGGATTTGAAGAAATCAGCTTATCTTTCTTGAGCAATATTTCAATACAAGGTTTTTTTTTTTTTGTTTTTTTTTTTAAAAAAACCAAGTGTTTCTCTTCAGTCATTGTTACTGAAGGTAATGCAGCAGTTTCTTTCTGTGGAAGTCACGAAGTTAATAGATATTAATCTTGGATCATCTAACTCAGTGGTTCTCATCAAGGGGCAGTCCCTGGCAGTCCAAGGGCCAGCCATCCATCCAGCTGGAAATGGATGGGTATATTTTGTCACAGTGACCTTGAAAACTTGCAATGTTATATTTGGCAAATGCTAAGCTCCAAGTTTCTCATAAGGAACAGATTTTCCAAGAGATCCCAAAGGATTATGCTGCATATTTCATGTGCAGATAAGGAAGAGCTGGAGTAGATTAGTATCTAAGAAATACATGTATCCTGAAATACAGATTCATCCACATATTCAAACAGTGTTAAGTTACTCCATCTGATTTCAAAATATGCTCTTGAAGATAATTTTTGAAATTACATGGTCAACATTCAAATTAATTAAGGTGAAAGGAAAGATAACGTTTGATTTATTCACCAATGCAAACAGGAGAATTTATGCCTCATAGGTCTTTTATGCCACAATGTTTGAGCTACTTACGTTTTATGAAATGATGCCATTTTATATCCAAAGTTTTGATCCTTAAATCATTTCATTTTACTAAAGAAAGAATCCCAAGTCTTTATTCTTTTGTTTTCTTTAACTCTTTATTGAAGTTGTATATATATGCATAGATACAATGTGCATATAAAGATTACATGTACACACACACACACACAGGAATCACATATCATAAATGAACAGCTTAATGAATTTTCACTAGCTGAGCTCATCTGTGTAGCCAGCACCTGGAAACATAGAATTTTACTAATATTACCCTAGAAGGCCCTTCACACCTCTTTCAAGTCATACCCCTCCCCCAAGTGTAAGCCCTGTTTTTGTACTTTGTATAAATAGAATAATATGTTGTGCTCTATTTTTCTTATATGTTATTTGATTACTTTGATTTGGATGTATACATTGACTTGTGTTGACCGACATTTGAAGAAAATAACATGGAGGCCTTTTCAAACATTGCAAAGCATGTTTTTTTTCAGAAGCATCTAGTAAACATATGCTAATCTCTGTTTCTCAAAAACTCTGAATTCTTTTTGGGTTTTTCTCTAAACTCTAGTGGGTCATAGCCAGTAAGAGTTGAGAGGTATGAGAAACAGGATATATATAAAATGTCCATCATAAGTTTTATACTGCTTACATGTAAACATGATAATATTTTGGATACATTAGGTTAAATAAAATCTATTATTAAAATAGTTGTGTCTATATCTTTTTAAAAGGTGGACTATGAGACGTGTGTTGCATTTCTGTGGGTAGCACTGATGTGACGTGTTAGCCCAGTGGGCTGCGCAGTAAAGATTCTGGGTAACATCCTCTCGATGACGTCGTAAGACGTTTCCGTTTTCTCATCAGAATCTCCGAGATGAAAGGCAAGTGCGTCTATAGTTCCTAGATTTGGGGGAGATGTAGACTCGCTCACCTTACTCTACTTCTGCCTAGTCTTCTGAACAAAGTCACTTCATAAACGCATCAGTTTAACCAGCAGTTTCTGCATTTTTATCTTGCATCACGTCTGAGTTCAAATCGCTCCACTCACTGGAAGGGCCTCCTTTCTCCTCTTGGAAGAATACGCTGACATCTGTCTCTCACGTTCTTCTCTGTGCGGTCACATTTGCAAGTTTGTTGCACGTCAGTATTCGGTTTACATTGTACGTGTCAAGCCGGGAGAGTGGCTGAGGGCCTCGGTCACCTGGTGGGAGCTGTGTAACTCATAATGTACCTGAAGTGTAGTATTGACTTCTCTGTTTCCTATATGCTAATAGAGATGGCAGGGGATGCAGTAGCCTCAAAGTATGTGCCAGGAAGCACAGGCCCTGTCATAGAGTTGGTGTGGTGAAGTGCTCACTGATGATTATTGATAATCTATATAATAAAAGACACTTTAATCATCTCCCTAATCAAATTAGGTGAAATAGAGAGCTTATGCTCTGTTTTAGAATCGATGAACATGTTAGCTTAGTAATTGGCAAGAGCCATCTTGTAGTTTACAGGCAAGTGTCAATTTGTAGTTGACAAGCCCTGAGACCAAAGGGCTTCATAGTGGATGTGGTGACTGAGCTGGGTCTTGGAGGAGGACGAGATTTAGAAAATGGGTGTGGAGGCTGGCATTTCAGGCAGGCCTGGGAGGGGCTGATGTGGGCAATGGCAAGGGTCTAAATTGTAGTCAGGTCAGAAGTGTAGGGTCCGGGACCTCTGTGATTCCAGGCCTGCCCTTCCAGATGCTCTTTCTTTTCTATTTCCCTCTTGACAATACAAGAAATGGGATTTGGGGAAAATGCTCTCCTTGGGGCTAAAGAGCTTTCTTAAGCTTTGTCCTGAGCAAGGAAGGATGTTTTTAGCCTCAAACATTCGAAGGCCTTTTTTTGGGTGCTTCTTTGGTAATGCAGATATCTTAAACACGGCATAAACTTCTGTTTACTTCTAGTCAGTTCTGTGAGCCAGTAGCCATGCCCTAAGTTCTTTGTAAGGCACAGTTTTCAAAGGTACGCGATGGCTTTGCTTCTCATTTGTATCTCACCTCTTTCAGCCTAAGGGGGCACCTCCAGGCCAACTGGGAAGCAGATGGAAGGTCATGTCCTTAATGCGCTGAACTTTACCCTGAGTTTGTTTCTTTTTTTTCTTTCTTTTTCTACTGGAAGATTTTATAAAGTTCCACAAGAAAAGGGAACCCTCTTACACTGTTGGTGGGAATGGAAATTGATACAGCCACTATGGAGAACAGTGTGGAGATTTCTTAAAAACTAGGAATAAAACCACAATGTGACCCGGGAAACCCAGTTTAGGGATATACCCTGAAAAGGCCATAATTGAAAGAGTGACATGTATCCCAGTGTTCATTGCAGCACTATTTACAATAGCCAGGACAGGGAAGCAACCTAGATGTCCATCAACAGATGGATGGATGAGGTCATGGTACATACGTACAATGGAATATTACTCAGCCATGAAAAGGAATGAAATTGAGTCGGTCATAGTGATGTGGATGAACCTACAGGTTGTCATACAGAGTGAAGTAAGTCAGAAAGAGAAAAACAAGCATTGTATGTTAACACATATGTATGAATCTCAAAAAATGGTACTCATGAACCTATTTGCAGGGAAGAATAGAGACAGATAGATAGTTAGCAGGAAGCTGCTGGATGACACAGGGAGCTCAGCTTGGTGCTCTGTGCTGATCTAGGTTAGGATGGGGGAATGGGTGGGAGGGAGGCTCAAGAGGGAGATAATATATATATAAGCAACTTAGCACACACACACACAGACACACACACACACACGTAAAGAACATGCCTGTCAATGTGGGAGACATCAGACTAGGACTCGATCCCTGGGTTGGGAAGATTCCCTGGAGGAGGGCATGGCAACCCAGTTTGGTATTCTTGTCTGGAGAATCCTCATGGACAGAGGAGCCTGACAGGCTACAGTCTGTCTGTCGGATTGCAGAGAGTCAGACATGACTGAGGTGACTTAGCATGCAGGCACGCGCGTGCACACACACACACATACATATATGTATGTATGTATATACTGATTCACACTGGTGTACAGCAGAAACTATCACAACAATTATACTCCAGTTAAAAAAGAAAAAAATAAAGCACTACACTCTTAGGTTGATCTTTGTTCTGTATCACTTAGGGTCCTTATTCCTCAAAAGCCTTCTCCATCTCTTTAAGATCTGGCATCAGGCAAACTGTAGGTCTTTCCAACTTTGTAACACTGCCTGAATTTCTGGAGTATATATTTGTAAACTAGGCCATCTCTTTATTTTTAGTTCCTTGCCAAACAGTTAATAATAGCCAACAGGCATTACTACGGTTCTGTTTCCCAGCCCTTCCCTTAGAGCTACAAGTTCATGAGGTACGTGGGGTCTATGTCCCAGGTCACTGCAAGCAGCAGTTAACCAAATATAATAAACATCACCATCTTTTCAGCCTCTCTAACAATTTTCTCAGTGCCTGCTCCCTGACCATCAGTGTCACATATTTATTTGTTTTAAGCACCAGTGCCCCATATTGTGTCAATCTACGTGTTTAGTCAGGAGAGACAAAATCATGATTTATTTACAAACCTCAATGGCTTAGCACACTGAATACTGTCAGGTCGCTCTCCAGAAGAGCTGTTTGCACTGAGGGTTCATGAAAGGGTGCTTTGTTCATCCTCATATTCTCTACAGTCCCCTGTTATCCAGCTTTCAAATGTTGTCAGTCTAATGAGCGTGAAGTGAATGCTCATTGCTGTTTTAATTTGCATTTCCCTAATGACTGAGTTTGCACATGTCTTTAAAAGCCTGTAGTTTGTTGTCTTTGTTCTTATAGAAATTGTTTATTCATAGCCTTTTCCATGTTTTCCTATTTGTGTTCTTCCTTGGTTTGTTACTGTTGGTCTTTAGGGGTTTCCAGTATATTCTAGAGGGGCCTGGTGGGCTACAGTTCATGGGGTTGCAAAGAGTCTAACATGACTTAGCAACTAAGCAATGACAACAGCAACAACAGCAACAGTGTATTCTAACGATTAGCTCCTAACTGGTTTTAGACGCACATGTTTTCCCTCTAATTCATCATCTGTTAACTTTATCAGTGGTATACTTTAAAATTTTTGATGTAAGTGAATTGTTAATATTACTACTATTATTACTGCTTTGGTTTGTGCTTTAGGATTTTCTTTAATACTTCTTCCTCACTTTTAGTTTACAAAGATATTTTATTTTTTCTTCTATCAAGTTTCTGGAACTTTCCGTTCAGTCTTTGTCCATCTTGAGGATATCTTTGTTGTAATATTGATAGGAATTTAATTTTATTTTAATGTACAAGGTGAGCCAGTTTTTTCAAAAGCAAGGTCTTATCTTACACGTTTGTGTATATACTTTCCATGATTATGAAAAGGATATACTTTTCATAATCATGGATCATTGAATTAAAAAATATTATTCTCCCAAATTACTGTCTCTGTTGAGACTTTATGGGCATTATTTATCTAAAATTTCCCACTCTAAGGCGGGTTGACCCCAAGAAAGTAGAGTGCCTTCAAAATTGACGAGACGGCCTTGATGACTGAAGTTTAACTTTTCAAGCTTTAGAGCTTAAATGGAAGGCTTCTTGTTTCCTGTTAAAATGTACCTACACCTGGGGGAGAAGAAAGATGTTGAGAGGAGTTGAGGAGTGCAAAAATGTTGGAATATGGCCATCTTTGATGTTGGCATCCATTGAGCCTTATCAGCTCGAATGGTGGACTGGCAAAAATCCCAATATTTTGGCTTTTATTAAATACTTGAATCCACATACAGGAATGCACATATCTTCTCTCATGTATCTGTAATCAACTGTCAGTTAAGTTCCCACATTTCTAAACGTTCCAACTCCACTCAAACCCTTCCGGCCTCAACACTGACTGATGGCAGATGACTTTACCTCCTGTTTCACCGAAGATGCTGAGGTCATCTGATAGGATGCCCCTCTGTTTTACCCCAATGCTCCTGTGCAATGCTCCCTCTCTGTTATTCTGGAGATGCAAGTGCCCTTCCTTCTTTATAAGGGTTAACCTTCAACCTATGGGGGGCTCTCACCTCTTTCTTTCCTTTTTATGATTTTGCTGGGTCAGTTATCCTCTCCTTTGTGTTTCCCTTTTGTTTTCCTCTGAACATATTCACACGACCCCTAAAGTGAGCAAACTGTACTCTGAAACCACTTCCCTGGGTGGTGGCTAACAGAACTGGCTGTCTTACCATTTACTGTAGCCTCTGCCTGAGGTCCTCACTGTTCTGTAGAGTTTGGGAGACTGAAAGCTACATTTGTCTGAATATCTTGAAGCCAGGTTTTTTTTTGGATGTAATTTAGGTTCAGTCAATTAGAGGTGCTGATTTGGAAAATGAAAATAAAATGAAACATGAGGAGAGACTCACATTTCTGTTTCTTTCCCGGGAAGCCACAGTCCCGGAGGTGTTCGCTTCTGTGGCAGCTGGTGCAGAGGCCTGCATGTCTTGCATCCAGCCTTCTGGCTGTGGAAGGGTGAGGACAGGAGGCCCGTTTTGCTGGAGCGCACTGTGGTGGATGTGGAACGCTCCTGCACCCTGCCGCTGCAGCAGCGGCTTCTGCTTTCATCAGGGGCTTCCTGGCTATGCTGCATCTTGGTCATGGCAGGCTCAGCAGCTTCCTAAGTGGCCTGGTTTTGGGTCATGGCTTTGGGAGCCATTTCTGGAAACGTAGACTTGAATCAGTCCTTTCAGACTTCCCATTTTCCTGGCAAGTCATTTCATAGCTTATCATAAAAATGCTGGCACCGCCTGAGTGGGCATGGTTGCAGTGCTATAGCCCGCCTCCTGGGGGCCCTGTGAGGACCATGCCAAAGGGAGGGCCTCCTGAAGGACCGACCCCTGACTGCTGGTCGAGGTTGCACATCTGACCTGGAAGAAGAGATGCCCTGACTCATAGGCCTAATGGCTCAGCTATCCTAGATTCTCAAGCATTTGAAAGGAGCATGATGGGTTAACGATGACAAGGAAATCTGAGGAAGAGGTGGGTGACTAGACCTTTCCAAATAGGCAGAGCATACGTACATTTGTGTCCTACTTGAATGTTTACCAGAGAGCTGCCTCGGTAAGGATGAGCTAAATAATCTGGTGGGTGAGGTGATTGGTTCTGTAGAATCCAGCCCATTTCTTTCCCCAGGGACCTCTGTCCTTGGTCAGTGAGCCCATGGATAAGGCGGCTGAAGCACCGGGGCTGGAGGTTATGCTTGGTCTTAGCAAGTGGATCCAATGCAACAAGGGGATGGGGCCAGAGCACAGCTGATTCCCAAGCCTGCCAGGAGCAAAGACCAACACCCAGCCTTGAATGTGGCATCCTCCCCACCCGGGCTCACCAGCCACTGTGGGCAGACTGATTACACCAGGCCACTTCTGTTAGAGAAGGGGCGGCATTTGTTCTTATGAAAGTATGCACTTACTCTAGGATACAAATTTGCCTTTCCTGCTTTTGTCAAAATCATGATCTCTGAACTTTAAGACCTTATTCATTGTCACAGCAGTCCACACAGCATGACTTCTGACCAAATCACTCATCTGATAGCAATGAAGCCTGGGAATAGGGTTCTTCACACAGATTACTGGTCTTCCCAATATCCTCAACACTTCGAAGCAGCTGGCCTTTTGAAGGTTCATTTGTGGTGCCAGTTGGGTGGAAGCATCCTGCATGGTCTAGGGAATGTCCTCAAAGTGATGTATATGCTCTGATTCAGCAACTAATATATGGTGTGTTCTCTCCCATAAACAGGATCAGGAAATCAAGGAGAAGAAATGGGAGGGGCTCCTTCCACTACTATCCCTGAAAGTTTGCTGCCAAAATTTTTGCTTCCTATCTCTGTGACGTTGGGTTCTATTAATGTAAGAAGACTCAGTTCCCAAAGGAGGAAGGTTTCCACTGGGGGCTGCAGTAAGGGTCCTAAGTGCAGATGCACTTGCCACCTTGTCCCTGGGGCTTTTCATGGCAGTGAAGCAGTAAGCACTGCTGTAAGGGTTACTGTACTGAGGGGGCAGGGGATTGGTGCTGATCGCTGAGGGTTGCTACGAAACAGTGGGGGCAAGGAAGACACCTGGAATTCAGGTGATCCCCTGGGGAGCCTCCTTGTACTCTAACGTTCTATGATAAAAGCCAGTGCACAAGAGGACAGCTCAGTTAAGACAAAATAGGCCAGACCCTGCAGGAACGAAGCTTTGGGTCACCTCACCAGGCAAAGAGCTAGGACAGATAAGGGGCCTGCTCAGGGCAAAGGGAATGTGGAAGGGCTGATAGAAGAAGTTATAAATAGCAGCTAAGACCACAAGACTAGTTCAGTAAAAAGGCTTATGAGTCTTTTCCCTTATTTTGCTGCATATAAATTTATGTATAAACATATATATGTATAGAAATTCTTTGCCCCCTTCCAATTTCCTACTGTGTAACCTTATATCTCAGTAAAGTAATGGATGGACATCAAAGGGGAAGAGTGACTCAGCTAGAAGTATGAGTGTCATCAAAAGATGGACAAAAGGGCTTTGTGTCTTTTGGGGAGAGAGGGTTAGTGTTTTACATTGGACAAGGGTGGCATAATGTTAGGTGTTAGGTAGAGGCATGCTTTTGAAATTATTTGTATTTGCAAGTTGTGTGCACACATGCTTAGTTGCTCAGTCATGTCCAGTTCTTTGCGACCCTATGAACTGTAGCCCTCCAGGTTCCTCTATTCTTGGGATTTTCAGGGCAGAATTACTGGAGTGGGTTGTCATTTCCTCCTCCAGGGGATCTTCCCAACCCAGGGGTCAAACCACTGTCTCCTGCATTGGCAAGCAGATTCTTTTGCTGCGGAACCACCTGGGAAGCCATTTGCATGTTGCTGCTGCTGCTGCTAAGTCACTTCAGTTGTGTCCGACTCTGTGTGACCCCATAGACGGCAGCCCACCAGGCTCCCCTGTCCCTGGGATTCTCCAGGCAAGAACACTGGAGTGGGTTGCCATTTCCTTCTCCAATGCATGTAGGTGAAAAGTGAAAGTGAAGTCGCTCAGTCCTGTCCGACTCTGAGCGACCCCATGGACTGCAGCCTACCGGGCTCCTCTGTCCATGGGATTTTCCAGGCAAGAGTACTGGAGTGGGGTGCCATCGCCTTCTCCGATTTGCATGTTAGGGATAGTTAAACATGTTTGTGGGCAAGGGGAAGACTGTGGTGGCTTTGTCCTGTGTCAAAATGTCCTGTGTCCACATCTGAGATGCAGAGTCACTTTGGTCTGTTCTCAACTGCAGGTTGTAATACCAATGGTCATACCAATTTACTAATTTTCCCAGAATTCATTTCCTCTGTGATTTGGTGTTAGGATGAGGCTACAGTTGACCGTAGAAGAAATATGCATGAGATTTGGAAGGCAAAAGTGAAGCACCGTGAGATCGTGGGGACGCAAGCAGTACCTGCTGCTCCCACGCAGGGAGGCTGATTGCTGGCTCACCTTGGACCCACATTCCCCAGCTCCTAGCGGGTCCTCCTTCAGTCTCTGGGACTGTAGGTCGGCTGTTTGCACAGCCTCATGGTGAAGGGCACCAACTCCTTCTTTAAAACAGCAATGTTACAGAGGTTGGAGTTGGTGAGAGACAAGTCCATATTCCCGTTTGTCTTTGCTGCTACACCACAGCCAGTCAATCCTAAGGGAAATCAACCCTGAATATTCATTGGAAGGACTGATGCTGAAGCTCCAATACTTTGGCCACCTGATGTGAAGAGTCCACTCATTGGAAAAGACCTTGATGCTGGAAAGATTGAAGGCAGGAGTAGAAAGAGATGACATGGTTGGATGTCATCAAGGACTCACTGGAGATGAGATGGTTGGATGGCAACACCGATTCAATAGACATGAGTTTGAGCAAGCTCCACGAAGTGTAAATGACAGGGAAGCCTGGCATGTTGCAGTCCATGGGGTCACAAACAGCCTGAACATGACTGAGCGACTGAAAAGCAACCACATCAGCCATCTTTTCTTTGCCTGCGAGTCTTCAGACCTGTGGCAGCTTTGGGCCTGCAGCAGGTACAGGGAAGCAGTAGCCTCTCAGTGGATCTTTTATGACTTCCACAGTTGCACAAAGTCTATTCCTTACATTCCTATCCCTTTCTCCACATCACTCATAGTGGTCTTGCTTCTCTGTTAAACCATGGTTAATACAAACAGATTCTATCTTTCATCAAACCAAACCCTGACCAATAAAAACTGCATGATAATGGTTCATCTTTCTACTCATTTAACAGACAGGTGTTAAATGGATTAATTCACTTAAGAGTTTATTCTGTGCTTTGTCTTTATCACCAAACACTTGTTTCCTAATCCCTTGTTGTGAATTCATATCTACTGCATCCAACCAGGGTTTGTCAGACCTTGTATGAATGCAGGAACGGATGAGGTTGGTCCCTGCCCTCAGGAGCTTGTGGAAAAAAACCCAGACATGTAAGTTGTAAATCTGACTTTTATTGCCACAGCTCCACTAAGCTGCTCTTTAAAAGTCATTGAAGATTGACAGCTGAAGACTCTTAATTGCCAATGCATGGCTTGCTTATCCACATCCCACTTATCTTCAGAAGAAATGGGCATCAGGCACTGCTAATGGTTCTCTAGAAACAGGTCTATAGAAGTAGGACTCTTGTTTGCTTGTTTTGTGCCAAGTCCTCAACATACAGCATAGTGTCTGGCATGAGGAGGTTATTGATAAATACTTGTTGAAAAGTGATTAAATATATTTGCTTCTTACAATCTGCCCTATCACCGGCTCCTGAGATGTTGTAGTCTCCTTGTCAGTCAATTCAGTCACTCAGTCGTATCTGACTCTTTGCAACCCCATGGACTGCAGCATGCCAGGCTTCCCTGTCCATCACCAACTCCCAGAGCTTGCTCAGACTCATGTACATCAAGTTGGTGATGCCATCCAACCATCTCATCCTCTGTTGGCCCCTTCTTCTGCCTTCAATCTTTCCCAGCATCAGGGTCTTTTCTAGTGAGTCAGTTCTTCGCATCAGGTGGCCAAAGTATTGGAGTTTCAGCTTCAACATCAGTCCTTCCAATGAATATACAGGACTGAGTTCCTTTAGGATAGACTGGTTGGCTCTCCTTACAGTCCAAGGGAATCTTAAGAGTCTTCTCCAACACCACAGTACAAAAGCATCAATTCTTCAATGCTCAGCTTTCTTTATAGTCCAACTCTCACATCCATACACGACTACTGGAAAAACCATAGCTTTGACTAGACGGACCTTTGTTGGCAAAGAAATGTCTCTGCTTTTTAATATACTGTCTAGGTTGATCATAGCTTTCCCCCCAAGGAGCAAGTGTCTTTTAATTTCATGGCTGCAGTTACCATCTGCAGTGATTTTGGAGCCCTCCAAAATAAAGTCTCTCACTGTTTCCATTGTTTCCCCATCTATTTGCCATGAAGTGATGGGACTGGATGCCATGATCTTAGTTTTCTGAATGTTGAGTTTTAAGCCAAACTTTTCACTCTCCACTTTCACTTTCAATAGGCTCTTTAGTTCTCCTTTGCTTTCTGCCTTAAGGATGATGTCATCTGCATATCTGAGGTTATTGATACTTCTCCTGGCAATCCTGATTCCAGCTTGTGCTTCATCCAGCCTGACATTTCACATGATGTACACTGCATATAAGTTAAATAATCAGGGTGACAATATACAGCCTTGATGTACTCCTTTTCCTATTTGGAACCAGTCTGTTGTTCCATGTCCAGTTCTAACTGTTGCTTCTGGACCTGCATACAGATTTGTCAGGAAGCAGGTCAGGTGGTCTGGTATTCCCATCTCTTTCAGAATTTTCCACAGTTTGTTGTGATCCACACAGTCAAAGGCTTTGGCACTGTTGAAGCCTGGCTTGGAGAATTTTGAGTGTTACTTTCCTAGCATGTGAGAAAAGTGCAATTGTGAGGTAGTTTGAACATTCTTTGGCATTGCCTTTCTTTGGGGTTGGAATGAAAACTGACATTTTTCAGTCCTGTGGCCACTGCTGAGTTTTCCAAATGTGAAGTCAAGTGGGTCTTAGGAAACATCACTATGAATAAAGCTAGTGGAGTGATGGAATTTCATTTGAGCTATTTCAAATCCTAAAAGAGGTCTCCTTGTATTTCTTACTAATTTCCCTACCTTTTTCACTGGTATCTCCTCTGTAAATATAGGCCTTTCTCCATGTTCATTTCCTGCTTAATTCTCTCTAGATTATAATTATTTATTAAATATTTAACGGGTACTTAATATGCACTGGAAGTTACGCTAGTTACTTGTAATCCAACAACAGTGGACAAGTCAAGGCTGCTTTTGCTCTGATTTCATCCAACAAACTTCAAATGCCATGTCCATGAAGATGAATTCCAACATGTTGGTTGCTTTTTGGGCCGTTCTTAATGGATGCCCTCAGCTCAAGTTCAATATATGCACAATAGAATTTGCCATCACTCACCAAAATATTCTTACTGATCGGTGAACCCAAATCTCACCTCTATACCTTGACACTGAGTTAAATTGCAGAGACAGAGCTTTGGGTGCAGTAAAAAAGAATAGCTTTATTGATTTGCCAGACAAAGAGTACCACAGTGGGCTAATGTTCTCGAAGCTGTGTGTCCAGACCTGGAGCGTATAGTGAGGAGTTTTATAGTAGTGGTTCAAAGAGGAAGGTGTGATCAGCTTGTGGACTTGCTTCTGATTGGTTGATGATGAGGTAAGTGTGAGTCAGCATTATCAACCTTCTGGTTCCAACTCATCTGGAGTCTACATACTTGTGGGCAGCTTCCTTCTCTCACCTGATGGGAATTTGAGTATCTACGAAACAGCTCAGAGATATTGTTATGTGTATCCCTTGAGTGGGAACCAGGACCTGTCCCCAGGCTGCACTATTGATTCTTGACTGCTTCTCCTTTGTCTCTGCATCGTTTCCCTTCCCTAATTAGCAACTGTTTGAACCTGCCTGTTGGAACTCAGGGAAAGGCATGGAGGCTGAATGAAGCCTAATTCCTGTAATCAAAGAAATGGGGGACACAGAAAGGCTTTGTGCCCAGGAGCCCCACAGGATTCTGCTCAGTTTCATAGGCACTCTTTATCTGGCCACCCTTTATCTTTCACAGCTCGCCAATCATTTGGTCATATTGCTTCTTTGTCATTTCTATCCCATTCACTGCTCCTGACCTAGTTTAGCCCTCATCAGCTCTCACCCCCTGAGTACTGTCAGCCGTCCAATTCTATTCCCTGAGAGGCCTCTTCATGCCCTCTTTCCCATCGTTGCAGGAGAATCTGTCTCAAAAGCATTCAGTGGCCCTGTATCTCTTGAGCACAGCACCTGAGGCTCTCCATCTTCTTTCCCTAAATCTCCCGATGGATGTTTATCCATGAATTTAACTGTTTACCACCCTTCCTGTACTTGTGGCCGTTTCCTGGCACTTAGTGTGCTGAGGGCTGATGCTTGTTCCTCAGTCTGGAATGTTCTTCATTACTTCTCCAATTGAAATCCCCTTGATCAGTCGCGTTTTGGCTAATCACCACCCAAGGAATGCCCGAATTAACCCAGTTAGGAATAAGTATTTTTGTTATTCTTTGCTGGCACTTTTTCTGCCTTGCACTATGATAATTCTTTCCTTGTTTACTGCTCCTAGTAGACTGTCAGCTCCTTCAAATGCTTTATTTATTTTTAGGTCTCTGACAGCAGCATCTAATGCAGAAATATTAGAAACATTACTGATGACAGTAGGTGTTCTACAGATATTTATTTAAGCGTATTCAGAGGTGAGAAGCAAAGCACTTTCTCTAGGAAGAAGAATGAGTATAAAGTAAGCTAAGACATACCAGCAAGTGAGGCCAATCCTGGTACCTAGAGACTGGAAGTGTCAGAGGCTAATTTGTATAAGGTTCAGTCAGGCAAGGTCAGGGGTGATGGGGAGTTTGTATGAGAAAGGGAATGGAGTTCAGCTACAGAAGGTTTGAAATACTTTTGAGCCAGAAGTCGTTCTCATATTGGAGCTCATGGAAACTATCACATTTTAAGAGATTCTAGTCTTAACTATGGAGAAGGCAATGGCACCCCACTCCGGTACCCTTGCCTGGAAAATCCCATGGACGGAGGAGCCTGGTAGGCTGCAGTCCATGGAGTCGCTAAGAGTCGGACACGACTGAGCGACTTCACTTTTACTTTTCACTTTCATGCATTGGAGAAGGAAATGGCAACCAGCTCCAGTGTTCTTGCCTGGAGAATCCCAGGGACGGGGGAGCCTGGCAGGCTGCCGTCTATGTGGTCGCACAGAGTCGGACATGACTGAAGCAACTTAGCAGCTGCAGCAGCAGCAGTCTTAACTAGTCCTAGCATCAGCCAGTTCAACATCTATCTTTATTTCTCCTTGATGCTAGAGGCTTTCAAGCGTCGATGAACAAGGTCACTGACTTGAGAAGAGATGACAGAAGTTGGAAGGACTTATTATTAATACTTGATGCCTAACTTTCCCTTTCTCTATAGACTTTGTCTCTGCATCTTCTCCATCAACAAAGGTGTGCAGCAGAGTGATTTGGTTATACAAATACATATATTCATTCTTTTCTAGATTCTTTCCCCATATAGGTTATTACAGAATATTGAGTAGAGTTCCTTGTGCTACATAGTAGATCCTCTTTGGTTATCTGTCTTACATATAATAGTTTCTGTATGTTAATCCCAAGATCCTGATTTATCCCTTCCCTCACATTTCCTCTTTGGTACTTACAAGTTTGCTTTCAAAATCTGTGAATCTGTTCTGTTTTGTGTATTAGTCCACTTACATCATTTAAAAAAGTTAGATTCCACATATGAGTGATATCATATATTTGTCTTTCACTGTATGACTCACTTTACTTAGTAGGATCATCTCTAGGTCCATTCTGTTGCTGCAAATGGCATTGTTTCATTCTTTTTTATGGCTGAGTAATGTTCCATTGTATATATGTACCACATCTTCTTCATCCATTCCTCCATCAGTGGATATTTAGGTTGCTTCCATGTCTTGGCTATTGTAAATAGAGCTTCAGTGAACATCGGGGGACATGTGGCTTTCTGAATTATGTTTTTCTCCAGTTACATGCCCAGGAGTGGGATTGCTGGATCATATGGTAGATCTATTTTTAGCTTGGTAAGGAACATCCACACTATTCTCCATAGTGGTCATACCAATTTACATTCCCACCAATAAAGTAGGTGGGTTCCAGAAGTCAAGAATCTTAAGTGTTATTATCTTCTAAAGGTCATGCATTTAGCTGAATATAGTCTCCTTTTCTGTCTGCACACATACATGCGTACACACACACAGAAGACTTGAGCCGATGAGCATGGGTCTAAATTGTGTTGTGCAGCATCTGTGGGAAAGTACACTTGCCAAAGTGTCCATTCAGGACCCAGTGACTCAGCGAGGAGTGACTTTCCCGGGCTTGTATACATGTTCAGGCCTCTTTGATCTGGTGACTCTGTCATTCTGAAAAACTTAAGTTTTTTCCAAAACAGAAGAAAAATGCAGTTTACTTTTTAGAGCAGAGATAGTGGTGAAGCAAGTTACTTATGAGTTGTTGCAAAATACCACAAGGAATAGCAGCCCAGGAAGGACAGGGCGACTATGGGCAACCTGTTGACAATTTCTGAACAAATTGGAAAAGTGTGTTCCAGCGAGACTTGGGACTGACAAAGGGCAAAACCACATCCTTCACAGAAAATATTAAACTTGGGTACCGAAGAGATTTCATTTCCTCATCGAGTCATCAGGATTTCAGAGCTTGCAACCCAAATGATTGTGGTGAAACGTTTGGTGCTGGAAGACATATTATTTGTATTCCAGTCTGCTCATCATGGGGTGGGGGTGGGGGTGGGGCTACTGCACTTTAATTTAATTTAATTATTAGCACTAGTTGATCTTTGCAAAGGAAGGCAATTTTTACTATACCTATTGTAAAGGGCATTCTGTGGTCTTTTTTTTTTTTTTTTTTTAATAACAAGTGATTCTGAACAAAGTTTACCTACAGCAGGACAGGTAATATGCCCCCACCACCGTTTCAGAGATCTCTGCACTTGGTGATAAAGGTTTGGATATCCAGTAGGGATGGGGGCTTCTCAGGCTCAGTGGTAAAAATCTGCCTGCCAATTCAGGAGAGGTGGGTTCAATCCTTGGGTGAGGAAGATCCCCTGAAGTAGGAAATGGCAACACACTCCAGTATTCTTGCCTGGGAAATCCCATGGACAGAGGCAATTGGCAGGGCTACAGTCCATGGTGTCAAAAAGAGTTGGACATGACTGAGCATTCACACATCCAGTTGGGATATTCCATTTTTTGTCCAGAGTCTGTGGTAGAATCTACTTGTGTTTTGTTTTGGGGTCTGCTGCAGCTAGCTACTTGGATTTGAGGTCTGAGGTTGCACATATGCACACACGCACACACACACACAACATGTGCTGAGATGCAGAGTCACTTTGATCTGGTCTCAACTGCAGGTTGTAATCCTCTGCAGCAGGACTCAGCCCTGAGTGAAATCTAGTCTGGTTCCCTGAAGCCTATGTCCTTCCCTAGAGACATTGGTAAGAACACTTCATATATTTTCACCCATAATCTAGAATGATTATTCACTTGAATCACGTTTTGGGTCCCCATGCCGCTCTTGGCAAAGAATCTGCCTACCAACACAGGAGACATGAGATCCAGATTCAATCGTGGGTCGGGAAGATCCCCTGGAGGAGGAAATGGCAACCCACTCCAGTATTCTTGCCTGGGAAATCCCGTGGACAGAGGAACCAGGTGGGCTACTGTCCACGGGGTCGCAAAGCGTTGGACGCGACTGAAGAGAATTAGCATTCATATGTCTAGAAGAAATGGACTGTTCTTCAAAGATAACTAAGAAGAAAGAATTAACTCATATTGGTATGTTTGTCTATTTGACAACCTAAGGACTCTGATTCATGTTTCAGTATTAACTCCACTCTGACAAACAGCCAACGGTCAACATTGTCTTCATTTCAGTGAGGAGACTAGATGCTCAGAAACGTAAACACCTTCCTCCATAGTCAGACCTGGCCCTTCAGCCTGTGGAAGGGGTTGGCCTATGGGTCTTACTTCTTTAAGCATGAACTATGTACCCTCTCTGTCTCCTTCAGTCCATTCTCCACAAGCTGTGCTGTGCTTAGTCGCTCAGTGGTGTCCGACTCTCTGCTACCCCATGGACTGTAGCCCGCCAGGCTCCTCTGTCCATGGGGTTTCTCAGGCAAGAATATTAGAGTGTGTGGCCTATACCTTCTCCAGGGGAACTTCCTGACCCAGGAATCAAACAGAGGTCTCCTGAATTGCAGGTGGATTCCACCCGCTTTAGCTGGGTTACAAGCAGAAAACTGGAGTTTGAGAAATACCCCCCAACTCCCAATCAAAACCTTGTGCTTTTTGGCACATCTGATTCTCACAGAGGGAAAATAGCATTCCAGTAGCATCTCCAGGTCAAAATGAACTGTTAATTAGAACAAGAGAGTATTTCTATTTACTTTTTTTGGTGCCTGTAATGTCAAACTTGAGAATTTTATATAAAAGCTTTGAAAAAGAAAGAACCAGTATACTAAATGTGCTGAACATTGGCTAGTAATGTCACCAATGAATCCCTCTGTTGAAAAGGAGAATGAAGAAGGCACTGGGCTGATTGTGTGAATCACTGAGCCATGAGAGAAAGAGAAGAGAGAAATAAGGTAAAAACTCATTTTTATGTGTTTTGTTTTTTTCCCCAATCTTGGCAAAAGCCATGGTTAGCTGTGCCCTGGGCCTGTCTTAAATCGTAGGAAGAAGGTTTTATGGGGATCACTTCCTGATTGTCGAGAGTGAACATCTGTCCCTTGAGATGTCGTGTGAAATCAGGGGGTCTCCTTTCTTTGGCTCTAGTCTCTCACATCTCCCTGCTCACTCGGGGCAACTTGTGGGCAACCTCTGTCCCAAGAGCTAACAGACTCTGGGGTAACGGGGAGGCAGATTTCATACTTCTTCCTGGGGTTTGTGAACAACCAATTTGATTTCTGATTTGTAAGTGTCTTCACTCAGTTCATGAATAAAGCCAGTTTTTTCTTATTTTAAAGATGTTTCATTCATTTTGATAACAGTAGAAAATCGTTTGCCATGTGGCACTGAACTTACCTTTTCTGGGTTTTAGTTTCTCAACCGTAAAAGAAGGATTTCACTTTTTTTTTTCTCCACCTTGCTAGAATACATGAATGTCCTTTTACTATATTGCTAATCCAAACAATCCACTCAATATGCCAGCAAATTTGGAAAACTCAGCAGTGGCCACAGGACTGGAAAAGGTCAGTTTTCATTCCAATCCCAAAGAAAGGCAATGCCAAAGAGTGCTCAAACTACTGCACAATTGCACTCATCTCAATGCTAGTAAAATAATGCTCAAAATTCTCCAAGCCAGGCTTCAGCAATACGTGAACCGTGAACTTCCTGATGTTCAAGCTGGTTTTCGAAAAGGCAGAGGAACCAGAGATCAAATTGCCAACATCCACTGGATCATGGAAAAAGCAAGAGAGTTCCAGAAAAACATCTATTTCTGCTTTATTGACTATGCCAAAGCCTTTGACTGTGTGGATCACAATAAACTGTGGAAAATTCTGAAAGAGATGGGAATATCAGACCACCTGATCTGTCTCTTGAGAAATCTGTATGCAGGTCAGGAAGCAACAGTTAGAACTGGACAAGGAACAACAGACTGGTTCCAAATAGGAAAAGGAGTATGTCAAGGCTGTATATTGTCACCCTGCTTATTTAACTTCTATGCAGAGCACATCATGAGAAATGCTGGACTGGAAGAAGCACAAGCTGGAATCAAGATTGCTGGGAGAAATATCAATAACCTTGGATATGCAGATGACATCACCCTTATGGCAGAAAGTGAAGAGGAACTGAAAAGCCTCTTGATGAAAGTGAAAGAGGAGAGTGAAAAAGTGGGCTTAAAGCTCAACATTCAGAAAACGAAGATCATGGCATCCGGTTCCATCACTTCATGGGAAATAGATGGGGAAACAGTGTCAGACTTTATTTTGGGGGGCTCCAAAATCACTGCAGATGGTGACTACAGCCGTGAAATTAAAAGACACTTACTCCTTGGAAGGAAAGTTATGACCAACCTAGGTAGCATACCCAAAAGCAGAGACATTACTTTGCCAACAAAGGTCCGTCTAGTCAAGGCTATGGTTTTTCCTGTGGTCATGTATGAATGTGAGAGTTGGACTCTGAAGAAAACTGAGTGCTGAAGAATTGATGCTTTTGAACTGTGGTGTTGGAGAAGACTCTTGAGAGTCCCTTGGACTGCAAGGAGATCCAACCAGTCCATTCTGAAGGAGATCAGCCCTGGGATTTCTTTGGAAGGAATGATGCTAAAGCTGAAACTCCAGTACTTTGGCCACCTCATGTGAAGAGTTGACTCATTGGAAAAGGCTCTGATGCTGGGAGGGATTGGGGGCAGGAGGAGAAGGGGACGACAGAGGATGAGATGGCTGGATGGCATCACTGACTCGATGGACGTGAGTCTCAGTGAACTCCGGGAGTTGGTGATGGACAGGGAGGCCTGGTGTGCTGCAATTCATGGGGTTGCAAAGAGTCAGACATGACTGAGCGACTGAACTGAACTGAACTGAATCCAAACAAATGAGCATATTTTCTCTTGTAAACAGGCAGGGTGATTCTGCTGCTTCTTTGTTCCAATCTCAAGCCCTGGGCTGTTGGTTTGGAGCTTACTTCTAACTCACTCACTGTCTTTAAGTGAGTTTTAATGGTATGTCTGTATGTATGAGTGTATATATTTTTCTCGTTATTCATCCCTTTATGAACAATACTTAATAGTTTCTAAGAAGTGTTGGAGGGAGTCTTGAGATGCTCCTAAAATTCTGCATGATTTTCAGACCAAAGGCAGTAAAGTTTGGTTATTTTTAGCAGCCTGCAAATCAGGACCATTCTCTTGATGGCAACTGCTTTTGGAGGGGGAACAACAGAATGAGCTATTTCTCAGTGTTTTTTTCCCCCCAGCTTGAGAGCTCTAAAGGAGTGTTATGTTTGGTCCTTGAAGAATACCAGTGAGCTCTCCCTGGTGAGTGACAGGGCCCTAGTGAGCCTGGGCTGTGCTGCGGGTCTGCTGTCTGTCCACACTGCCTTCCTCCTTCCCTACAGACGTTAGGGCCTGAGCTTTTCCTCTTGCTCTGGACTGGATTGCGGTGTCCTCAGATTTCTTTGGCTGTCTCTTGCTTGTTATTTGAAAGAGGCCAATGACAAGATTTGCCTCTGCTTAGATGTCATCTGCTCAAGGAGGGTTTCAGTGGCCACTGGTTTCAGCCCCCGCCTCTTGCTTGTCATTTGAAAGAGGCAAATGACAAGATTTGCCTCTGCTTAGATGTCATCTGCTCAAAGAGGGTTTCAGTGGCCACTGGTTTCAGCCCCGGCCACGGGCAGGCTTTGTCTGCCCGCATAAACTGATCTCACTCATTTACTTGATTGGCTGTTCATTGTCTACCTCTCCCTGGTAGGATGTTATTTCCTTGAGAGCACAAAATTTATTTTGGTTGCTACTGTATTCAACAGACATTTACTTAGGGACAGATGAGTGAATACTCTGTGCCATTGCTGTCCAATTCAACTTTCTGCAAGGGAGAAAATGTTCCATAATTTGCACTACCCAGTATGGCAGCCACAAATTCACATGTGCCTGTTACCCACCTGAAATGTGGCTTCTGAGAAACTGAATTTTACGTTTTGCTTAATTTTAATTTAAATTTTAGCTCATCACATGTGGCTAGTGGTTACCATATCGGACAGTGCAGTTTTATTCCTTCTTTGGTACTTGAGTGGTCAAATAAATAGCAAGATGTCAATAGTGATGTGAACAGCAAGAGCACTAGCAATGTTTGGAGTGTTTTTCTTTATGATGTTTTCTCTTTTTAATCCTTTAATGGGATCAGTGGAGTAGAATGATATCATGCAGGAAACCCACACAAACCTGTATTTTGAAATTCAGTTTTTAGCATCTGTCAGTGGGAGCTGCAGAGAAAGTTCTATTAGCTGCCCTATGTTTTTCTGGATGGGTCTCTTTATTATGTGTTTTCCTTCTGTTAATAACCTATTAGTAAGTTGTGTGGAGCTATATATCTGACAGCTTCTTAAAAGATAGGATATCAAGTGACTTTAAATTGAAAATGCCCAAATGCATGAGTGAGCTTAAAAAACTGCATCTTTTCAGAGAGAGACATTCAGTGTTACATGGAACTCTTACTTCAAGGTGCAATTTATTCAGGGAAAGCAAGGAGAACCCACACCCCATTTATAGTTAAGTCAGAACAAAGCTCTTTTGTAAGGAAATTGTTTATGTACTCTCAACACTTTCAAGGCATCATTTGGGGTATATTACCTCACAGGTGATTTACATTTTCTGTTTAGTATCACTTCTTTTCCTCAGTCTGTGAAAGGAGGTTGAATGGAGAATTTTTTCCAGATTTGCAGCTTTCCACTGTTTAAGTCTGGAGAAATACTCCATGTATTTGGAAGTGTGCTGCTAGGGGAATAACAGTTTTAAGACTGCAGACTTGTCCATCGTTTATCATCATTATATGGTGTCTGTCAACAGAAAACCATTTCCCAGAATTCCATAAGGAGTTGCTCCATATAGAAGCATGGAGTCTTGTGACAAGGAAAAGCATTGCAGTGAAGAGTAATAGGAAAAGGGGTGGGGGATAAACAGAAGCTTTTAGAGCTAATTCATGGCTGGCGTCATCTCCATTAGCATTGGGACTGTTTGACGTTGAGTTCAGAGAACATGACCAGGGCTGGTTTCCATCTGTCATGGTGATTAATGGGAGTATTGTTAGGTAATAATAGTTTAATAACATAGCTGGAGCCAAAGAGGCACACAAAATGTGTACATGTAATTCTAAAACCAAGAGAACTGTGGATAAAACCACAAGAGCCAGCAAATTGAGGTCCTGGTCTCAGCTCTACCACTAAGCAAAGGGCAGCTGGGAGAAACTCTTCTTAAAGTTGAGGAGGGTTAAAATAGTCTGCTGTTGGGGTGAAGAGACCAGCCTTAGTTCTGAGGAAGGAGAGCGTCTTGGTGAGTTTCATGTACCTGTATCTCAAGGACTAAAAATTTTGTTACAACATAATTCTTCTGATAAATAAGAGTTGGTTGGGATAACACAGCCAATGCATTAAAGAGGGAAAGAGACATTTCCTTATGTTGATAGACTGGATTTGTCTCTTCCAAAAATTACCTAGATTACTTTATATGATATGATCCCATACCCAACTCAGTGACTATCTACCATTGATATGAAACCTAAACAGTCAAAATTGTCTGAGTCTGCAAGAGGGAAAATCTGGTTAACTTGTAACAACACATTTCAATGAAGTTGTCTTTTCTCTTAGATGGCAGCTAGAGACCCAACAAGATCCCCATACACTCAGAGCCTAGACTATAAGGGCTTTTACTAAAGACTGTTGCAACTTTTCAAGGTAGAAATCATTTTCCATACAGAAAATTGGCAACAAGAGACTATTTACATGTTGGTTTTCCTTCCTGACAAGAAAAGAGACATCTGACCTAACGAGGTTCTGTCCAAGTTTTACTTAAAAACTTTCCACCAAATGGATCTCAGCATGAATAGAAAAAGCTTTCAGAAAGTAGGAGGGGTCTTATGGGTGATGGGAGGCCAGGAGCTGGCCATAAGCCCTTCTGGACGGTGACACACTTTGACCCTGTGGGTTATTGCTCAGTGTTCAGTTCATCATGGTGTTAAGACAACTTGAACCCCACTGGGAGAGAGGCAGGCTAAGATGCTCTGAAGCTAACAAAAGATGCTTGAATGTGAGTAAAGGATTGCAGTCCAGGAGAAGTAATGAGAGCTTTGGGAACTTATTTTTGTCCTCAGTGGTTTAGACTGTATTTCTTTCCCAGCTTCAAATGGATATCCTGCAACTCAAGGAACTAGAGCAAAGTTTGAATGTTCCAGGCTAGGTATAGGTTTATTACATGTTTGGAGAGATGATGGATGCTCTTTGTCATCTCCGTCTGAGCCCAAGCAAGTGGCTATTTGAGAATGGTAGAGGGATCATTTCTGCTGACCGAATCTGGGGATGGGTGATGCTGGGTGTCTGCTGTGAAGGCTTCTATTTAGGGCTGGTCTCAGCTGGCCTGTGTCTACACTGCCTTGAGGGTGGGAGTTTGGTGGGAGTACATTTTCTTCTTCTGCACCTAACCAAGGGGAGGAGTTCTGATCAAAATACATCAAGGTCAAGGCTATTTCTTGGTCCACAGGACATGGCTGTGGAGATTTAGTGTAATTAGATGAGTTCAAGGTCTGGACTTGTGCAGTGGCTCATTTTGGACTTTCCCTTCCTGGGAAGCTTAGCGTGCCCTAGAGAGGCTCAAGGTGGGGAATCAGACCAACCTAGGTCCAGTAGGGAAACTCTTGTTTTCCCTTCATTTCCCTTGGACATTTTCTTCAACTAAGCTTTGCTTGTCATCAGAGATAAGATGAAGAAAAGCCTTCAATGTGGGCTGGGGATCAGCTTTGACATGAACAGAAGAACTATCCTGGGGTATGGAGCAGAGGCCTCTGGGTAATGAGTACCTTGACCTGGTATTCCCCTCTGAACATGCATTGCTCTTGGAAACAAGGAATGAGGTGGCTGGGTTGAAGGATTATGACTCCCCAGCTATCCCCCAATTTTAATTTAACAAGACATGATTTATAAAGTAAACACTTCCAGTGTCTATTTTGAGATTGCTCATATTGCACCAGCCAACTGCATCATATCCTTTACTCCAAGACACAGGGACACAGATGGATCTGTCTGGGATCTTAGACCCCTAAACTGTGAGAGGCTAAGATGACATTCTTAGGGTAGTCAAGTCAGAAGGATGGGTACTTTCTCTCTCTCCTGTTAACTCTCTTTTGTCAGATGATTAGGCCATGAATTGCCTTACACTGCCTGGAGTAGTGCAATGAGCACTAGCCTGGATCTCAGATGCTGTCTCACCTCCAGGTCCTCTCTGATCAAAGTGCACAGCCATCCAGGGCTTTTCATTCCAAACTGACAGGCTTGGAGAGGAATACCTCCACCCTCCCTGCCCCCAATAATGTGCTGAGATAACCACGTGGAGAATGGAGGGAATTCCAACAGAAGGTGTGACCAAAGACTCTTCTGCTTGAAATAACAAACATTAGAGTGCTCACACACTCACGTCTCTAATAGTTTAGTTGAAAAAGTTAAGGTTTAGACTCCTTATTAATTAAGTCATTGCAAGTTTCCTATCTGCTGTTAGTTGAGGGAAAGGCAACTAACATATTTTTCTAATATATTTATTTCATTGTCATGTTTTTGTCCAAAGGCAAACTTTGGTATGTTCTTATTTTATATTGTTTATTTATTTTTGCTGAAGTATAGTTGATTTACAATATTATATGTTTCAGTTATACAACATAGTTATATGGTTTTAGTTATATGTTTCAGTTATACAGTTTCAGGTATACAACAATAAGCAAGATTAAAAGACACCCTCAGAATGGGAGAACATAATTGTTAGTCTTCATATTAAGTGTCTGTTCACTGGTATTCATCCCCCCCTTCCCTGTGTCCCCGACACCTGTTCTCATTACTGTGGTCTTACATTCGGCTCTCAGAGAGCTGGTGAGAGTGTGTGCTGAAGGACTCTGGGTCTGATCTCTGTACATCCCTGTTCTCTGGCCAGAGTGTATGCCCTTTCTCCACCAGGGGTCACAAGTGAGTCCAGGGGAATGTGGCTGGCTCTACACAAATCCACGGCCGCTGTTGGAAACAACAGTTTGAAGTGGGCTTCCTCCTTCTTACAATGGATCAGCAATAATGAAATCCCTGTTGTCAGACTAAGAAAATAGCGTTTGCCAGCAGAAGTCATCTTGGCAGTCCCCAGTGGGAGTCCCATGCAGGGAGTCAGCGGGGGAAGCAGAGTGAGGCAGTGTCTCTTTGTTCCATTGCCTGATTCCCTGCAGACCCACCCTGATTTTTATCCCGGGTGCTGCAAAGAGACAACGTTTCATGGCTAGTTTACTGAGCTGATGGTTTCTGAACCCCAGATACTCTTACAGAGGAATCTGCTAGCTAGCCAGTGTAGCAGCGCCAGAAAAAAGAGGTCCAGGTGAGGCCTCTGTTTACACTTACGATGTATACTTTTACTTTGCACCACTGCAATTTCTTGACTGAAGAAATTCTCTCTTATTTGTATGTGATACCATGAAACTGAGTTTTCAGGTTTCCAGGGCTTTCTTTTTCTCTGGGCAGGAGTTTCCTCAGACTTTGCATCTAGGATTTTCTTCAGTGGGAAATTGGTAGAAGAGCCTGTCAGGGGGCGTGGGTTCTGGTACTCTACCATTAAAATCTTTCCCAGAGAGAGAGAAGTAACAAGCCCAAATTAGAGAATATGGTGAGGTATTTTTAAAGCTGTGAAAGTCTAGAGGTATGTGATTAGAAAAAACTTGCCCTCCTTTATATATATGTATATATATATATATTTTAGTTTTAGCCCAGCCACTATTAAATTTTCCTTAGGTCAAATTGCCCTCCCTTAAAGCAATTTTAACTGAAGCAGAGAACTGAGGTAACCATTTTGTCCTTAACAGAAACTTTTTTTTTTTTTTTGAGTCTTAGAATTTTACCCTCCTATAACCCAGTGACTTCGTGTGCAGAGTCCACGGAAATTAGTGTGAATACTTTGCTAGGAAGTTTTCAAACCCCACTTTTGTTCATTTTTGTGTTGATCATATACTCCAGTTGCTGTTATGCAAAACAGAGACACACCATAAAACATACAGTGTAGATAACCTGGCTGAGTGCACGTGCTTTTAAAACTTTAATAAGCAGAGAGTTTTATGTTTTGTTTGTCTTTGCATTCTCTGTGGAAAAAACCCCCAAACTTCAAACCTTGGCCTGGTCACCATCGCCCTCAGTCAGATCTGCTGAGAATCTGGGCTGCACCTTTTTCACTGCTGAAGCTTTTTATAACCTGGCTAGGCATTAGGCAGCTTTTAAATTTGGCAGGTCTCTGGGTTCCATTAAGAACTCATTTAAATCGTTTCTCACTTGAGCCTGAATTTTAACTAAGCCCTGGTGGATTTCAATTAGGATTGTTACAAAATGAGATGAGGATGGAAATCAGATTAATGTGAAGAAACAATGGAAGAGATAGCATATCAGATAATTTACGACTCACATGTTAAGATTTTATTGTAGTCATAGAATTGCTACTAATATAGAAATGGATTGTTAACCTGATAAATTATGTCACAGATGATGAAATTAGGGCAGACTTTGGAAAACTCTAGTAATAATAAAAACACACATAGTTTTGTGGCTCTGAAACAAATTGCCTGCATGCCCTGAAGCCAGGTCTAGTTGAAATAACTAAGCTAATTAGATAAGAAATAATGAGTGAAAATAAATATAAAGATCTAGGTCAGGTGAAGAAAAGCCATACATAACAACTGGTATGTGATATTTGTATGAAATTCTCCTTTTAAGGTACGTGGGAAAGGAAATTGCAAATTAAATCTGGCGCTACATACACCAAGGCCGAAGTTTGCAAAGTGTACAGTATTGTTTCCACAAAACATTCTCTTTCCTCAGTCGCCTCCCCTCACTCCCAAACACAAAGCCAGTGCTGTTCATCATCTTGGAGCAGGGCTCCTGTCAAAAGTAGGGCATGAATTAGATCCTGCTTGACAGCTGTTTTCAGAAAAATAATGACTGATTATTAATGTATACTTTTCTAGTGGAACACTTACAATTAAAAAAAAGACCATGATATAGGAAAGTTGCTTCTGGTGTTCTGTTCTATGAATGTGCCACATTCAGAGGTTTGTGTTGCCATCGCTACCATCAGGTTACAGAACAACTTCCTCACAGACAAAACTCCCTGTGCTCTCCCTCTGGGGTCACATCCTTCCTCCATACAGTAGGAGATCTGTAAAGCTTTTGCTCAGAGAGTTGTGTGTCATGGAACCTGTCCCTAAGTCATCACTTGTGGGTCAGTGGGGAAGTGTGTTCTCTCTTTTTCTCTCATCTTGGCAGTTTGCTCATATGATCAGTGCCTCTTCCTGAGTGTGTTATACAGGTGACAAATGTCTCCAAAACTCAGTGGCCTTGGATTGAGTATGACTCTAACCCAAAGGTCAGGTGTGCCAAAATTTTGTTGGAATAGCACTTCAGATCTAGCCAGTTGGAGGTGGCAGTAGGGTATAGTAGTAGGCTTCTCTAGGGAGGAGCCTGACATCTGGGATAGATGGGATTTCAACCAGGGAATGGAAGTGGGAAAAGGACGCCCCAGGCTGAGGAAGTGCATGAGCAAAGCATGAAGGTGGAAAAGTTCAAGACACTGGGGAAAGCCATGGCCTTCCACAGGGCTGGCGTGGAAGCTACAGTGGAGCATGAGACCCACTGGGATTTTATTTTTTATTAAATGATGGTGGGAGGACTCATTGACTCATTTCGGAGCAGGTGCACATCTGAAATGTGCTTCCAGAAGAATCATTGTGCAGAACAAGCCAGATTTCCGGGACAAGAATGGTTGGGACATCCAGAAAAGGACCCCGATGACACTACAGCTTCTCCTTCAGATGTTCTGTAGTGAGGAGGAGCCGGATGCTGGTATCTATCATAACGGTATCACTTACATGTGGAAGCTAATAAAAATGATACAAATGGACTTATTTACAAAACAGAAACACACTCTCATCTCGAAATCAAACTCATGGACACCAAAGGGGAAATATGGTGGCAAGTAATAAATTGGGAGATTGGGATTAACATAGTTTTGTATTCTAGTTTAGTTACAGATGAATAATTAGAAAACCAGATCTAGATAGTTTTGAGAAAGCTAAAAAAAAAAAAAAACTTTGTCTAAAACTTGGTTTAAAATGCATTCAGTTTTAGGGCCAGGAAATTACAATGGTTTCTTCTAGTTTTAGATTCATGATATTATTTGAGTTTTTACTTGGATTGGAGAGAAAATAGATGTGATGGATGTTTGCTGTTATGACTAAGTAATGTGTTGCCCGAGGAGCTGGACAAGTGTAAAAGTAAAATTAAATTTCTAGTGATTGACTGTGACACTGTGGGATAGAAATGTTTTACAAGCGGACAGTCCCACAGCCAAGCTCAGGAGGGCAGGGAAGATGCTAACACATGTGGTCTGATACTACAGACAACTATTCTCCTTTGGGACAAAGAAGACAGTTAACCGTTGTCCCACACGGGGAATTCAAGAAATCTGTGCAGCATATATTTTTCTAATTCCTCTGAGGACTACTAGGAAGAGAGGGGCCTTGTTTAAGAAAACACCCAGGCCTGGATGCTTGGGTCAGAGATACCATTCTTCCATGTGACCTTCTCAAAACTGTTGAATGAGACTACTTGAACTTACCTTGATCCCAGACACACCTCTCTCCCCTTAGCATGACTGAGCAGGCTTCTTTTCCCTTTCTGACCAAAGTGACTGTTTTGAGGGTCTCCTGATGGTTGTAGGGGAGCATCGTCACTTTAGGTCTTCTTTGTATGAGTTGAGCCTTTTCCAGAATATTCTACAAATGTGGGGCTGGGAGGAGAGCAGTGCTGTTTGCAGTTGGATTTCTCCACGTTCCCTGCACACAGAGAACATCACCACTCACTGGACACACGCAGCCACTCAAGTGCCATCGCTTTTTCTGCTGGCATCCGTCCAACATGCACAGTGATGGCACAGGGCTGGCAAAAGTCGGGCGCTCCCCAGAGGGCGGTGGGGGCGGGGCTAGGAAAGAGGCGTGTCTTACACAGAAGTAGCTACGGTCCCTGTGCAGTTACAGCTCTGCACACAGAGGACCTGGTAAAAGGCGGGTGTGTTTGGAGACCTCGGAGGGAGGGCAATGCCTTGGCGAGTCGGGCCCTATTTGCCAGAGGCCACATCTGTGCCCCTCGTCCGCCTTCACCCAGCCCAGCTCTCACTTCCTTCCAGGCTCTGAGCAAACGCTGGATTCCCGCTCTCATTCTATTCCAGCCTGGCTCTCCCGTTTCTACATCTATTTTCCCTCGTGTCTCCACAGCACTTGGAGCTGTCTCAGGGCTATGCTCCTGGCTCCTTTCCTGACAACCTCAGCTTTTTAAGGGCTTTGTGCGGATGCTGCCTCTCTGTTCTTGAAGGTGCTAAGAGTTTGGAAAATGAAAGCTTGGAGCTGGGTGAAGAGAGTCCAGTGTTCTGGGTGGAGGTGGGCTGCAGTATTAAACAGGACGGTCAGATGGGTCTCCTTGGGGCTAGTATTTGAGCACAGGTTGGAAGGGTGTGGGGAGAGAGCACATTAGCCAAGATGGCCTGTTCAGGCTTTCTCGCTCCACATTTTGTAAATAATGATTACGTAACAGCTGAGGTTCGTTTGTAGCACTGCGCCTGTGCCTTCATGAGGCTTATGTAACAGCTGAGATCACTTGTAGCACTGCGCATGTGTGTCACGAGGCACTTGCTTGGCCGTGGACTGCGTTGTGTGGTAGGCCTGTATGAGCTCCACCTAAAAAGAGTGGTGAGATGACTGCTGCCCATGGGTGCGTCTGTTGGGTCCCCGTGAGAGGAGAGAATGTGGCATGTCTGTTGCTAAGGCTCCTGTGCCAGCCAGGAGAGAGGTTGGCTGGTGGGGGGCACGCGGGGCCCCAGCAGGTGGGAGGCAGGGCAGCAGGGGCGCCTGGGCAGCTGCCCTTTCTTGGCCCTGGTCCAGGCTGCGCTGGGGGCTAGTTCGCCACAGCCCTGGGTGCACTGTCTGTGGTTTTCTACCTTCTTTTCATATGCATGACGTGAGGACAGCATCAGTGCAGGTCTTTTATCTAAGTTTGTAATTCTAAATGTATTTTTATCTTGTATATTTAGTTTAAGGGACTACAAACATCAATTTAAAAATGTTGAAATGCTTTGAACACCCCCTTTTTTGGGAAAAGCAACCGAAAGCCTCCTGCCTTTTGTCAGCTGGCTGAATTCTCCAGTGGTCCAGTGGTTAGGTCTCCGAGCTTTCACTACGGAGGGTTCAGGTTCAATCTGTGGTCGTGGAATTAAGATCCCCTGAACAGCAGTGGGGCTTTTCTTTTTTATATCGCTGATTTGTTCCCCTCCCCCAGCCCCTTACTGATTTGTCTCTCTGATGTCTGTCATTGCGTATGGGTCTCTGCAGACCCTCCTGAGGTGGATGCTGGGCTGATGGCCTAGCTGCCTGTTAGTGAGTGGTTTTGCCCATTTTTTGAGTTTATTGTGATGAGTTTTGGCCACAACACATGGCTTGTGGGATTTTAGTTCCCCAACCAAGGACTGAACCTGTGCCCTGCTGCAGTAGAAGCACAGAGGCTTAACCTCTGGACTGCCAGAGAAATATCCACCCCTGCTCCCCGACTTTTTGGTGAAGAAACTGGAGCAGGAGAGCGGCGTTGCCTTTCATCAGCTTCTGACAGTTTCCATGGTGCGCTTGCCTCTGGCCATGCAGACTTCTGAGCGCCAGGACATTTAGGGAGGAAGAGACGATAGGAGCTAAGTACACTAACTGAGAGGCCGTGGATCCTGGCTGCTTCCAGCCGAAGCTGTGGGA
The DNA here is from genome assembly GCF_027580195.1 of Bos mutus. Taxonomy (NCBI): domain Eukaryota; kingdom Metazoa; phylum Chordata; class Mammalia; order Artiodactyla; family Bovidae; genus Bos; species Bos mutus. The sequence goes on from NC_091633.1 coordinate 68,654,732, forward strand.
CCATTGGGTGTGTCGTGAATATGTTCTGAAGGGGGTGAGGACTGGGCACCTTACCCTCAGCTCTCCTCCTGTCCAGTGACTGTCTCGTCACAGCTGCTGCTGCCAGGACCCAGTCTGTTGCCTAAAGTCAAAAGATAAGCACGCACATAACTGTTTGAGCAGCCCCAGAGAAGGAAGTCGGGTCCTCCTAATGTGGACTATGCAAGCACACCACCCAGCCCCATGGATTTCCCAAGATTAAAAACATCTCCAGCCATAGAAAGAGATGTGGGATGGCGAACACAGACTGACTTTATTATGTGGGTTTTGAAATTAATCCAATTGTTTGGAGCAGAGGCGCTGACGTTCTGCTGATTAAAAGGGTGAATTAAATGTATTCATTCAATAAGCATTTATTGACCATTCAGTAGATGCCAGGCACTGGGCCAGGCGCCAAAGACGGACTGAGTCCTGCAGCCACAGGGCTTTCGTGGCGCTTCTAGAGGAGATGATCAAGTGGAGGGAAAGCAATGAGGTTACATTTCTGTATTTCATAAATGTGCCGGGGAAAGTACAGTTGTTTCTCACTGAAACACCAATTTTATTCATTTTATGTCTTGAGATGCTTCCGTATAGAAGAGACTCTCCACCACCCCCCACCCCCCACAGAAGTCCAGAGTGCTCCTGCATTTACAAGTGTATTACACACACTGCAATACATTGTTATGCTTTGAATCCTCCAAGAGAAACAGCTTTCAACATACTGAGATGTTTAGAGTTGGAGCAGTACTTATGAAAACCATGGAAAAACACATGCATTATCATATGTGGAGAAAGAAAAAAATTACATCTTCAGAGAGATGCCAGTTTGGTTGTATCCCATCGCACAGGATGAGGAACCTGAGGAACTCAAATGGTGTGGTCCAGATGCTCACCTCTAGACCACATCCTGAGTACCCAGCATCTCAAAATTCCCCAGCTCAGTGGCTCTGAACCACTGCTAGCACCTGCAAGGGCTTTTCCGTCATTGAGAAAGGCGATTGGGCTGTCACTGTATGCTGGTGAATACACCAGTGCATATAAAAAGCCCTCCAAGTATGGGATGGTAGTGGAGGAAGAGAAGGTGGCTGGACCCCTCAGATGTTAGATCTGAGCCTGCAGATAGCATGGTGATTTTTTCACTTGGTTGAAGAAAATGATAAGGCAAGATAATTTGTGTGTGTGTGCACAAATCCTTTGTATGTGCATGCTTAATCCTCTCAACTTTCTCCATTACTATTAATACCTGAGGTTACCCTCTGTTAATTTGGAAGAGAGATACCATTTGTTGAAGAAAAATTCTGTTTATTGATGTATCCTCTACAGTTAAAGAAGAGGAAAAATAAATCAGAGCATTTTTTTGTGTATTATTGTATTCTTTGAAATAGTGGATTACATCTTAATCCTACACACATTATGAAAATGAGGACTCCATCTGGAAAGCTAACCTTCCATGGAAATGTCTGGGTCACACATGTCCATCCACTCCTTCGCCAAGTGCTTAATGGAGCATTCGATTGCTGGTAAGACACGCTGGGGTCCCTTGGAGAGACCTGAAAGACAGAGTGGGATGCTCAGGGTAGCCTGGTATGCACGGCATCTTGGTCTAGCCTGGATCATTGAAGTCATTTGCTTTAAATAATTACAGTTAGGCACTCTTCTCTTTTTTCTTTTCTACTTTTAATGCCATTTTAAGTTTAACATAATTGAGAGTATTTTGCTTTGTTTTACAGTTTTCCTTTGGGTTTATTACTGTCATAAAAGTTAAAATTAGACAAGAGTTGCAGAATCTTTAAGTCAATAATCTAATGAGTCTGTCCTCAGGTTGCTCTGGGGAATATAGGAAAGGCAGTACAGTAAATCCTTCTTCCCAAGCCTTATGCCGTCCTAGAGTCACAGTGGATGGCAGTGTCTCTTGCTTTGGGACTGGCTACAGCATCATGAACTGTCAGAACTGGTAGGGATCTGAGGTGTCATTGCCTGGTTTCATGGGCGAGGCATGAAAATTCAGAGAGAGCACACCCTTGTCTGTGATCACAGAGTAAATACGTGGCAGGATGGGACCCTGGACTCCATGATGTGCTTTACTTCTTCAGTTCACATGACAGCAGTCACTGGTCAGGTGATTCAAAGAGTAAATCTCCCCTCAACCCTGCCCCATCCTCAGAAGCCCAAATAAAAACTCAAAAACAATACCTTACTCTGAACCTTAGGTGAGTGTATAATGAGCTGTTTTAAATAAATTAGGAGCTTCGTTTAGCACTGATGTGGCTCTTGGCTCATTCTAGACTTCTGCAAATATGGTTAATCCTTGTTACTTGCAGTAATTATATCCTATACAGTCACTGTGAACACTGGATTAATGAATAGCAAACCACTGCTGGTGGCGCAGTGGTAAAGAATTTGCCTGCCAATCAAAGATGCGGGTTTAGCTCCTGGGTCAAAAAGGTCCCTTGGAGGAGGAAATGGCAACCTGCTTCAGTATTCTTGCCTGGAAAATTCAGTGGAGAGAGGAGCCTGGTGGGCTACAGCCTGTGGGACCACAGAGAGTTGGACATGACTGAGTAACTGAGCATACATAATCCTAGGGAAAATACAGGGTTGGGTTCCTGCAAGCCTCTGGTCACATTTTCATAATTCGGTCAATACATGACCTTGTTTTGTGTATATTTCTATTTAAAGACAATTTGTTTAATATATATTATTGATTCATTAACATTGGACTCATAGCCAACAGCACTATATAGCTCATACCTGAACGAAGCTTATCTAACACCTATATTTTCTTCATAAGGCACATTATAGCCTTGTGTTTAGAATAGTAGACCACACTTAACCACTATGCTGGGAGCATTTTTAAACAGCTAAATTACCAGCCAGAAGTGCAAAAGTGTAAAATATATGATACCAACTGCCTTGAAAAGGACACTCATTTACAGCATGAGACTAGAAACAAGAAGGGAGACTATCAGCTGTTCAACCTCAGTTGGCATTGTGTACGTCAGGGACTCGAGTTTTTGACACTTCAGGCATGTCCACAAATGACCGCAAAAACATTGTGAGTGTTGACTTTGAGGTTATAAATTTGAGTAAGTGAATTTGCAAATAAAGAATCTGGAGTGATGAGGACTGACTGTATACAAAAGCTCGCATATATCACTACATACTATAATTCAGGTTTCACATGGAGCAGTTTTGACTCTACACTGGTGGTGCAGTTATGATGGTGGCCATTACACAGGAAGCCTTTACGTTAGAAGCCTTTCTTTGAGCGCACCTGCTTCCTAAGAGCCATGTTGCCGAAGAGCTCCTTTAGGCAGATCCAGGCTCCTGCCCTCCTAGCCAGAGAGCTCTGTCAAGAGTGGGGAGTGCCCTTAGGCATGTACCTCCAATTAGGCTTCCTTCTTATGGGTGAAGAGGGGTCTCCATGCACGCTTGCTCTAAAGAGGCTGTGTCATATCTTTTTACCTTGGCCTCGCTATTTCCATGGCTAACCACAGGCCTATAACTCCCAAATCTTTATCTCCTGTAAGGTATTTCTTCTGAGCTCCATTTATGTCTTTCTAGTTTCCTCCTTAGCATATCTACTAGAATGATTCCCTGGGATGTCAGCAAGTCCAAAAGAGTTCTCACTGACATCTGCCTGAAAGCCAGTCCTTCTTCGTCTCTACTGGGTGCTTGGCTACTTGGGTCACTGTCCACCTGGTCACCTAAGCTTGAAATCTAAGAGTGATCCTTAATTTCTTCTTCCCCTTTACTCCTCTCATCAGGTATCCAATGAAGTCCCACAAAATCGACCTTTGTTCTGTGTCTACCATCTGCCTATGCCTCTTCAATGGCATCGCCATAGCTCTATCCCAGTACTCACTGGCGTTGGCTGTCAGTCTCACATGTCTCCATCCACTGTCCACACTGTTCCTAGAGGGATCTCTGGAAAATGCAAATATGACTATATCACTCCCTTTGAATATTTCAGTATTTCCCTAATGACTGCTGGATACATGTAACTTTAATAAGGTCCTTTTGTATTTGGACACCTGTTTCCTCCACTGTTTCATCTCCCATCACCCCTTTTATACCAATGTGATCTTGTGATATAATAAGAAATATGTATTTTAGTCTTTGTTCCTGGTTCTTGAGGCAGGACCATCTCTTAACCTTGAAATTTCCTGAGTGAAAGGGAAAGTGATGGGGGTGGGAGGAGTGTTCTTTGTTTTCACAATAAACCCCTTTCAACCACACCTAGTTTATGCTAATTAGATGCCCCTTATTGTTGTTGTTCAGTAGCTAAGTTGTGTCTCACTCTTTGCAACTTCACGGATTGCAGCATGCCAGGCTTCCCTGTCCTTCATTATCTCGGGGTTTGCTCAGATTCACGTTCATTGAGTCGGTGATGCCATGTATCTCCTCCTCTGCTGCCTGCTTCTCCTTTTGCCTTCAATCTTCCCCAGCTGCTGAGTCTTTTCCAATGAGTCAGCTCTTTACATCATGTGGCCAAAGTATTGGAGCTTCAGCATCAGTCTTTCCAATGAATATTTAGTGTTGATTTCTTTTAGAATTAACTGGTTTGATCTCCTTGCTGTCCAAGAGACTCTCAAGCGCCTTCTCCAGCACCGCTATTTGAAAGCATCAGTTCTTCAACACAGTATTCCCTATGGAGCAACTCTGGCATCCATTCATGACTACTGGAAAAAGCAGAGCTTTGACTGTAGGGACTTTTGTTGGCAAAGTGATGTCTCTGCTTTTTAATATGCTGTCTATATTTGTCATAGCTTTCCTCCCAAGGAGCAATTGTCTTTTTATTTCATGGCTGCAGTCACTGTCCGAAGTGATTTCAGAGCCCAGGAAAATAAAATCTGTCACTGCTTCCACCTCTTCCTCATCTATTTGTCATAAAATAATGAGACTGGGTGTCATAGTCCTAATTTTTTTGAGTGTTGAGTTTTAAGCCAGATTTTTCTCTCCTCTTTCACCTTCATCAAGAGGCTCTTTAGTTCCTTTTCGTTTTTGGCCAATAGAGCGGTATCATCTGTATGTCTGAGGTTGTTGAAATTTTTCCTGGCAATCTTGATCCCAGCTTGCGATTCATCCAGCCCGGTGTTTCGCATGATGTACTCTGCATATAAGTTAAAATAACAGGGTGACAGTATACAGCCTTGTCATACTCCTTTCCTGATTTTGAACCAGCCAGTTGTTCCATGTAAGGCTCTAACTCTTGCTTCTTGACCTACATACAGATTTCTCAGGAGACTGGTAAGGTGGTCTGGTATTCCCATCTCTTTTAAGAATTTTCCACAGTTTGTTGGGATCTACACAGTCAAAGGCTTTTGCATAGTCAATTAAACAGAAGTAGATATTTTTCTGGAATTCCCTTGCTTTCTCTATTATCCAACGAATGTTGGCAAAAACTGAATCTCTGGTTCCTCTGCCTTTTCTAAAGCCAGTTTGTACATTTGGAAGTTCTCATTTCACATACTGTTGAAGTCTAGCTTGAAGGATTTTGAGCATAAACTCACTAGCATGTGAATTGAGCACAATTGTCTGGTAATTTGTACTTTCTTTGGCATCACCCTTCTTTGGGATTGGAATTAAAACTGACCTTTTTGAGTCCTGTGAGTTTTCCAAATTTGCTGACATATTGAGTGCAGCACTTTAATAATAGTGTCATCTTTTAGGATTCTAAATAGCTCTGCCGGAATTCCATCACCTCCTGGTTTGCAGTAATGCTTCCCAAGGCCCACTTGACTTCAGATTCCGGGTTGTCAGAGTGACATAGGTGAGTGGCCACACCATTGTGGTTATCCGGGTCATTAAGACCTTTTTGGTATAGTTCTTCTGTGTATTCTTGCCATCTCTTTTTAATCTCTTCTGCTTCTGTTAGATCCTTACCATTTCTGTCCTTTATTGTGCTCATCCTTGGATGAAATGTTCCCTTGATACCCTCAATTTTCTTGAAGAGATCTCTAGTCTTTCCTATTCTATTGTTTTCCTATACTTCTTTGCACTGTTCATTTAAGAAGGCCTTCTTATCTCTCCATGGTATTTTTCAGAACTCTTCCGTTGGATTCAGTTCAGTTCAGTTCAGTTCATTTGCTCAGCTGTGTCTGACTGTTTGCAACCCCATGGACTGCAGCATGGCAGGCTTCCCTGTCCATCACCAACTCCGGGAGCTTGCTCAAACTCATGTCCATCAAGTCAGTGATGCCATCCAACCATCTCATGCTCTGTTGTCCCCTTCTCCTCCCACCTTTGCTGTCAAAGTAAATCAAAAGAGTCTTTTCCATCACCACAGTTCAAAAGCATCAGTTCTTTGGTGCTCACCCTTTATGGTCCAGCTCTCACATCCATACGTGACTACTGGAAAAACTGATATCCAAAAAGAATAAAATAAATCTTTTCAAGACTCTTTTTTCATTCTATACATTTAGTCAGCACCTGCCTTTCTAAAATACTGTTTAATCTAGAATGGGCTCTTACCTTCAACTCCATGTCTTTTCCTATTTTAGGCAATATTTTTTTAAAAAGCCTATGATCAATCATTTTTTGATTCCCTTAATTCTATTTACTCAGCAAAATTTCATCATAAAGTGAGATTAAGTAAAATTTATAGGCACTGCCAAATTCTAAACCTACTGACATGGCCAAATTGACTTATAAACTATAAATTATAGTTAAACTATATATAGTCATATAATTATATATATAACTATTATATTAGATAATTAATGTGTATTATATTAATTATATATAATATATATTATATTATATATAATAGTATAATTGTTATATTATTTATTATAATATATAATTTAGTTATTATATAATAACGTAATATATATTATAACTATAATATATATAATATATAATGTATATGTTATATATTATATATATTATATAACTATAATATATATTATAAAACTATAATATATATTATAATCAAATATAAAATATATAATATATAAAATTATAATTACAAATTATAAACATATTAATATATATTTATAATATGATTGTAGAATATATTACATATTATTATATACTATATTATTATATTATATAATTATATATTATATATAACATATTATAATTATATATTATATATAATTAATTATAGTACTCTTGCCTGGAAAATCCCATGGACAGCAGAGCCTGGTAGGCTGCTAAGAGTCGGACAGGACTAAACGACTTCACTTTCACTTTTCACTTTCATGCATTGAGAAGGAAATGGCAACCCACTCCAGTGTTTTTGCCTGAGAATCCCAGGACGGGGAGCCTGGTGGGCTGCCGTCAATGGGGTCGCACAGAGTCGGACACGTCTGAAGCAACTTAGCAGCAGCAATAATATATATATATAATATTATGTTAATAATGTATTATAATATATACTATAATCATATATAAATATATATAATATATAATATAATTATATATTATATATCTGGTAAGGAGGAAGTGAGACATATATGAAAATATAGCTAGCTAACACAGCATGCTCAAAACTACCGCACAATTGCACTCATCTCACACGCTAGTAAAGTAATGCACAAAATTCTCCAAGCCAGGCTTCAGCAATATGTGAACTGTGAACTTCAAGATGTACAAGCTGGTTTTAGAAAAGGCAGAGGAACTAGAGATCAAATTGCTAACATCCACTGGATCATCGAAAAAGCAAGAGTTCCAGAAAAACATCTATTTCTGCTTTATTGAATATGCCAAAGCCTTTGACTGTGTGGGTCACAATAAACTGTAGAAAATTCTGAAAGAGATGGGAATACCAGACCACTTGACCTCCCTCTTGAGAAACCTAATGCAGGTCAGGAAGCAACAGTTAGAACTAGACATGGAACTGGTTCCAAATAGGAAAAGGTGTACGTCAAGGCTGTATATTGTCACCCTGCTTATTTAACTTGTATGCAGAGTACATCATGAGAAACGCTGGGCTGGAGGAAGCACAAGCTGGAATCAAGATTTCTGGGAGAAATATCAATAACCTCATATATGCAGATGACATCACCCTTATGGCAGAAAGCAAAGAAAAACTAAACAGCCTGTTGATGAAAGTGGAAGAGATGACTGAAAAAGTTGGCTTAAAGCTCAACATTCAGAAAACGAAGATCATGGCATCTGATCCCATCACTTCATGGGAAATAGATGGGGAAACAGTGGAAACAGTGTCAGACTTTATTTTTTTGGGCTCCAAAATCACTGAAGATGGTGACTGCAGCCATGAAATTAAAAGACGTTTACTCCTTGAAAGAAAAGTTATGTCCAACCTAGATAGCATATTTAAAAGCAGAGACATTACTTTGCCAACAAAGGTCCGTCTAATCAAGGCTATAGGTTTTCCAGTATTCATGTATGGATGTGAGAGTTGGACTATAAAGAAAGCTGAGCGCTAAAGAATTGATGCTTTTGAACTGTGGTGTTGGAGAAGACTCTTGAGAGTCCCTTGGACTACAAGGAGATCCAACCAGTCCGTCCTAAAGGAGATCAGTCCCAGGTGTTCATTGGAAGGACTGATGTTGAAGCTAAAACTCCAATACTGTGGCCACCTGATGGAAAGAGCTGACTCATTGGAAAAGACCTTGATGCTGAGAAAGATTGAGGGCAGGTGGAGAAAGGGACGACAGAGGACGAGATGGTTGGATGGCATCACCGACTCAATGGACATGGGTCTGGGTGGACTCTGGGAGTTGGTGATGGACAGAGAGGCCTGGCGTGCTGTGGTTCATGGGGTCACAAAGAGTCAGACACGACTGATCAACTGAACTGAACTGAACACAGCATTTGATCAGGGCTGAATCAGTCTTGATGTGCTATCAGTTTACATTGAAATGAGACAGTCTTAACTATGAGTTTGGTTTTGAAATAACCAATTTGAAATAAATAGGACATTTTAGTAGAATTTCAAACTGTTAAAAAAACTTGGCTGAAACTTCTAGAAAGTTGCTTATATTCTCTTTCAAATGTTATTGTTAAAATTACAGTACATTGTACCTTGTTAGTGAATATCAGGAGAAAGTTTGAGCATAATAATAGCAAATCACTTTTTGGGTTTAATGTCCTCATATTTGAAATGAGATGAGCAACTAGATGATTTATAAGGTTCCTTTCAGCTATCTGAGTTTAAAATGGAGCTGTACTTGAGAAAAGAAAGCCAAACTAGGAGAATCTCCAAAGGAATAGAGGATTTAAAAGACCATTTGCTCCAAGTAAAAAAAAAAAGAAACATTGAGCTATGAGCAGATTAAAGGAATTAAAGATATAGATCATTGTTAACAAAATAAGTTACATAGGATTCTATGTGTGCCAATATTCCATCATATGAATTAAATATGACTAAAAGACAGGCTGGATTTTGTTGTCTCTATGGCCCCAAACACAAGGGATTGGAGAATTCCATGGTTGCTGCCTTTTTAAGGCCAATCTTGATATTATAGTTAATTGCAGTGACAACATCCTTTGCTCAAATATACTGCAGTTCATAGAGACATAGCCTTTGTCAACCAATAAGTTTAAAATGTAATGCCAAGAGAGAGACATTATTTGTTAGGTCTTCAGGATAAATTACTGAAGTAATGGTGCTCCATTAAAGAGATAACAGTAGTTCAGAAATCCTGAAATAATGGAAGCAATGGCCCAAAGGGTTTTCTTCACACCCCTCTCCCCAGCCTCATTAATCAGAAAAAGGGGAACCAAGCCTCAAACCTCGGTCTACGGTTTATATTAAAAGCAAGAATCCTAGTTTTTCCATCTCTAATTTCTATGATTGTGCAAATCTAAATTAAAAACACTGAGAACATTCAAAATGTTCGTCATGTATTTTTAAGCCACAATAACAGCTCAATATAGTACATTATGTACAGAAGAAAGAAAGAGAATAGCTTAACACCAGCTTTATGAAATTAAGTGGCTCCAAATAGGGAACTGGCCACTAGGTCAGGTTTCAACTTTTTGTCTTAGGTATTGAGTCCTTTAAAAAAAGAAAACTTTTTTTTTTTTTTAAAGTCTAAAGAAACCAAGGATTCTGCAAGCATATGCAGATTTTACAAAGACAACCCATTCCTTACAATATGAAAATTTTACGTACATCTACTTAATCAAGTGTTTGTTGGAAGCAATCTTATTTCTTTCTTAGTGTCCTGTTATGTCCAATCTATTCTCACACATCTCTTTCTCATTTTTTTTTCCTCTCTCTCTCCGTCTCTCTTTTTAGCAATAAGCTATTTCCTGGTTTTACTGTCTGGACCAGTATTAAACCCAAATTTGATTTTACATTCAGGAATTCCAAAGTACCTATTTTTTAAATGAGAAATATTCATTTTTAAAATCACAAAATGTGATGATAATGTCTTGAGATGTTTAAAAGCAGCAAACATCCAGAAATTCAATAGCTAAATGAAGGGCGCTTCCATCAAAGTAGTTACCTTCAGAGACTAGGTATTTGGAATATGCTATAAACAATTTTTGAACTTCTGTTTTAGAAAGTACTTCAGAGCCAATGAATGAGCGATTCCAAAAACTACTCTCATGACTATATAGTCTATCTTTTGTGCTACAAGACACACCACCTAGCTTGATCACCTACTTTGTTCGGAAGACTTGACTCCTTTATTAATTAGTATTTGGGCAAGAAACATATTACCAACTCACACTGTGTGTGTGTGGTTGAGGAGTCTTTAATAAATGGTCTATTTACAAAATATGTGAGAAGGATAATGGGAAATCAACAAGGGATGGGGAGCCCTTACACTCTCTGGAGCTGGGGACTTTGGAGGAGGAAGACAACCACATCTCTGAGCTCGTTCTCTTTGCCTTCCAATTTGCTAAAATTTAATATGTTTTGACTGTGCTGTGCAGTATGTGGGATCTTAGTTCCCCAACCAAGAATTGAACCTTCTCCCCCCTGCACTGGAAGCTGAGAGTTTTGACCACTGGGAAGTCCCAGCCGTCCAGTTTCTGACAGTACTTCCCTTTGGCCAAATCTGAGAGAAAACTAGACAACCGGGAAGCCTTAATACAGCCCATACAGACCAGTCTTTCAGGACACAGGCTAAGTGGGGAGGTACAGAGAGTAGTTCTGGAGGGGCAAATGGAGATTATCCAACACAGTCAGTAATGGCTCTCATCTGTTACTGTGTTAGTCTCTCAGTCGTGTCCAACTCTTTTCAACCCCATGAACTTTAGCCCTCTAGGCTCCTCTGTCCATGGAATTCTCCAGGCAAGAATACTGGAGTGGATTGCCATTCCCTTCTCCAGAGGATCTTCCCAATCCAGGGATTGAACCCTGGTCTCCTGCATCACAGGCAGATTCTTTACCATTTGAGCTACAAGTGCTGCCTCTCATCTGTTAACTGTGACCCAAATCACTCCACTGGGAGAATGGGTGTAGCTTCCAAAGGCATCTAAGAGTAGGGTTCCTTACTTAGAATAAGACTGTATACTCACTGGAAGTAGGACACAGCGAACAGAAGAAATGAAAATAGTTCATTTATTATAATTCAATCTTATTTCTTTATAACCATGTTTCATCCTTTGGTAGGAACACCTTTGAGTGGCTTTTGATGCATTCAATCTAATGCATTTTATAGTCCTTTAGGTAGACCAAGGCTATGGTATTTCCAGTAGTCATGTACAGATATGAGAGCTGAAGCATGAAGAAGGCAGAACACCAAAGAATTGATGCTTGGAGAAACTCTTGAGAGTCCCTTGAACAGCAAGGAGATAAAACCAGTCAATCTTAAAGGAAATCAACCCTGAATATTCATTGGAAGGACTGATGCTAAAGCTGAAACTCCAGTACTTTGGCTACCTGATATGAAGAACTGACTCATTGGGAAAGACCCTGATGCTGGGAAAGACTTGAGGCAGAAGGAGAAGAAGGTGGCAGAGGACGAGATGGTCAGATGGTATCACTGATCAGTGGACAAGAATTTGTGCAAACTCTTGGAGATGGTGAGAGACATGGAAGCCTGGCGTGCTACAGTCCGTGGGGTCATGAAGAATCGGAAACAACTTGGAGACTGAATGACAGGTAGACCAAATGTTCTGTTTGTTGAGACTTATAATTGAGGATGGAAAAATGTACAAAATGATACATTGAAAGTATACATAATCTCTTTTTTATGGAGTCATCTGCATTCATTGGCTATGTGCACAAGTGAAATAGAGTCCTGAAAATCTGACTTGCATTTGGGAATAGGGGGTTAAAACCAGAAATTATATGTATCTATAATACAAATCTGCCTGCTCTTGGCAGTTTTTACTTCACTGAACTGATTTCAATGCACTGACTGACTCGGTGATGTTTTATTTTTTGCTAGAAATTAGGAACATGGGCAGTAATCAGAGTGCCAGGGACAAAAAAGACAAATTATACTGTGTGTACTTTGAAAAACATTGAGAGTGTTGGTCACCCAGGCCTTGACTTGCTGGATTTGAGTTTGGATTACCTAACTGGGCTTTTAATTCTCTGGTCTAATCAGGTCATCTTTCATCCAAAATAGAAAATGGAACATTTTTTTTCCTGTGAACATCATATCTATTTTTGATCCCAGTAATTGACAAGTTATTCCTGGTCACCATCACTGATGATTGAATAACAGTGGCTCAAAAGTTTTAAATGAAATGCCAAGAGAAGATGTTTATTATTCATTCTCTCAGGTGAGTTGGGTAAGAGTAAAATGTGTTCCCAAAACTGGTCTTTGACTCTAAGAAAACTCCAGGCCCAGATGGTTTCAGTGCTGAATTTTAGTACATATTTAAGAAAGACCAATCTTATACAAACTTTTTCAGAGAATAAAGGAGATGGGAATATATCCAAACCTGTTTTATGAGGCCAGCCTGCCCCTGATGCTAAAACCTGTCAAAAATACTACAAAACAGGGAAGAAAATTGCAAACCAATATTTCTCATGCATACAGGTTCCAAATTCTTCATAAGACATCAGCATATTAAATCCAATAACATGTAAAAACATATTAGATAGTAATAAAGTAGGAGTTATCCCAGAAATGCAAGTTTACTTTAATTCTTGAGAGCCAATAATTTACCATTTTACCAAGTATAAAAAAGAAAAATTACTTAAATACATGCAAAATTTATCTTTTGCTTTCCTTCACATTCTTCTGAACTTATGTTCCTTTATTTTAAAAAAAGGACAGAAAATGAAGAGCAGCTCCATACTTCAGTTTAAAACTCTAAGATTATCTGCACGTGAATAATTGACTTAATTTTTAAATAGCAGATAGAGTAAGATTTATAAAATCCTGATAACTCACATTTTAGAGGTAAAGTGGACTTCAACTTAGATCAGAAATCAATGTCACAGCTCCATGGAGCAACCTGCACAGTTGTGTTTTCCATCTTAGGCCTGCAGGAGGTGGCCTTCACAGCATCCTTCTAAACCAAGATACTGGATTCTCAGGGGCTTTGGATGTGGCTGGTATCAACCTAAAAGGGACAGGAGAGGCATCCAAGCCAAGGGTGTAGTTCAATGGTTAGCAGCTTTATTCATCCATCCATCCATCCATCCATCCATCCATGAGGACCTACTTCATGCAAGGCACAAAATCAATGAAAGTCAGTGCCCTCATGGAATATATATCTAGAGGAATTACATATAGTAATGATAAGATTATAGTTCTCTTATGTATCAGAAACATAAGGACTAGCTGTGGAGGTGATTCTTGGTCAGCTACAGGACTGACGGCTTATGAGTGAGCCAAAAAACATAACTCCTACCCTTGCTCATTTCACTTCTGGCCAAAGACAATCTACTTTATCATTTTCTCCTTTCTGTATAGGGCTTTGCGTGTTTCAGAAGCTGGCCCTACCCTTCCTCTTGGCTTGTTTGATCACAAAGCAACCTTGATAGAACATCTGTTTCTCCATCACAAGGCAATTGATTCCAGATGGTAAAGTCCAATCATTTAAGAACGATTGATGGAGATATTTTTGTGACTAGTTTTGATTTTTTTTTTTCCCACTGCCTTCTCAGAGTTTTAAGCAAAACTTTTAGGCCTATTTTTCCTTAAATCTTTACACAGTCAGTAGATCTTCTGATTAATCTCAGTGTCATGAAAGAACCTGGGTTTTTTTCTAAATTGAGGATTATTGCTTTACAATCTTGCAGTGGACTCTGTTGAACAATACAAATCAGTCATAATGTTATATATATATCCTCTCTCTCTTAAACCTCCCTCCCTGCTCAATCCCACCCCTCTAGCTCATCACAGAGCCCCAGGCTGGGCTCCCTGTGTTACACGGCAGCTTGCCGCTAACTGTCTATTTCACACCTGATGCTGTATGTATGCCAGTGCTACTTTTCTCAATTTGACCGACCCTTTCCTTCCCCCGCTGTGTCCACTAGACCCTTCTCAATGTCTGCGTCTCTGTTTCTTCTCTGTAAATAGGTTCATCAGCAGTATTTTTCTAGATTCCATATCTATGTGTTCATATATGATGTTTGTTTTTCTCTTTCTAACTTACTTTACTCTGTATAACAGGCTCTATGTTCATCCACCTCTCTCCAACTGACTCAAATTCAAGAACATGGAATTCCTTTGTTATTCTCTCAGAAAAGTTACAAAGAAAGATTTGAGGCCCTATTAAGGTAGCATGACTATTAAAGCAAGAATAGTAAAAGAAATTAAGCTAAATTTCCTAGTAATTTCTGAGGGCATGCTATTAGTTTGGACCTCAGGGGTGTGAGTGATGTGACGTGATGTATAGGATGTGATAAGTACACGACTTGCTGGAGTGGGTGCTCAGGGGAAAGGTTTCATCTGATTTCTCCTAAGGGTAATGACAGTTTTTTCTTCTTTTGTTCTAGTTGGTAATTCCAGGGTTCTTCTGTAATTTCCTGAAGCTTTATAAGGTCGAAATCTGAAGCACTGTCATTTCTAAGTTTTTTGAGTTTCAGCTAAATATATGTAGCGCTTGGTACCTACTTATTCCTGCATACACATTCATAATGATTATTAGGCTTCATCTTATCTCAAGGTTTTTTACTGAATGGAAATTTGTCTTTATAACACAATACCACATTAGTTATTTAACCAGCTGCCATCTATCAACATTGCCTGCTGTGTTGAATACTGACTTTATATTAATCACTCCCACCTAACATTCATTTTTGGATCATATTTTGGATTAGAGTCTCCTCTGTATTCAAGAAAGTGATTAGATACATAGGGATGGGACATTTTGTTGGGTGGGTACTCTCTTAGGTTCAGTCAGTTCAGTTCAGTTGCTCAGTCGTATCCGACTCTGTGCAACCCCATGGACTGCAGCGTGAAAGGCCTCCCTGTCCATCACCAACTCCCAGAGCTTACTCAAACTCATGTCCATCGAGTTGGTGATGCCATCCAACCATCTCATCTTCTGTCATACCCCTTTCCTCTTGCCTTCAATCTTTCCCAGCATTAAGGTCTTTTCAAATGAATCAGTTCTTTGCATCAGGTGGCCAAAGTATTGGAGTTTCAGCTTCAGCATCAGTCTTTCCAATGAATATTCTGGACTGATTTCCTTTAGGATGGACTGGTTGGATTCCTTGATGTCCAAGGAACTCTTAAGAGTCTCCTCCAACACCATAGTTCAAAAGCATTAATTCTTCGGCGTTCAGCTTTCTTCTTAGTCCAACTCTCACATCCATACATGACTACTGAAAAAACCATAGCTTTGACTAGGCAGACCTTTGCTGGCAAAATAATGTGTCTGCTTTTTAATATGCTGTCTAGGTTGGTCATTGCTTTTCTTCCAAGGAGAAAAGAAAAGAAGAAAAGAGGAAAGAAGAGAAGCAAAAGTCAAAGGAGAAAAGGAAAGATATAGCCATTTGAATGCAGAGTTCCAAAGAACAGCAAGGAGAAATAAGAAAGCCTTTCTCAGTGATCAATGCAAAGAAATAGAGGAAAACAATAGAATGGGAAATACTAGAGATCTCTTCAAGAAAATTAGAGATACCAAGGGAATATTTCATGCAAAGATGGGTACAATAAAAGACAGAAATTGTATGGACCTAACATAATCAGACGATATTAAGAAGAGGTGGCAAGAATACACAGAGGAACTATACAAAAAAGATCTTCATGACCCAGATAACCATGATGGTGTGATCACTTACCTAGAGCCAGACATCCTGGAGTGTGAAGTCAAATGGGCCTTAGGAAGCATCACTATGAACAAAGCTAGTGGAGGTGATGGAATTCCAGCTGAGCTATTTCAAATCCTAAAAGATGATGCTGTGAAAGTGCTGTACTCAATATGCCAGCAAATTTTGAAAACTCAGCAGTGGCCACAGGACTGGAAAATGTCAGTTTTCATTTCAGTCCCAAAGAGAGGCAATGCCAAAGAATGCTCAAACTACCACACAATTGCAATCATCTCACATGCTAGCAAAGTAATGCTCAAAATTCTCCATGCCAGGCTTCAACAGTATGTGAACTGTGAACTTCTAGATATTCAAGCTGGATTTAGAGAAGGTAGAGGAACCAGAGATCAAATTGCCAACATCTGTTGGATCATAGAAAAAGCAATAAAGTTCCAGAAAAACATCTACTTCTGCTTTATTGACTACGCCAAAGCCTTTGACTATTTGGCTCTCAACAAACTGGAAAATTCTTCAAGAGATGGGAATACCAGACCACCGGACCTGCTTCCTGAGAAATCTGTATTCAGGTCAAGAAGCAAAAGTTAGAACTGGACATGGAACAACATACTGGTTCAAAACTGAGAAAGGAGTACATCAAGGCTGTATATTGTCACCCTGCTTATTTAACTTATATGCAGAGTACATCATGAGAAACGCTGGGCTGGAGGAAGCACAAGCTGGAATCAAGATTTCTGGGAGAAATATCAATAACCTCAGATGTGCCGATGACACCACCTTTATGGAAGAAAGTGAAGAAGAACTAAAGAGCCTCTTGATGAAAGTGAAAGAGGAGAGTGAAAAAGTTGGCTTAAAACTCAACATTCAGAAAACAATGATCATGGCATCCAGTCCCATCACTTCATGGCAAATAGATGGGGAAAAAATTGAAACAGTGAGAGACTTTGAGGGGCTCCAAAATCACTGCAGATGGTGACTGCAGCCATGAAATTAAAAGATGCTTGCTCCTTGGAAGAAAAGCTGTGACTCTCTTATGTAGTCAATGCAATTTAACCCTCAGTTACATGTTTATGTCTCATCCGTAAAATATGAAAATCAACTATCCTCTGATAATATTAAAGTTTTAGTCTGAAAATACTTAATATAGTGGTCCCTTAGGATTTTTCTGGAGGCCTACTCTTCCCTGTATGTCTGGCTGGCCAAGCTGCAACTCACCCAGGTTTTAATAACAGGCAGTATGATAAAATAGCTGAGGACTGAGGGAGTCCAAAGAGGTTGTGCAAACTCATCAGCTCTGTCATGTATTTTTGGCTACTTATTATTAATTTATTGAAGTATAGTTGATTTATAACATTATTTTCAAGTGTACAGCATAGTGATTCAATGTTTTTGTAGTTTAAATTCCATTAAAAGTTATTACATGATAATAACTATACTTCCCTGTGTTATATAATGTATCCTTCTTGCTTATCTATTTTCTACATAGTCAGATCGGATCAGATCAGTCGCTCAGTCGTGTCCGACTCTTTGCGACCCCATGAATCGCAGCACGCCGGGCCTCCCTGTCCATCACCAACTCCCGGAGTTCACCCAGACTCATGTCCATTGAGTCAGTGATGCCATCCAGCCATCTCATCCTCTGTCATCCCCTTCTCCTCCTGCCCCCAATCCCTCCCAGCATCAGAGTCTTTTCCAACGAGTTAACTCTTCACATGAGGTGGCCAAAGTACTGGACTTTCAGCTTTAGCATCATTCCTTCCAAAGAAATCCCAGGGCTGATCTTCAGAATGGACTGGTTGGATCTCCTTGCAGTCCAAGGGACTCTCAAGAGTCTTCTCCAACACCACAGTTCAAAAGCATCAATTCTTTGGCGCTTAGCCTTCTTCACAGTCCAACTCTCACATCCATACATGACCACAGGAAAAACCATAGCCTTGACTAGATGAACCTTTGTTGGCAAAGTAATGTCTCTGCTTTTGAATATGCTATTTAGGTTGGTCATAACTTTACATAGTAGTTTGTATCTTTTATTCCCATACCCTAAATTTGCCCCTCCCTTCTTTTCTGTTCCTTTTGTTAACCACTAGTTTGTTTTCTGTATCTGTGATTCTGTTCTGTTTTGCTATATGCCTTCACTTGTACTAATTTTTAGGTTCCACATATAAGTGATTTCATACAATATTGGTATTTCTTTGGCTAATTTATTTCACTAAGAATGATATTCTCTAGGTCCATCTACATTTCTGCAAATGGCAGAATTTCTTTTTAATGGCTGAGTAATATTCTGTTGTACATATTTAGCACATCTTCTTTCGGAGAAGGCAATGGCACCCCACTCCAGTACTCTTGCCTGGAAAATCCCATGGGTGGAGGAGCCTGATAGGCTGCAGCAGTCCATGGGGTCTCGAAGAGTCAGACACGACTGAGAGACTTCACTTTCACTTTTCACTTTCATGCATTGGAGAAGGAAATGGCAACCCACTCCAGTGTTCTTGCCTGGAGAATCTCAGGGACAGGGGAGCCTGGTGGGCTGCTGTCTATGGGATCGCACAGAGTCGGACATGACTGAAGCAACTTAGCAGCAGCAGCAACAGCACATCTTCTTTATCCATTTCTTTATAGATGGACACTTGAGTTGTATCCTGCTGCTACTGTTTAACCACTAAGTCATGTCTGACTCTTTGCGACTCCACGGACTATAGCCTTCCAGGTTCCTCCATCCATGGGATTTTGCAGGCAAGAATACTGGAGTGGGCTGCCATTCTCTTCTCCAGGGGATCTTCCTGACCAGGGATCAAAACTGTGTTTCCTGCTTGGCAGGTGAATTCTTTCACACTGAGCTACCTGAGAAGCCCTGGGTTGTGTCCATATCTTGGCTAATTGCAAATAGTGCTGCTATGAACTTTGACATGCATCTACCTTCTCGAATTAGGTTTTCATTTTTTCTGGATATATATACAGAAGTGGACTTGCTGGGTTTGACTATTCTTTAGATGAAAAATAGTTTGTGATTCACAGATGAACCAAGGCAATGTAACACAAAATTATTGATTGAAAGCTGATAGGCAGGTAAGCAACCAGCATTCACTGAGATTACCCTATCACTGAATCTTCCAACAACCTTTAGGAATGACACTCCTGGCTCTACTTAGGGGATTTCTTTCTACTTTGAAGATTACCAGAAACAAGGGAAAGAGAAAACGACTTGGTAATCATGATTTGAAAAAAACTTAATAGAATTTATCAGTTCTGGAAAAAATTACAACAAAGGAGTCATTTTACTAGAGAGGAAGAGCTGAGAATCAAAATTCTCCCCAAGGCCTCTTGTTTCACCTTTGGAAGAGGATTAAAGCTGGTACATGGCAAATAAAACTTCCAGTCTGAAGTTTGCCAAGAAGTCAAAGAAAATTGGATTGTCTTTTTATTCTTGTCAGTGCAATCTTTCTAGCTTGAGGAAAAAGACCACTGAACCATATGTGGTTCAACATAATTCCTGATGTCACTTGCATGAACTAACAGCATTTCCTGGCATAGATATTTCACTCTGAAAGCAAACTGTGCATTCAGGCCAGACAAGTGAGCACTTCTCATATAATGCACTTTCCACAAAGCTGGGCTCTGCCCCCTCCTCTCTCCTTTGATAGAACAATGCTCTCAATCTGGAGACAGTGGTGCTGCTTCTTTCCCTCTCCTTCTCTTTTTGAATATTGTAAACATTTATTTCCAACACTTTTCCAAATGGACTCATTCTTCCTAATTCTTGAGATGCAAGTTCTCTCCTTGTTTGGTGGTTTGTTCCTCTTGTGATGGGTCATGGTGAGCTGTTAGCTCATCTGCTGCAGAGCTTGCCTTAGGGGTGCCGTGTCCCCTGGGCTACTGTATCCCCGTTGAGCCATTTGAGGTTGGTGTGAGTCAGGACCCTACAGATCTCAGCGTCTCAGACCACTGTCTAGGTTAATGTGTCACTCTTGGATTTCTGGGCCCTTGAGAGGGGAATTAAGACTCCACACTTCAGCGTGGGCTAGGATGAAGGCTTCGATGGCTCACAAACACTCTTCTTTTGTCCATTGCCTCAGAAAGGAGGTATGATACTATTTTTTAAAGAAATTGTTCATTTATTTAAATTGGAGGATCATTACAGCACTGTGATGGGTCTTGCCATACATCAGCATGAATAGGCACACGTGTGTTCTCATCGCGCCCCACTGCCTTCCTCCAGATTGTCACACAGCACTCGCTTTGGGTCCCCTGTGTCATACACCAATCTCCCACTGGTCATCTATTCTACATATGGTAAAGAATATGCTTCAGTGCAATCTCTCTTAAATCACCCCACTCTTTCCTTTGTAGGCATCTTAACGTGCGCCCAGGCTAGTGGGCAGAGGCATTTTTTATTCCTTATCTTGCATATTGTTGGGGCAGCCCTTTATGCTCTCAGCTTTATTCAGAAGACCCAGTTCAATCCTCTCATTTTTCTTGGGCCTGAATTTTTCTGTTTTGCCTCCCTGAGTACGTTAAACCCAGACTTGTTGGGTCCCTATCTGAGTGTTTCCTTGTGTAGTTATTTGCTTTCAGCTCATCTTTCTGGTTTTGAGTTATCTTTTTTTTTAGGTATATAGAAGTTTCTCTCTCTTGTTTTTACTCAGTTTCATTTTCTTTTGTTATGGTTAATATTTATTTTTATTAGCATTTCTATTTGTTTGTGGTGGAGTGGAGGCTTCCTCTGGGTCACCTCAGTCTACCATATCCATTGGAAGTTTCCCATGACTGAATATGTAATATCTTTATTCTGTTTTAAATAGTCTAGTTACCTGTTGACTTTCCTGGACATATGTTATGCTAACCTCTCAATTATACTTACGAGATGACTGTATAAATACTGATAGCAAAGTATGTGTGCAATGTGCTGGCTCATTAAGAAATAACTTATTTAATCACTATTGTAATTAAATGGATATTAATTCAGAAACAATTTTAGCCTAAAAAATGATGGGAAATATATTTAAGCTCCAAATTTACAAGAAGGCTTTTGGAAATGTTGAAATCACAGTTTGTAGAGTGCCTAAGGCTTTAAAGTTACATCTACTCTTTTGAGTAATGAAACTTTGGCAAATAATGTGTTTTAAATGAGTCTTTTTTATGCTAGCAAAGTGAAGACTGGAGTTCTACTTGCTATATATAAACCCCTATAACCTGTTAACAGGTGTTCCAAGAATTTAAAGACACTACTGTTCTGCTCTCCTTTGAGACTTCTTACATGTCATACTGGTTCAGATCCAACCACCAGGGCAGGGTAGGAAATTGCACAATTAAATTGGTCCTTTTCTTCAATTTCTAAGTCAGGAAAGAAAGTATATTCCCATTTTGGGTCTGGAAGCCAATGGCTTTGAAAATATTTTTTATTATTTAGTACTTGTCCCTTTCTTCTTACATGGGTCTTGGGAGGAAGATTCTAGAATTTCTTATACATGACTCAGGTCGTCTCCTTAAATTTATCTGTCTAAGGTTGTGCCCAGTGAAAAGCTTCTGTGGTGAATTTTCTAGAAATACAATGCTGACAATTAAGGAGGATCAGAAAGCTGAAGTTCTTTGGAGCAAATTATTCCATCACAGAACTGAAACCACGTGCCTGTTTCAAGGATATTTGAAAAGATCGCGTGGAACACATCACATTTTGACTCATCTTGGGTTTAATGTCAGTGGGATTGAGAAGAAAGGCTAAAATAACTGTTTAAACCTGATTATGATTCTTGACCAGTTAAGAAGTTTTCTTAAGATGCAGGAAATGAGATTATCATCTTTTCAGAGGAGTCAACATGGGGCGAAGGGTTAGAAGAGTGTGTGGTAATCAAAATAAAAATGAAACACACTCCCTCTTCTGTTCTAACACCTCAGTAAAGTAAAACCCCAATCTAAATAACGAAAACCTAAGAGCTCTAAACAGATCTGAGTACAACGAAAGAGCCCAAAGAGATACGTAGTATTATATAAAATAATTATCAAGATTCTTTGAAAGCTGTGGAGCCTCTAGCCAGGTGAGGATAGGATATGAAAAGGTAGAAAGAATAAGATTCTGTTGTAATCATAAGGCGTTTCCCAAAACCTCTGGGAAAAAACCTTCAGGGCAGGATCTGTGAATTCACATATTAAGGTATCTTTGCCAGTTTCAGTTCCTTTACTTTCAGGGCTCATCAGTGAACCTGCTCTATATTAAGGCCTTATTTTAAAGCATATATGAAATCCTTAAAGAGCTGGAAAAAATATTTAAATTTTTTTCTGATTCAGTATATATATATTTACTGAAATAAATATATATATTTATTTGTATATATATTCAGTAAATACATATATTTACTTTGCTATACACCTGAAATTAACACAGCATTGTAAATCAACTATACTTCAAAAAAAATGATTAAAGTTTTCCACTATATGTATGATAAAGAATATAGCAGAAAAAGTAGCCATAAACCTCACCACGTTAGAGTTTCCAATGTTACCATTGTTAATAACAATTTAAAAAACCTGAATAAAATGCTATGCTCTTTGGGGAAAAGACATATATGGAAATCTTTGTACAGGGAAATAAAACTAAGTTTGGACGATGTCATGTGGTGAAGACCACAGTTTTCACCTTTTAAGCTTGGGAAGCATTTTCATTTTTAGCAGAGGTTTTTCTCCAATCAGCTGGTCTGTTTCCAAGGAGAAGAAATCTGAGTAATAAACTCTTTTACATGCACAAAATCATTTTATTGTAAAGAAAGACAATTACTGATGTTTTGGCCAAAATGATGACCAAAGTGACTTTATGGGTTTGTGTTTGGATATAACTGTAGTCCAAGAAATTATAACAGTAGTAGCACGCTCTGCAAAAGCTGACCACCTTGAGAAGAAGTGGTTTGCGCAGTCTTCTGTTTTTTCCGGTTTGGGAAGTTTCCTCTTTTCAGAGTCAGAATTTTCTATGCACCAACTATTATGGAAATTTGGATGATCAGGTATATATTCTTGTCTTTCTCTCCTTCAAAAACTCAGTTGATTATTAAACTCTTCTACATGTAACAACACAGGAAAAACCAGAAATGGAGTTCCTTGGGGAAATGGAAGGTGTTTAGCAAAACTGAACTAACTCTATCTCATATCTGCTTTCTGCAATACCCCAGGCCAGAGGTTTGGGATTTCCCTTTAGCTTGACTAAATCCTCTTTTTTTCCCATAGAGTAACAAACTCATAGCCTTGTCAAAATGGGAGACAAGACATTCCCCTGTACTGTGATAGGAGGCACATACTATATGACCCAAGACTTCCAGAGAGAGAGGTTTTAGTTCTGTCTGAAGCAGAATATAATGCCTTTACAAAGTCTAGGCAAATCTGAATCTGAATATGAAAGTACCAAAGTGGGACACACAGTTTCAAGAATTCTTTCCATTCTCAATATTTTTTTATTTGGTTTCTTGAATTAAAAAAGTAAAATGTGTGTACTGTCAGCATGGGAAGGGGCTGTAGAGATAAAGTAACCAAGCTCTAAGGATTAACAATGAGAAATTGGGGTAAAGATAAATTGAGTCTAGAACCAAGAAGTCTAATGGCTTGTTACAAATTCTCCTTGTTTCTATATCTGATTAGTTTTTTTGATTTGTTTTATTTTGTGTTTTCTTTGTGAATGAATCCAAAGAATTATTACTACAAGGCAGAAAGGGATTAAGTGTCAGTCATCCATAATTTTTGTGAATCCCAATACCACACAGAGCTCTAAGATCTTCATTTCAAAAACTGAAAGTATAAAATGATTATCTACTTAATGACTTTGGCTGTTCTTTGGAAAAAGTTGTACATGTTTATTTATTTAGCAACTACTCTATAGATAAAAGTAGACTTACTAAGATTCATCTTTATAACCCTTGCCTCATAACTCTTGTCCCACAGTTCAAATTCTGTGTGTAGAATTTGGGTTCTTTTGAACCCATCCAGTGTTAAGGCAGGGTATTACAGGGTTCTCGGGGCTGGTGCACTGGGATGACCCTGAGGGATGGGATGGGGAGGGAGGTGGGAGGGGAGTTCAGGATGGGGAACACATGTACACCCGTGGCTGATTCATGTCAATGTATGGCAAACCCAATACAATATTGTAAAGTAATTAGCCTCCAATTAAATTAAAAAAAGAAAAACAAAAACTTAACAAAATGGGTTTTGGTTAAGAAATGGTCTGCATGAATCTCTTGATGGCACTAGGAATGGGAAATTTTCCAGGACTTTTGCTTTGACTTGGTGACTAAACATAGACTTTCTCCAATATGGGAGATATTGAGAAATTTGGATTTTCACAGTTTAGGAAAACCTATTTTTTCTTTGTTAAAAAAGAATATTTTTTTTTCAAAATACTCTGATGAAACAAGGATATCAAGTGATCATCTGTGAGTTTGTTTTTATATTTTACTGGTTCATAGCCTGAAGCAAGTTTAGATGTCTGACACATTTTTGTTGTCATGATTGGGGGGAATTAAGAAGGTCTTTGTGAATGATGTCATATTTGAGGCAAAGCTCGACAAATACAGAGATTTCAGTGGTCTGTGTGTCTGCATGAGTCAGGGCAGAGTGGTTGAAATCCATTGGATGTGTTTGGAGATTGACAAGCAGTTTAAATTGCTTGGTGTCAGAAGAGCTGAGATGTACATGCACAAAACCCAGGATGAAATCGAGAATATTGGAGGGATTTTGAACAAGCAGGTTACATGGTCAGATCATGATCACATGAAGGATATTCTGGTAAAAGCACGTAATATGGACCAAAATAGTGAGCCAAAGGGGCAGGAAAAGTTGAAAGGTGTCCTTATGGTGGACGCAAGAGTGGCTGAAGGGAATGAAAAAGAGGGCACACTGATTGCAGAACATTGCAGAAATTAGACTCAACTGCATGCGAGTTGATCATTTACTGACTGTGGGGGTCAATTAAATGAGGAGGAGATGAAGAGGACATCAAGGTTTTTAACCTGAGGGCACAGAGGGCAAAGAGTTATTCAAGATACAGGAACATTAAAGGGAGAAGCTGACGTCAATGGAAAGATGATTTTTCTTTGAGCATGCTGAATTATTGATGCTTGAGGACGTCCAAATGAAGTCATCTAGCAGCCAGTTGGAGCTGTGGGATCAGAGATGGGGGCAGTAGATGGAGTAAGGAGGCAGAAATGTGGCTGTCTTTGTCATACAGGAGTGATTGATATGGATACAGTGTGATAGTAAACTTTGGCTAGAAAAAAAATGAGTGGATAGAAACTAAGAATGCTGCTAAACATCTTACTGTACACAGGGATAGCTTTGCCCCTTTTCACAGCAAAACACTTAATCTGGCTTAAATGTCAATGTTTATGAGGTTGAGAAATTTGTATTAATGCTTTGTTCTTTCTTAGTGATTTACCTGTCTGGGTGATTTGTGATGCCTGAGTGAAGAGTGAAGTCACTCAGTCATGTCCAACTCTTTGTGACCCCATGGACTGTAGCCTACCAGGCTCCTCCATCCATGGAATTTGCCAGGCAAGAGTACTGGAGCGGGTTGCCATTTCCTTCTCCAGGTGCCTGTGATGCCTGGCTAGCCCTAGTTTATACACCCTGACATGGTTAAAGCCCAGCACGTGCTAAGCTCATCTCTTTGGTGTGTGCCAAAGTATGACTTTATAGATCAGAGTGGATAGAAACTAGGCCAGCACTCTGTCTCTGCCTGTGAGGTTAGTTCTCTAGCAGTATGTTACAAACGTTGAAATTGTGCTTGGTGTGCAAACAGCAGAAACAGGACGTAAGAATTACTTAAGAAGCAAAATCGAATGGCTGAACTTTTACCCCTTCTCTCACCCCCCATAAACATACTAGAGTCCGCCTGCACTATCACTAGCCTTTTGATCATTAAAAACAATTAAACAAGAATGAGCAGGAAACAGACCCCATTCTCCTTCCTGCCTTAAGCCTATAAAACTATAGTGCATTTGGGATCAAGTATATTGCATTTTATGACTACTTTAGTTTTCTGTAGAATAGAACATCAAGCACCTTTATATAATTTAATGTTATGCATTGTCCACCCACTCCAGTACTCTTGCCTGGAAAATCCCATGGACGGAGGAGCCTGGTAGGCTGCAGTCCATGGGGTCGCGAAGAGTCAGACACGACTGAGCGACTTCACTTTCCCTTTTCACTTTCATGCATTGGAGAAGGAAATGGCAACCCACTCCAGTGTTCTTGCCTGGAGAATCCCAGGGACGGGGGAGCCTGGTGGGCTGACGTCTATGGGGTCGCACAGTTGGACACGACTGAAGCGACTTAGCAGCAGCAGCAGCAGCATGCATTGTCCATGTTTGGCTGATAATTGGAGCACATTTACCTTCCCCCACATATCCGAATATAGAAGGAACAGAAGTCGTTACCTCCTTGTATTCTGAAATGTTGTTTTGTAGTTGTTGGGATCATCTTCATCCGTCTGCAAACTGCTTGTTTCCATAGTAACCATGGAAACTTCTCTAAAAGGTGATCTTTCTTTTCAGTAAATTAGAATTTCTTGCTTTTGTACTCTGTACTCTTCTTTCTTTTCTTTCTTTAAACAAAGTCCTTCGTTGAAAA
Source organism: Bos mutus (assembly GCF_027580195.1). Classification (NCBI taxonomy): domain Eukaryota; kingdom Metazoa; phylum Chordata; class Mammalia; order Artiodactyla; family Bovidae; genus Bos; species Bos mutus. The sequence goes on from NC_091633.1 coordinate 68,681,463, forward strand.
TGAAAGTATCAGGTTGAGGGGTGGCACGCATTAAATGAAATGTGTGTTTAACCTATGAGAAATATATATGGGCTTCCTTTGTATTACATAGTTCTCTAAGATTACTTTTGAATCTATGCAGTATGATGAACTAAGTAGAACATCCAAGTGTTCAGTCCATTTGGAACAATGAACATTATCATGGTCAATGTTTTTGTACCTAAGCGTGTGCGTTCAGTCACTCAGTTGGGTCTGACTCTTCGTGGCCCCATGGACTGTAACCTGCCAGGCTCTTCTGCCCGTGGAATTTTCCAGGCAAGAATACTGGAGTGGGGTGCCATTTCCTGCTTCAGAGGATCTTCCTGAACCAGGGATTAAAACTATGTCCCTTGGGTCTCCTGCATCGTCAGGTGGCTTCTTTATTGGTAGTGCCACCTGGGAAGCCCTATTATACCTAAGGTCCCTGGACAAATCCTATATTTTTACAGATGAGGAGGATAAGGCTTGTCTTATATAAAGTCTCCTTATATAAGGAAGGGAGCTTGACTTGCTTGGTCAAGAGCTTTTAACTCTTTAAAAGAGCAGGGATTTGAATTCATGTAACCTGGAAACAATCAAGGCTCTTAATCACAGGCTGACATCTTGTTCTTGAAACATAGTGAGACAGACTACAGTGGATGAGTCACGATGGTCTGTTTTCTTGGTCCTAAGGTTTCCTCATTGTCCCACTAACTGGAAAACCCAACATTTTGTTTTGATTTCTTCTTTATATCTGTGTCTTCCAGTATTTGGCATTATTGATGTTATTGAGTACCCCTCCTTCATGAAACCTTCCTTCTGACTGTTACTGCCAGTCCTTCCACATCTTTCTCCATCAGTTTTTTCCTAACCAAAGTTCTATAATCATACTACATCCATATTAACTACTCCTTGGTGGCTCAGTGGTAAAGAATCTGCCTGCAGCACAGGAGACTCGAGTCTGATTCCTGGGTCAGGAATCTGATTTCTGGAAAAGGGAATGGCAACCCACTCCAGTATTCTTGCCTGGAGAATCCCACGGACAGAGGAGCCTGGCAGGCTGCAGTCCATGGGGTCGAAAAGAGTTGGACATGACTGAGTGAATAGCATTTTCACTTTCACTTTGTGAAAAAGACAACTACATTCTTGCCTCCTTACCCCCTTATACTGTCCCAATCTCTAATCCCACAGTTTCAACTGGCTGCTAGATGACTTCACTTGGACGTCCTCAAGCATCACTAATTCAGCATGTTCAAAGAGAAATCATCTTTCCATTGAAACCACCTACTCCCTTTAACATTTTTATATCTGTGAGTAACTGTGTCCTCCAAGTCACCAGGTTCAAAACCTTGGTGTTCTCTCCAACTTCTCATTTAATTGTCCCCCACAGTCAATAAATGATCAACTCACCCACAGTCGAATCAAGTCAAAGTCTGCAATATTCTTCAGTCACGGTTCTGTCTTCCATTCCCTTCAACCACTTTGGTGTCCACCATGAGGACACCTTCCCACTCTTCCTGTCCCTTCAGCTCACTATTCCAGTCTGTCTTATGGGCTTTATTACAATATCTTTCATTTGATCATGATCTGACCATGTTGCCTGCTTGTTCAAAATCCATCCAATATTCTCCATTTCATCCTGGGTTTTGTGCATGTGCATCTCAGCTCTTCTGACACCAAGCAAATTAAACTGCTTGTCAGTCTCCAAACACGTCCCTTGAATTTCAGCCCTTGTGTCTTGACTCGTGCAGACACACAGACTGTTGAAATCTATTTGTCAAGCTCTGCCTCAAATATAACATCATTCATAAAGACCTTGTTAATTTCCATCCCCACAAACTTTCGGTCCTTACAGTTTTCCATCATCCTCATGCTATTCTGTGCCTGGGTTATACCACTTTTCCTGCTCTATGTTTTTACAATTTTTGTTAATTTTTTCTTGGTCCTCCTTTCTTCCTCCTAGTTTGTGAACCTTTTGTAGTCAGGGAGTGCGTTTTACTTAGTTCAGTACCTTTACCTCTCTAGCCCTAGGACAGTGCATGAGACACAGCAGGAACTCAGTAACTGTTTGCTGAACCAGCCACAGCAATGCCGATGGGACGTCTGGCACAGAGCGCAGGAAACCTGCGTGTGGAAAGGATAACTGGCTCTGATTTCCTGGTGCTTCTGTAAAGCCTCCTGCAATGTATCATTCCCCACTGGTACATACCTGACGTCTCGCCCATGTCACCATACCACAGTTTCTTCTTTCTGCTTAGAAGCCAAGGAAACCCCTAGAGATATCTGTTGACATATTCCCGAGGCTTCATCTAGTAAAGATCAGTCTGGTTGGAAAGCAGACAATGCAGAAGTCCACTTGAGAAAAGTAGAACAAGAAAACTGGAAATTCCATGTTGGTGAGAGGTACCCACTGGTGTGAGCTATTGAACTATGTACACATTCCGAAGATAGTGCAAAGTTTTACAAGCATTGTACTCTGCTTCCTCCCTTCACATCTTTTCAGGTGACTTCTTTTAGTCCTTAACTCAAAAAATCCTCTAACTTCAGTAAGACCAACAAGCCATTGATGTCCTTTTACAATAAACTAGTTTTAGAGCAGTTTTAAGTCCAGAGCAACATTAAGTGGATGATACACAAGTTTTTTTTTTTAATATACTTCCTGCCCCTATACATGCATAGCTTCCACAATTATCAATATCCTCCAGCAGAGTGGTACATTTGTTACAATGGATAAACTTACACATTACAATCATTATACAATTAGAATGCTGTAACATTCTAGGGGTTTGGACAAATGTATAATGATATACATTCATCATCATAATATCATTTTATTGCCCTAAAATTCCTCTGTACTCTGCCTATTCATCTCCCTGCCTTCAACCTCTGGCAACCACTGATCTTTTTTTTTTTTTTTTTTACTGTTTCCCTGTTTTTGCTTTTTCCACAATTTCATACAATTGGGATAAAAAAGTAGGTCGCCTTTTCAGATTGGCTTCGTTCCCTTAGTAATATGCACTTAAGTTTCCTCCATGTCATTTCATGGTTTGACAGCTTATTTTTAAATTTGTAGGATAATATTTCACAGCCTGGAAGTAGCACAGTTTATGATTCTTTCTCCTACTGAAGGACGTCTTGGTTGCCTCCAAGATTTGGCAATTTTTAATAAATGTACTATAAATACCCACATGCAGGTTTATGTGTAGACATGTTTGTTTTTGGCCTCTTTGGGTAAATGCACAAGGAGTGCAAGTGCTGATTTGTATGGTAAGAAAATGTTCGGTTGTATAAGAAACTTTCAAACTATGTTCCACAGTGGTTGTGCCATTATACATTCCCATCAACAATGAATGAGAGTTCTGGTTGCTCCATATCCTTACCAGCATTTGATGTTATTTGTGCTCCAGATATTGGCCATTCTAATAGGTATATAGGGATATCTTATTGTTGCTTTAATTTGTGTTTCATTGATGACATATGATATAGAGTATCTTTACACATGCTTGATGTCTGCATCTCTTCTTTTGTGAGATGTTTGTTAAGATTTTGGCTCATTTAAACAATACTTCTATTTGTTAATGTATCACATTGATTTCTGTATATTGAACTGTCCTTTCATCCCAAGGATAAACCCTACTTGATTATGCATAGTTTATGATCCTTTTAATGTATTGTTGAATTTGGTTTGCTGATATTTTGCTGAGGATTTTGCATCTATGTTCCATGATGATACTGAATTTTCTTTTTTCCTTTTTTTTGTTTTTTTGGTATCTTTTTCTGGTTTTGGTATCAGGATAATGCTGGCATTGCAGAATGAGTTCAAAAATGCTTATTCCTCTTCAATATTTTGAAATAGCTAGAGAGGATAGGTGTTAACTCTTTTTGAAATGTTTGGGAGAATGAGCAATTATTCCTTCAAATAATTTTTCTGTCCCTTTCTCTCTCTTATTCTTTTTTCCCTATAATGCAAATACTTGGTGTTGTCCCAGAGGCGTTTTAAACTATTCTCACTTTTAAAAATTCTTATTTATTTTTTCTGTTTAAACTTGGGTGATTTCCATGAATGTCTTCCATTTTGCTGATTCGTTACTCTGTAGCTGCTGTATTTGTTATTTTATACCACCTAATCTGGGCTTCCTAGGTGGCGCTGCTGCTGCTGCTGCTAAGTCACTTCAGTCGTGTCCAACTCTGTGTGACCCCATAGATGGCAGCCCACCCCATAGACAGCTCCCCCGTCCCTGGGATTCTCCAGGCAAGAATACTGGAGTGGGTTGCCATTTCCTTCTCCAATGCATGAAAGTGAAAAGTGAAAGTGAAGTCGCTCAGTCATGTCCGACTCTTCTCGACTCCATGGACTGCAGCCTACCAGGCTCCTCCATCCATGGGATTTTCCAGGCAAGACTACTGGAGTGGGGTGCCATCTCCTTCTCCACCTAGGTGGCGCTAGTGGTAAAGAATCCACCTGCCAGTGCAGGAGACATGGAGATGTGCTGGTTGGGGAAGATCCCAGAAGGGCATGGCCACCCACTCCATTATTCTTGCCTGGAGTATCACATGAACAGAAGAGCCTGGTGGGCTGCAGTCCACAGGGTCACAAAGAGTTGGGCACGACTGAGCACACAGCACATAGCACATCACCTAATCTATACTGTTGACTCCTTCTAGTCTATTTTTAAGTTTAAATAATTATATTTTTCAGTGCTGTTTGATTTCTTCCTTATACTTTATTTTTGTTGAAATTCTCACTGTATTTATCCATTTTTCTCCCAAGTTTGGTAAGTATCTTTATGATCGTTATCTCGAACCCTTTATCAGGTAGATTACATGTGTCTGCTGTATCTAGTTTGCTTTTGGAGGTTTTATTTTGTTTCTTTTTTTGAAACATATTACTCTGTCTCCTCATTTTGGATAATTCCCTGTGTTTCTTTCTATGTGTTCTGAGAAGGCAATGGCACCCCACTCCAATACTCTTGCCTGGAAAATTCCATGGACGGAGGAGCCTGGTTGGCTGCAGTCCATGGGGTCTCTAAGAGTCGGACACGACTGAGCGACTTCACTTTCACTTTTCACTTTCATGCACTGGAGAAGGAAATGGCAACCCACTCCAGTGTTCTTGCCCAGAGAATCCCAGGGACGGGGGAGCCTGGTGGGCTGCCGTCTATGGGGTCGCACAGAGTCAGACACGACTGAAACGACTTAGCAGTTAGCAGCAGCAGGCTACATTTCTCAATCTTGGAGAAGTTACCTTATGTAGGAGATGTCCTATGAGCCCTGGTAACATGCTTTCCCTAGCTACCAGAGCTATGAGCTCTACATGTGCACCTATGTGGATGGTGTGGGCTCTTCTGTTGTGTGTGTTAGGTCACTTCAGTCGTGTCTGACTCTTTGGGGCCCCATGGACTGTATCCTGCAAGGCTCCTCTGTCCATGGGATTCTCCAGGCAAGAATACTGGAAAGGGTAGCTATTTCCTCCTCCAGGGGATCTTTCTGACCCAGGGATCCAACCTGGGTTTCCTGCACTGGTGGGTGGAGCCAAGTCCTAAGGCTACTGCTGGCCTGCTGGTGGGAAGGGGCTGGGTCCTGGGGTGGTCTAGCTGGGGGACTTGAGGCTGGTGCCAGCCTGCTGGTGAGCCAGTAAACTCTTGTCCTTAATAAGCTAGAAGGAAGACTCCAAAATGGCACCTGCCATCCCCAGTGTGCTTGTGGTAAATAAGTTCCCCCAAATGGTTTTCTCTAGCATCTGTGTCTCCAGGGAATATTCCAGTTGCCTTTTGCCTCTCTAGGAGATTCTCCAAGGTCAACAAGTGGGTCTGACCCAGCCTCGTTTTAAATCACTACCTTTGCGCTGGGACCTGAAGCCTGGGTAATTCCGCGCATGCTCTTTAAGAGTGGAGGCTGTGTTTTCTACAGCCTTCTGGCTCTCCCATACTCAAGCCCTGCTGGCCTTCAAAGCCAGACATTCTAGGGGCTCATCTTCCCAGTGCAGGACCTCCTGACTGGCGAGCCCAATGTGAGGCTAACACCCCTTGCTACTTGGGGAGAGTCCCTGCAATTATGATCATCCTCCTGTTTGTGGGTCACCAACACAGGGGTATGTGTCTTGACTAGACCGCACCTCCACCTCTCCTACCTGACTCACAGTATATCTCTGCTGCTGCTGCTAAGTCACTTCAGTCGTGTCCGACTCTGTGCGACCCCAGAGACGGCAGCCCACCAGGCTCCCCCATCCCTGGGATTCTCCAGGCAAGAACACTGGAGTGGGTTGCCATTTCCTTCTCTAGTGCATCAAAGTGAAAAGTGAAAGTGAAGTCGCTCAGTCCTGTCAGACTCTTCGAGACCCCATGGACTGCAGCCTACCAGGCTCCTCCGTCAAGCCTACTCTTGCCTCCTCCAGGCAAGAGTACTGGAGTGGGTAGCCATTTCCTTCTCCACAGTGCATCTCTAGTTATGGAAAAATTTTTTCTACTAGTCTTCATGTTGTTTTCAAAATCAGTTGCTCTGTAGATACTTGTAATTCTGGTGAGCCTGTGGGAAGAGGGGAGCTCAGGGTCTTCCTACTCTGCCATATTGGCCACACCTCTTCTTACTAACTTTTGAGTTGTTCAGGCAAGGGACTGAGCCAGCTGAGATCACTTCCCTTGTCTCTATAGTAGATCTGTCAGGAAGATTAGATGCACATGGAAGGCTCTTCATCACGGCGTTATTCCTGGAGGAGCTGTTTGCTTTTTCTAAGCTGTCCAATTTTAATAGTTCTTTGTATATTTTGGATAGCAATCTGTTACTACATGTGTTTTTGTAAATATTTTCTCTGAGTCTGTGGCTTGTATTCTCTTTTCATTCTCTTGACACTGTCTTTTGCAGAGTAGAATTTTTAATTTTAATGAAGTCCATCTTATCAATTTTTTTCATGAATTTTATCTTTAGCATTGTGTTTTAAAAATTATATGCATAGCCAAACCCATCTAGGTTTTTCTCATAGGTTATCTTCTAGGACTCAAAGATAGTCCACTTTGAGTTAATTTTTGTGAAGGGTGTAAGGCCTATGTCTAGATTCTCTCCCTCTCTTTTTGCATACAGATGTTCAACTGTTTCAGCACCATTTGTTAAAAATAATAGTGCATTGCCTTCGTTCTTTTATTGTAGATCAGTTGACTATATTTATAAGGGTCTGTTTCTTGGCTCTCTATTCTGTTCCATTGACCTATTTGTCTCCTCCATTGCCAGTACCCTACTGTCTTGATTAATAGTAAGTCTTAAAGTCTGGTAATATAAGTCCTCCAAGTTTGTTCTTCTTGAATACTGCATTCACTATTCTGAATCTCTTGACCTTCCATGTAAACTTTAGAATCAGCTTGTTGACATCACAAAATGACTTGATATTTTGACTGGAATTGCATTGTCTCTACAGTTCAATTTGGGAAGAATTGACATCTTGATAATATGATTTTCTTATCTACAAACGTGGACTATCTCTCTATTTATTTCTTGATAATTTTGTTCATCAGAGGTTTGTAATTTTCCTCATATAAATTGTATATATATTTTGTTAGACTTATACCTAAGTATTTCATTTTGTGGGTGTTTATGTAAATGATCCAGCAATCCCACTGCTGGGCATACACACTGAGGAAACCAGAAGGGAAAGAGACACGTGTACCCCAATGTTCATTGCAGCACTGTTTATAATAGCCAGGACATGGAAGCAACCTAGATGTCCATCAGCAGATGAATGGATAAGAAAGCTGTGGTACATATACACAATGGAGTATTACTCAGCCATTAAATGATATTGCATTTCAAATGTTAAATTCCACTTGTTTATTGCTGATACACTTTTGTCTATTAACTTTGTATCCTATATCTTGTTACAATTGCTTACTAGTTCCAGGAGTTTTTTGTTGATTTATTTTCAGATGCTTTACACAACTCATGTTATTCCCAATTTGTACACAATTCATTTCTTTTTCTTGTCTTACTGAATCAGCTAGAACTTCCAAGTATGATGTTGAAAAGGGGTGATGAGAAGGGTCATCCTTGCCTTGTACCTAATCTTGGTGAGAAAGTTTTAAGTTTCTCACTCTTAGGCATGATGCTAGCTGTAGGTCTTTTTCAGAAAATCTTTATCAAGCTGAGGAAGTTTCCCTATATTCCTAGTTTATTGAGAGTTTTTATCATGAATAAGTGTTCAATTTTTGTCAGTTGCTCTTTATGCATCTATTGATATAATCATGTGGTTTCTTTTCTTTTTAACCAATGGATATAATGGGTTATGCTAATTGACTTTTTGTAAAGCTTTATTGTGTTTTTTACAGTATTGTTTCTGTTTCATGTTTTGGCTTTTTGGCTGTGAGTCCTGTGGGATCTTAGCTCTCAATCAGGGATTGAGCCCATATATCCTGCCCTGGAAGGCATTCTCAACCACCGGACTACCAGGGAATCCCTCCTGCGCTAATTAATTTATCCAGCCCTGCCTATCTTGGGTAAATATCACTTGGTAATGGTGTATAATTATCTTTATACATTGTTGGATTTTTTGCTAATATTTTGGTAAAGATTTTTACTTCTGTGTTCATGAGAGATATTGGTATTCAACACCTGATCTGTAGTTTTCTTGTAATGTTTTTTCTGTTTTTGGTAAAAGGGTAATCCTGACTGTATAGAATAAGTCAGAAAGTGTTCCCTCTGCTTCTATATTCTGAAAGAGATTGTAGAGAATTGGTATAATTTCTTCCTTTAAATGTTTTGTAGAATTCACCAGGGAACTCTGAACCCAGTGCTTTTGTTTTGGAAGATTATTAATTACTGATTCACTTTCTTAGCAGACATAAGCCTATTCAGAGCATTTATTTCTTTGTTATGAGTTTTGGTAAATTGTGTCTTTCAAGGAATTGATCCATTTTATCTATGTTATCAAATTTGTGGGCATAGGGTTGCTCATACATTTACTCATTATTTTTTCAACATCCATAGGATCTGTAGTTATATCTTTTTATTTCTGATATTAGTAATTTATGTCTTCTCTGTTTCTTAATTAGTCTGGCTTGTGCATTACCAATTGATCTTTTCAAAGAACTAAATTGATTTATTGATTTTATCTATTGATCTCCTATTTTCAATTTTGTTGACTTCTGCTCTAATTCTTATTGTTTCTTTTATTTTGCTCACTTTGGATTTAATTTACTTTTCTTTTTCTATTTTCCATGGACGGAGAAGCCTTGTAGGCTACAGTCCACGGGGTCGCAAAGAGTCGGACACGACTGAGCAACTTCACTCACTCACTAAAAATTCATGTGGTGAAATCCTCACCACAGTTTCTCAGGATGTGACCTTAATTGGATCATTGCAGAGGTAATCCAGTTAAAGTGATGTCATTATTATGGGCCCTAATTCAGTATGACAGATGTCCTTATAAAAAGGGACAATCTGGATATAGACACCCACAGGGGGAATGCTGCACAGACCTGAAGCTGGCCATCTACATGCTAAGGAGAGAGACCTGGGACAGATCCCTTCCTCACACCCGTGAGAAAGTCACCGTGGTTTCAGACTACTGGCCTCTGTGTAACACTATTTCTGTTGTTGAAGCCACCCAGTTTCTGGTATTTTGTTATGGGAGCTCCAAGAAACTAATATACCTTCCTACCAGCAGAGATGCCACTGTCATCATTGTTACCCCACAAATCCCTACCCTAGTCTACCTCTGTCTTGTTAGCACCTAACCCTAAGCCTGTCCCTACCACCCTAGTTAAATCTTGTTAGCACCTAACCCTAAGCCTGTCCCTACCACCCTAGTTAAATCTTGTTAGCACCTAACCCTAAGCCTGTCCCTACCACCCTAGTTAAATCTTGTTAGCACCTAACCCTAAGCCTGTCCCTACCACCCTAGTTAAATCTTGTTAGCACCTAACCCTAAGCCTTTCCCTACCACCCTAGTTAAATCTTGTTAGCACCTAACCCTAAGCCTTTCCCTACCACCCTAGTTAAATCTTGTTAGCACCTAACCCTAAGCCTTTCCCTACCACCCTAGTTAAATCTTGTTAGCACCTAACCCTAACCCTTTCCCTACCACCCTAGTTAAATCTTGTTAGCACCTAACCCTAAGCCTTTCCCTACCACCCTAGTTAAATCTAATCATTGTTGTTTAGTCGTTAAGTCATGTCTGACTCTTCTGCACCCCTCATAGACTGTGGTCCACCCGGCTCCTCTGTTCATGGAATTTTCCAGGCAAGAATACTGGAGTGTGTTGCCATTTCCTTCTGCAGGGGGTCTTCCCAATCCAGGGATCAAATCTGCATTGGCAGGCAGATTCCTTACCACTCAACCACTTGGGAAGTCAAAATCTATTGGGTTGGCAAAAACGTTAGTTTGGATTTTTGTTTGTTTGTTTTCCATTTGGAAAGACCCAAGCAAACGTTTTGGCCAATCCCATATCTGTCTACTCCAGGCCTGATCTTATGGCAAAACAGCATGGGAGCAAAACACCGTGCCTACGGGTCTCACTTGTAATCCAGGTTAGCTCACCCCAAGTGGACCCTTGGTGATGTCCAGCTTCCACACTACATCTCCCAGGTGTCCACTGTCTCTTCCACCACCCCAAATGACCACTACAGACCTTGTGTTCTCTTTTCCATCTTCCAACACCTTCTCAACCACATGCCCTGATGATGACCTTGCTGCCTAGCTCACTGAGTAAATGAAAGCAGTTTAAAGAACTGCTGTATGCTCACCACCACATGCACCCACTCAATTGTATATGTATCAAGACACTTTGCTTTCTCTCTTGTTATTATAGATGCATCATCCATGTTCTGTCTTCAGCCTGCTCTTCCCTTTAGGCACCATATTCGACCCCTTCTTGCCTGTTTCAGAACATCATTTCAGTGATTATCCCTGGCATCTTTCTCATCAGCCTTGTTATGGGCTGAGTTGTGTACTCCCTAAATTCATATGTGAAGTTCTAACCCCCAGTGCCTTAGAGTGTGACTGAAGATAAGATCACTAAAGAGGTAACTGCGTCAAAATGAGGTCATTATGTTGTACCCTAATCCAATGTGACTGGTGTCCTTTTAAGAAGAAGAGGTGAAGACACAGACATGCACAGAGGAAAGACAGTGTGATGACACAAGGAGAAAACGACCACCTTCACACCGAGTAGAGATGCCTTTGAGGAGACCCGCGCTGCCGACACTGTACAGCCCTGGCCCCCAGAGCTGTGAGAAAATACATTTCTGCCATTTGAGCCTCTCAGCCTGTGGTACTTTGTTATGGCAGCCCTAGAAAAAGAACACCTGCTTACAAACATGCTGTAATTGCTCTCACCTTAAATAACCCAACCCTTTCTTGATTCCTCATGTCCTTCCAGCTACTTCCTCAGTTTTTTTGCAGAAAAACTTGGAGCTTTCCTTATTGGCTCTCTACTCTTCTCCGTTTCTCTCCATTGGCTCTCCACTCTTCTCCATTTCTTTTCTACCCTATTTTTTTTCCAAGCACTGGAGTGTCCCAGGGCTTAGTCCTTGAACTGCTGTTATTTTCTCTTCATACTTATCCCTTATGTGAATCAATAATAGTCTCATGACTCTTAAATACCATCCATAGTTATCAACAGCTCAGTTCATCTCTCCAAGTACATCCAGAATCTGACTACCACCACTCTGGTCCAATCTTTCTTCTTCTGTCACCAGAATTATTGCAGTTGCTGCCTAACCTTCATGCTTCCCACTCTTGCCTATGCCATGGCCTATCACTTTCATTTTAACATTAATACAGAGAAAATGTTAATCCCTTAAAACTATGTGAAATCATATAACTGCTTGCCTTAAGATTTCTCCAATGGCTTCTTATATTACTCAAAGTAAAAGTCAGCCTTTAGCCTCTAGAATCTTCTCCCTCCATCCCTGAATCCATTACTTTCCTGAGCAAACCATTTTCCTTACTTCATCCTCACTCACTCAGCTCCAGCCATACTATGTTCCTTACAGCTTAAAGATACTGGGAACTCTCTTACCTTGGGCTCTTTGCACCTGCTAATCTCTCTGATTGGAATGCTCTTCCCATGAGAGAGAGCCCTTATATTGCATGCACAATGGATCTAATCTATTCCAATAGACTTGTAGACATGAAAATGCTTTGCAGATATGAACACATTTCATCCACATGTTCTTCTTTCAGATCTCTGTTCAATCTTCTTCTTGCCAGAAAGGTCCTTTTGGACTCCTTATACTGTACAAAAAAGTAACCCCTACCAATCTGCCTCCTGTATCCTGCTAACTATACCTCTACCCTTAGTTTTATCATTAGTCATGAGATATATTTACTTTTTTTTTTTTTTTTTTGTATGTTTTCCTTCATTGGAATATTTGTAAATGTTACGAGGCCAGGAATTTTACTAGTTTACTGCTTGTTGAGTCAATGATTGATTAATTGAATTTTATACTTGGTGCTACCTACAAATTAACCTGTAATCTATAACTAGGTCTCCTTGTTCTCTCCTGTGGCCCAACCATCCATGTGCCTGCCAGGTCGTATGGTGTGAAGAGGGACTGGGAGGGGTTTTGAAAAATGTTTAAGTCTCTCTTCTCAAAGAACTTTTTATTAGGCTACTAGAAGTTTTCTCGGAGAAGGCAGTGGCACCCCACTCCAGTACTCTTGCCTGGAAAATCCCATGGACGGAGGAGCCTGGTGGGCTGCAGTCCATGGGGTCGCTGACGGTCAGACACGACTGAGCGACTTCACTTTCACTTTTCACTTTCATGCATTGGAGAGGGAAATGGCAACCCACTCCAGTATTCTTGCCTGGAGAATCCCAGGGACGGGGGAGCCTGGTGGGCTGCCGTCTATGGGGTCGCACAGAGTTAGACACGACTGAAGTGACTTAGTAGCAGCAGCAGTGTGAGCAGTGACACAGAGGTGGGAAAAAGGCCAAGGTTTCAAGACCATATCTGTTTAAAACTTTGGGTGTGATCACGTATATATTTTACTACTATTTGGTCCGACCTGAAGGATAAAGAATATACACATATATATATTTACAAAATAACATACAAGTTTATTCCATGTTTTATAACTTTTAATAGCTAACAACAGATTAGCACCACCTTTTTGAAACAAATCACATCCAATTTTATTGAATTTGTTTCCTGAACTGTAAAATAGGCATAATAATGCCAACTTCATCAAGTTATTACAACTTCATGGGTTCAATTCTGGCTTTACTGCTTTCTAGCTATGTGACCTTGGATGAGAAGCTAAGTGTCTCTGTGCCTTGGTTTCCTCATATGTGAGATGCAGGGAATAGTAATATGTATCTCATAGAGCTGTTTTATGAAGTCAGTGAATAAATAGATGTAAGGAGTTAGGTCAGAGGCTCTGTACAAAGTCAGGCTCTGTAAAAGCTGCCTATCACTATTACTGTTGTGTGAGGATGAGTTATGACAGTACCTGTGAAAATAATTTGTCATATTGCACAAATGTAGGAGAAGCTTCAATTCTGTATATGTGGATGTATGCAATTTCGGTCCTTGACACAGTACTGAGTAGGGGCTTCCCTGGTGGCTCAGATGGTAAAGAACCTGCCTGCAATGCAGGAGACCCTGGTTTGATCCCTGGATTGAGAAGATCCGCTGGAGAAGGGCATGGCAACCCACTCCAGTATTCTTCCTTGGAGAAGCCCATGGACCAAGGGGCCTGGCAGGCTACAGTACACAGGGCCCACAGAATCCAGGATAGTACAAGTTAGCAGAGCAGAAGGACATGCACTCATCTTCTCCTCAAGAACACCAAAATTGCAACTAGCTCTTGAACAGCCACCAACAGGAGGATGTTGGAATCCACCAAAAAATGATGCCCCACATCCAAGGATAAAGGAGAAGCTGCAACAAGACGGTAGTGGGGGTGCATCATTTTAAAATCAAATCCCATACCTGCCGGGTAGGCCACCCACAAACTGGAGAACAATAATATCAAAGAAGTTCTTGCACTGTTGCGAAGGTTCTAGGCCCCATATCAGATTTCCCAACCTGGGGATTCAGCAAAGGGAATCCCCAGCGAGTCTGACTTTGAAGGACAGTGGGATTTGATTACAGAACTTCCAGAGGACTGGGGGAAATAGAGACTTTGGAGGGCATGAAAAAATCTTGTGTGCAGCAGGACCCAGGGATGGAGCGGTGACCCCACAAGAGACTGACACAGATCTGCCTGTAAGTGTTTGAGGGTCTCCTGCAGAGGCATGAATGGGAAGGGGCCGCCCCAGGGACAGGGGAACTGGCAGCAGCAGTCCTGGGAGACATGTGCTGGCATAAGTCTTTTTTGAAGATCACCAGTAGCCCTACCATAGAGCCTCTAGACTCTAGGACTGGGTCTCCTCAGGCCAAACAACTAACAGGGAGGGGGCACAGCCCCACCCATCAGCAGAAAATTGGATTAAAGATTTACTAAGCATGGCCTTGCCCACTAGAGAGAGACCTAGTTTTCCCCACAGCCAATCTCCCCCCATCAGGAAGCTTGCACAAGCTTTTTATCCTCATCCATCAGAGGGCAGACAGAAGAAGTAAGAGCTATAATCCCACAGTCTCCAGAACAAAAACCACAATCACAAAAAGCTAACCAAAATGATCTCATGGATCACAGTCTTGTGTAACTCAGTGAAGCAATGAGCCATGCCATGCAGGGCCACCAAGACAGAAGGGTCATTGTAGAGAGTTCTGACAAAACATGGTCCACTGAAGAAGGGAATGGCAGACCACTCCAGTATTCTCCCCTTGAGAATCTCATGAACAGTATGAAAAGGCAAAAAGATATGACACAAGAAGATGAGCTCCCTAGGTTGGAAGGTGTCCAATAGACTTCTGGGGAAGAGTGGAGAAATAGCTCCAGAAAGAATGAAGAGGCTGGGCCAAAGCAGAAACAGTGCTTATCTGTGGATGTGTCTGGTGAGGAAAGTAAAATCTGATGCTGTAAAGAACAATATTGCATAAGAACCTGGAATGTCAGGTCCATGAATCAGGAAAAATTGGATGTTGTCAAGCAGGAGATGGCAAGAGTGAACATTGAGATCTTAGAAATCAGTGAACTCAAATGGACGGGAACAGGCAAATTTAATTCAGATGACCAAAGAAGAAATGGAGTAGCCTTCATAGTCAACAAGAGAGTCCAAAATACATTACTTGGGCACAATCTCAAAAATGACAGAATGATCTCAGTTCATTTCCAAGCAAACCATTCAATATCACTGTAATCCAAGTCTATGCCCCAAACACTAATGCCAAAGCTGAAGCTGAGTGGTTCTATGAAGACCTACAAGACCTTCTAGAACTAACACCAAAAACAACCAAAAAGTCCTTTTCATCACAGGGGATTGGAATGCAAAAGTAGGGAATCAAGAGATCCCTGGAGTAACAGGTAAATTTGGCCTTGGAGTACAAAATGAAGCAGGGAAAAGGCTAACAGAGTTTTGCCAAGAGAACACACGGGTCAAAGCAGACACCCTCTTCCAACAACACAAAAGACGACTCTACATATGGACATCACCAGATGGTCAATATTGAAATCAGATTGATTATATTCTTGGCAGCCAAAGATGGAGAAGCTCTATAGAGTCAGCAAAAATAAGACTTGGAGCTGACTGTGGCTCTGATCATGAGCACCTTATTGCAAAATTCAGGCTTAAATTTAAGAAAGTAGGGAAAATCAATAGACCATTCAGGTAGGACCTAAACCAAATCCCATATGATTATACACAGATGTGATGAATAGATTCAAGGGTTTCGATCTGGCAGACAGAGTGCCTGAAGAATTATGGACAGGGTTTCATGACATTGTACAGGAAGTGGTTACCAAAACCATCCCCCCCCAAAAGAAATGCAAGAAAGCAAAGTGCTTGTCTGAGAAAGCCTCACAAATAGCTAAGAAAAGAAAAGAAAAAGGCAAAGAGAAAGGGAAAGATATACCCAACTGAGAGATAAGAAGGCCTTCTTAAGTGAACAATGCAAAGAAATAGAGGAAAACAATAGAAAGGGAAAGACTAGAGACCTCTTAAAGAAAACTGGAAATACCAAGGGAATATTTCATGCAAAGATGAGCACAATAAAGGACAGAAACAGCAAGGACCTAACAGAAGCAGAAGCTATTAAGAGGAGATGGCAAGAATACACAGAAGAACTATACAATAAAGGTCTTACTGACCCAGATAACTACGATGGCATGGTCAACTCACCTAGAGCCAGACGTCCTGGAGTGTGAAGTCAAGTGGGCCTTAGGAAGCATTACTACAAACAAAGCTAGTGGAGGTGATGGAATTCCAACTTAGCTATTTCAAGTCCTGAAAGATGATGCTGTTTAAGTGCTGCACCCAATATGCCAGCAAACTCAGTAGTGGTCACAGGACTGGAAAAGGTCAGTTTTCATTCTCATCCCAAAGAAAGGCCATGCTGAAGAGTGTCCCAATTGCTGTACAGTTGTGCTTATTTTACATGCTAGCAAGGTAAAGCTCAAAATCCTTTAAGCTAGACTTCAACAGTACAGGGCTTCCTGACAGTTCAGTTGGTAAAGAATCCACCTGCAATGTAGGAGACCCCGTTTTGCTTCCTGGGTCAGGAAGATCTGCTGCAGAAGGGGTAGACCACCCATTCCAGTATTCTTGGGTTTCCTTGTGGCCCAGCTGATAAAGAATCTGCCTGCAATTTAGGAGACCTGGGTTCGATCCCTGGGTTGGGAAGGTCCCTTGAAGAAGGGAAAGGTTACCCATTCCAGTATTCTGGCTAGAGACTTCCATGGACTCTATAGTCCATGGGGTTGCAAAGAGTCAGACACGACTGAATGACTTACTTTCACTTTCAACAGTACATGAACTGAGAACTTCCAGATGTAGAAGCTGGATTTAGAAAAGGCAGAGGAGCCAGAGATCAAATTGTCAACATCTGTTGGATCGTAGAAAAAGCAAGGAAATTCCAAAAACATCTATCTGCTTCACTGATTACGCTAAATCCTTTGACTTCTGGATCACAAAAAATGTGGAAAATTCTTAAAGACATGGGAATACCAAGCCACCTTACCTGTCTCCTGAGAAACCTGTATGCAGGTCAAGAAACAAGTTAGAACTGGACATGGAAATACAGACTAGTTCAAAATTGGAAAAGGAATATGTCAAGGCTGTATACTGTCACTCTGTTTACTTAACTTATAATATGCAGACTGCGTTATGTTAATGCCGGGCTGGATGAAGCACAAAATGGATCAAAATTTCCGGGAGAAATATCCGCAGCCTCTGATACAGAGATGATACCACTCTAATGGCAGAAAGAGAAGAGAAACTAAAGAGCCTCTTGATGAGGGTGGAAGAGGGGAGTGAAAAAACTGGCTTAAAGCTCAACATTCAAAAAACTAAGATCATGACATCTGGTCACATCATTTCATGGCAAATGGATGGGGAAAAAGGAGAAACAGTGACAGATTTCATTTTCTTGGGCTCCAAAATCACTGTGGATGATGACTGCAGTCGTGAAATTAAAAGATGCTTGCTCCTTGGAAAAAAAGCTATGATAAACCGAGACATTGTATTAAAAAGCAGAGACATCATTTTGCTGACCAAGTCCATATTGTCAAAGCTACTGTTTTTCTAGTAGTCAAGTACAGATATGAGAATTTGGCATTCAATAAAGAAGATTGAATGCCAAAGAATTGATGCTTTCAAGCTGTGATGCTGGAGAAAACTCTTGAAAGTCCCTTCGACAGCAAGAAGATCAAACCAGTCAATCTTAACAGAAATCAACCCTGAATATTCATTGCAAGGACTGATGCTGAAGCTGAAGCTCCAATACTTTGGCCATCTGATATGTGGAGCTGATTAATTAGAAAAGACCCTGTTTCTGGGAAAGATAGAGGACAAAGGCGAAGAGGGCAACAGAAGATAAGGTGGTTTGATTGCATCACTAACTCAATGGACATGAGTTTGAGCAAACTCCAGGAGATAGGGAAAGCCACAGAAGCCTGGCATGCTGCTGTTCTTGGGGTTGTAAAGAGTTGGACACGACTTAGTGACTGAACAGCGATAGCAACAGTACTGAACAGTGTTAAAGGGTTGAGCTCTCTAGCTTATATTGTTTAGAAACAAGTTTTTTATCCACGTGCACCAACTTTGTGAGCATTGGCAGATTACTCAACATTTCTGTTCCTAAGTATCCTCACTCATTTTTAGAGAGAATAATAGTACCTCTTTAATATGTAGTTTTGTGGCATAGATGCAATAATACACACAAAGTGCTTTTTCAGTTGACTTGCATAGTAAGCACTTAATGAATGTTAGCTCTTATTGTTAGCAAAGCGTATGGTGAGAGCCTGAATAATAAGTCACAGTCTTGGATTTAGCTCATTCTGCTCATAAGATGCAACTGCTTAATACAAATCTGGACTTTTCCCACCCTGGCTAATCATTACTTCTCAAAAATGCTGACCAAATCTGAAAATAATCTTCAGATCTGTCATTAATTTAAGAAGTAAAGCTTTGCAGTGTGGCTAGCTTTCTCAAGCCACTCTCCCATTGAATTACATTCATTACTGTGGTGGGTATTCATTTTCCCTTTTAAGAGTGAGTAATGACCATAAGAGTTGGAATATTTTTCTTCTCTGAGTGGGGGATGCAGTCTAGAAATTCAGCATGGCCTGACCAGACAGCAGAGTCTGTGGGACTGCTCGTGGGTGTGATGAGGGTTGTCACCACTGTTATCTTTAAAGCGTTAGTTGCGTTACTTGATGTGACCTCCTGATGAGTCACTGATTACACAGAATCTCCAAGTGCTTCACTGAAATTGATGATAAACTGGCTGCTAACTGGGTCTTACTTTGTCTTAAACTGAGATTGGTTAAAGGCTAACATGTAGTGTGTGTGTGTGTGTGTGCACAACTGAGGACAAATTCACTCACTTCAAAAAAGTCATTTACAGTTTCCAGCTTTATTTCTAGAACTGTACATTAATCAGATCAGATCAGATCAGTCACTCAGTCGTGTCCGACTCTTTGCGACCCCATGAATTGCAGCACGTCAGGCCTCCCTGTCCATCACCAGCTCCCGGAGTTCACTTAGACTCACGTCCATCGAGTCAGTGATGCCATCCAGCCATCTCATCCTCTGTCGTCCCCTTCTCCTCCTGCCCCCAATCCCTCCCAGCATCACAGTCTTTTCCAATGAGTCAACTCTTCGCATGAGGTGGCCAAAGTACTGGAGTTTCAGCTTTAGCATCATTCCTTCCAAAGAAATCCCAGGGCTGGTCTCCTTCAGAATGGACTGGTTGGATCTCCTTGCAGTCCAAGGGACTCTCAAGAGTCTTCTCCAACACCACAGTTCAAAAGCATCAATTCTTTGGTGCTCAGCCTTCTTCACAGTCCAACTCTCACATCCACATACATGACCACAGGAAAAACCATAGCCTTGACTAGACGAACCTTTGTTGGCAAAGTAATGTCTCTGCTTTTCAATATGCTATCTAGGTTGGTCATAATCTATTTTCCTTAGAGATGCTTCTCTAACAGTTGTGCTTACTTTTATATGCAGGGTATTTGATTAAAATAGTAATTTGTGTTTCATTTCTGTTAATATAATGTTTTTATTTTGTCCTCATAATGTAGCCAGGCATGTATGTTCTTTTGGTTTTCAGGGGCTTTGGAGTTACAGATAAAAAGGAGACGTCACCAGAGAACTGCCTGTCTCATCTTTGGCTTCTGGAAGTCTGGCTCATTGAAAGGAATGATATTGGGCTTTCATTGAGGGGGAGGATGGAGGAGAGTATTTGCAGAGGTGGAAGCCATCACAGGGGAGAAGAGAGAGAACAGGATTGGGCTGAGGGGGTCTGTGATCAGGAGGCCAATAGAGGCCATGGTGTGCTCTGCAACCTTGAAAGCAGTGGTGAGGCTCTCCAAGGACCAGTGCCCGCTGAGAGGGCAGCTCTGCATTTCCTGAGATCCAAGAGGCATTGACTAGGAGAAAGGACAACAAGAATGATGGCAGGGCTTCCGTGGTGGCTCAGAGGTAAAGTTTCTGCCTGCCAATGCAGGAGACACAGGTTTGATCCCTGATCTGGGAAGACTCCACATGTCTCAGAGCAACTAAGCCCATGTGCTACAACTGTAGAGCTTGTGCTCTGGAGCCCAGGAACCACAGCTGCGACTACTGAGCCCATGTGCCACAACCACTGCAGCCTGTGTACCCTGGAGGCGCATGCTCGGCAGCAGGAGAAGCCACTGCAGTGAGGGGCCGGAGTGCAGCAGCTAGAGAGGAGCCCCACTCGCCGCAACTAGAGAAAAGCCCAGGCAGCAACAAGGACCCCACACAGCCAAAAATAAATAAACAAAATTATTAAAAAAAAATGATGGCAGTGTCAGAAATGACACGTCACTCTTTTTTTCTGGCAGCAGGAGGACCCCACATTGGAGCAGGACTCCTCTGAGGGTAGGGAGGGATTCTCAATACAGACCAGAGTTTGCCATGGATTTCACTGAGTGAGCACTCACATCAGATGTAATGATTTAGAGAAATAAATGAATCGAAGATTTCCTGTATCCAAGTGTTGTGAAAGGAAATCCGTACCGTCCACGTTTGCTGCTGCTGCTAAGTCGCTTCAGTCGTGTCCGACTCTGTGCGACCCCATAGACGGCAGCCCACCAGGCTCCCCCATCCCTGGGATTCTCCAGGCAAGACCACTGGAGTGGGTTGCCATTTCCTTCTCCAGTGCATGAAAGTGAAAAGTGAAAGTGAAGTCGCTCAGTCGTGTCTGACTCTAGCGACCCCATGGACTGCAGCCTACCGGGCTCCTCCGTCCATGGGATTTTCTAGGCAAAAGTACTGGAGTGGGGTGCCATAGCCTTCTCCACCGCCCACGTTTATAAGCCTGTAAAATACAGATGCTGATGGTGGCTGTGACCCAGCACGTCCCAGGATGTGTCGTGGGTCGGTGTTCACTGTGGAGCCTGTCCTGGGACACAGAGAGCAAGGTAGTCCCCTTGGAGAGTGTGGACCTAGTGAAGAAAAAAGGCTCTGAAGTGACCTCAGGCCAGGTGAGCACATGCCGTCCGAGTTCTGTCTGCTAAAGAGAACCGGGAGACAAGTGGACAAAGAGGCCTTGTTTAAAGTGACTGTGCAGGCTAGGGCAGGGTTCCTCAGGTGAATCTTGAAGCATTTGCTTTAAGAAAGCTATTTCTCACTCCAAACTCAGGAAACACCAGCCTACTTTTGTCTGTAGTTCACCAGAAAAAGACGGAACTTGAGTAGAAAATGCAACATTCATTGGACAATACAGAATACCACTTAAAGGAAAAGAGATTAAGTGAAAGCAATGGTTCATGCTCAACCATATGAGCATCCATTTTAACCACGAGTAAACTTTATCTAAAACCTTTACTGCCAGGGATCCTTGCTTTTTAGCAAAAAGAATCACAGACCCTTTTGGCGGTCTGGTGAAGCCTATAGATTCTTTATCAGAATGACATTTTAAAATGCTATATTTGGAATTGAGCCCAGTTCTATATTGAGATCTGGTTTCCCCTATTCCAATAGTTCCTGAATAAAATCTGCTTTTACTGCTTTAAAAAAAACATAAATTAAAAACAAATATATTAAAACAGAATAAACAAAGTATTAAGAAAAGCAATACTAGGCTATGATAACATTTTTGCTTCTTAAGATATCAGATACTAACATGCAGCAATGGGTCTAACAATCACCATAATTTTGAAGTATGATGCAGATGACACCACCCTTATGGCAGAAAGTGAAGAGGAACTAAAAAGCCTCTTGATGAAGGTGAAAGAAGAGAGTGAAAAAGTTGGCTTAAAACTCAACATTCAGAAAACAAAGATCATGGCATCTGGTCCCATCAGTTCATGGCAAATAGATGGGGAAACAGTGGAAACAGTGTCAGACTTTATTTTTTGGGGCTCCAAAATCACTGCAGGTGGTGACTGCAGCCACGAAATTAAAAGGTGCTTACTCCTTGGAAGGAAAGTTATGACCAACCTAGATAGCATATTGAAAAGCAGAGACTTTACTTTGCCAACAAAGGTCTGTCTAGTCAAGGGTATGGTTTTTCTAGTGGTCATGTATGGATGTGAGAGTTGGACTGTGAAGAAAGCTGAGCACCGAAGAATTGATGCTTTTGAACTGTGGTGTTGGAGAAGACTCTTGAGAGTCCCTTGGACTGCAAGGAGATCCGACCAGTCCATTCTGAAGGAGATCAGCCCTGGGATTTCTTTGGAAGGAATGATGCTAAAGCTGAAAGTCCAGTACTTTGGCCACCTCATGTGAAGAGTTGACTCACTGGAAAAGACTCTGATGCTGGGAGGGATTGGGGGCAGGAGGAGAAGGGGATGACAGAGGATGAGATGGCTGGATGGTATCACCGACTCGATGGATGTGAGTCTGAGTGAACTCCTGGAGTAGGTGATGAACAGGGAGGCCTGGCATGCTGCGATTCATGGGGTAGCAAAGAGTTGGACACGGCTGAGTGACTGAACTGAACTGATGGGCAAAAAAGTAAATTTTCAGAAATGAAAATAACTGAGCTTATTTTCATGACCAAGTCAAGGAACTCTACTAATAATGAAAGGAAATAATGAATTTTTATTAGAAATTAGTGAAAATAAGGATTAATTTTTCCCTTTCAAACTTACAGATCTCCCAAATTTTATCAGATTAAGAAGCTTTTGGTTGCATTTTGATGGAAGCAGATAAATCCATTATGATGCGTGTGTGTGTGTGTGTGTGGTATGGGAGATTTGATCCAGTGTAGACAAAATTTAGGTTTTTTTCCATGGTTGGACTGTTTATTTGCCTCCTCTCATGAGCTGTTTTTTGGTATTCTTAGATTTTCTGCGTTGTTTCAAAACAAAACTACAGGCTATAAATACTTCAGTGAGAAAAGATTCTGGAGACATGTTGTGTTGCAGAAAGAAGCTTCTCTTGGTCTAGAGAAGCTTCAGGCTTTTTCTTGGAGCTATTGGATTTGGCAACAAGCTCAGCCACTCTGGAGGCAGAAGGAATGGAAGCAGTGATCCAGGACAAAAGTGAAAAGAAATTTTAAAAAGCCTCTGACTGGGAGAAGGGACAGGGTCAAGGGTCAGGCTTCCAAAGAGAAAAGACCCAAGCCTTCTGATTTATTCCCTTTTAGAGAGGGTTGGATCTCTTCTGAGGGGATGGCAGCTTCTTAATCAGAGCAAGCAGCAGCATAGGCAAGCTAAAATATTGCTTTCATAATATTTGTCTCTCAAAAGGAGAATTAAATATCTCTTAAAGTTCTCTTTGAAGTTCCTCTGAGTAGTGGCCCTGCTTATTATTTTGCATGAAGACCAAGCACCACAGACTTAGCTATTTTTCCATGATAGGAATAGAATTCCACTGGACATGCAGCACAGTATCACAGACTGTTGTCTAGGCTTTCCAGTCAGGCTGCCTCAGTACAAGCACTCTGCTTAGATACTTGTGTGAAATGTGTTTCTGTCTTCCACATCCACCAACCACTTACACAAAAACACACAAACATGGTTTTTTGTCTGGTTAGCATACGTTCTATTATTTCTGTCTATGACACTTGAAGGGCTTCACTGGTAGCTCAGACACTTAAGAATCTGCCTGCAATGCAGGAGACCCAGGTTTGATCCCTGAGTTGGGAAGATCCCCTGGAGTAGGAAATGGCAACCCACTCCAGTGTTCTTCTGTGGAGAATCCCATGGACAGGGAAGCCTCGTGGGCTACAGTCCATGGGGGTAGCAAAGAGTCAGGCACAATTGAGCAACTAACATTTTCATGACACTTGAATTTCATATTTTTAGGTTGAGGAAATATTTTTGGAAAAAGCAAATGTCAGATATTTTTAAATGATCAGTGCTGTTTTATAGCAAAGCATAAGTATGATTCTGAGGTGACCAATGTGGTATGATTCCAAAGGGGCCATTTTTAAAGCATAAAATGACAATAAATGCAAGCAGGCACAAACATGAAAACCTTACAGTATGCAGCATTAGGGAAACAAACTTTTAAATGTCTGAGTAGTTTAAGTTGGTACCAAGAAATAAAGTAGAAGGTTTATTTTAGCTTTGATTCTAAGTAACACCTTGTTCCCAAATACTCTGGACAGTTCTCTATTGAAATATTTAAATTATTGATTCCAAGCAGTCTGATTTCAAGCATAAACAACATCATTCGATGTATCCAACAAACTTGTGGCCAGAACTTCCTTCCTATAAAGACCCTGGACATGAGTATACAATAAGGTCATGGGCACCTCATCTTAGAGACACTTAGCAGTGGGTTTAGGGTCACAGAAGGTCTTTGAGGGTTCTCTCCTGGAAAGATGTGTGATATCAAGTTTCAGGTCTATAGTTCTCTCTTCTTCTCTAGAAAATTCCTTTCAGATGAAAGGTCATCTCTAAAATTCTATTATGGACCAGTCACTCAATACATTATTATTTTGCTGAGAATAAATTGCTGGCCAGCAAAGCTAACTTCATTCACTTGATCCTTCAAGTTCTGCATTCCAGATATTTTCCTTGTATTTTATGAAGTCTAGAAATTCCAGTTTTCTCCTACTAATTGGGATTGTGAAAAACAGAAGCCTCCTTCTTCTTTAATTGACCTTTATTCCTTTTGAATATCTGGATATTTTATTTTTTAATGACTCCTTGCTGTAACCACAGGATAAAATGCTTGAAAATGTCTTTAATTTGGAGACAGTCTAGTGGGAATCTGAACTCAGATCATCAAGGTGGCTGCTTTTTTCCCATATGGAAAAGCGGAAATAAAGCTAGCTTGCATTTCCTTCCTAAGTAGACTCCAGACAACTTTGAATCAGGGTGTACAAATATCCTCACCTCAGACAGTTAGGGGTTAGATTTTGCTGGAAAATGAGATAATAGTAAACTAGAGCAAGAGTTTCCCCTTTTAAGCTTATTGTACAAAGTGCAACAGGAGGAAAAGAGAACTTTCTGATTCACAAAAAGGTGCACACTCTTTACAACTTGTGAATAGCATTTTTCCAGACACAATCTCAACAATATTCATTCTTCTGGGTCAAAACAAGTAGAATTCTGAGGACTATTCACCCTACTTTTGGAACAGGAAAGCTGGGACTGAACTACAGAGGGCAGAGGTGCTCAGTGGTGCTCAGAATGGAACACTGATTTCCGCATCCTGGGTTTGAAATCGTGCACAAGTCCCTTTGTATTTTGAGGTAAAAGGCTGACTCAAGAGTTAATAATTGGGAGATATGAAGTGTAGAAACAAAGAATAGCTCTTGGGCTGGAGAACTGGTAACAATTTAGACTATAAATCTGTGATGTAGCAGAATCACCAAACTCCCAGTTCCCTGAAAGATACAGATAAAGGCCCGACACACATTCCAAGTTGTTTTTATAGGAAGCAGACCCCCACCAGATGAAAACTGCTGAGGGCGAGAACATGACCCTAGACTAGTCAAAACCAGAAGGTTGATGATGCTTGAAACTTTATGTTGATGCCAACCAATTCAAGAATTGTGTATGAGCTGATCACACACCCTATAGAATCCTCCCTCACAGTGACTTTAAAAACCCTTCCCTGAAAACCATCAAGGAATTTGGGTCTTTTGAGCACGAGCTTCCCATTCTGCTTGTTTGGCATCCTGCAGTAAATGCTGTGCTTTCCTTCACCACACCCTGGCTTTACTGTGTGTGGGCAAGCCAACCCAAGTTTGGACTGGTAACAGGCTCATACAGGGAGATGCTGTATGTCTGGTACACTGTAAGATGTCCTTTCACTTGATAAAAAAAAAAAGCAGAACACAGTCTTCTACATTTGGCAGGTCATGTGACCACTTCTGAGCAATATGTGTAGAGTCCTTTGCAATGAAGGCGAATTTTATTTTTTATTAAGCCACTTGGTGGTCTTGGAAAAAACACATAATTCTGAGTGTGTGATGGTGGTTATTTCAGACAGTGAAGCACCAGGAATAAAAGACTAATTCTGCTGCAGGATGAAGCTGGTTGTGGTCCACTTAACAACTCGTATGTACTGACACAGCCCGCTGGACCCAGATATGCCTCTGGGCGGCTTCAGTGCTCTTCTCCTCATGTTAAATCATTCATCTCTTTCCTGTTTATTGTGCATCACATTTTTCACTTTCTGATCCAAATTACATTTTACTCAAGTTACATTTTAGGGGGCAGTGAAGTTGGATGGCCACAGGCAGGGCTTCTTCAGATTGTATATTATTGTCTTTAAAAACAAAGAAGATTTTATTATTATTGTCACAAAAGTGGCATATAATTATTGTCGAGGATTTGGGATATTCAGAGTTAACATTTAGAACATATATATATGTCTTTCTATTTTGTATTTTAAAATAAATTTGGACCATACTACGTATAATATTTTGGATACTTTTTCATAGAACAAGTTTTCATACTATGAACATTTTCCCATTATTTTTAAATAGTCCTCTACAGAGTGATTTTTTAAAAAGAATCATTGATAAAATAGTGCGTAGTATTTTATTGTCATTTCTATAATTTATACAATACTCACTTTTTTAGCATTTATGTAGATTCTAATTTTTAGCTGTCATAAGCAGTGCTCCTATGAATACACCTGTAGACAAATCTTTGAGAGCATCCATAGTGGTTTTTTAGAATAAGTTCCTAGAAGTACTGGACCAGGGAATGTGAACATGGTTAAGGCTCCTCATGTGTATCCTCAAATTGCCTTCTAGAAAAAATTGCACCCAGTTTCAGGCTACCAGCCGCATGATGCTGGTTTTTCCTTTATTTTTACCTCCCCCTGGTTTACTGCTTCTCCCTTTTGACTTGATGCTTCTTCACAAAATTGCGAACTTAGCTTTTAAGTGAAGTGATATGTTTTCCTCTATTTTCCATGGTTTTCCTTGAATGCAGATATGTCCTCAGAATCCTCCTTAACACAGAGGTTTAGGTTAGAATTATCCCACAAGAGGAAACCTACTTGCCATCACTGCTTTATGGCTCAAATAAGACAGCAGATAGTAATAGAGACCAGTCAACCAATAATATCACATGTTACTCTCCACCATCTAGACTTGGCCATACAAAGGGTGGGACAGGACTTGAGCAGGAGGCCAGCATTAGTGGTTTTGTGTGCATACCAAGGGATCAGACCTGCCAATAAGTAGGAGGTCTCAGAGCACTGATCATGGTCTTCCTTTCAGATTCAAGGTTTGGCTACAGCATGAGGATCTGTGGGAGGCAGAAGAAAAGCTAGATAGATTCTTCAAGGATTAGGCAGCCAAGGAGGGCTCAGTTAAGGAAGTCTCCCACTCTGTTAGCGAATAGAACACTTACCCAGTTCTAAGATGGCAGTGATGTTTAAAATCCAGGTTAAGCTGCTGTATCTCTTCCCATGTCTGAATTTGCTGTTACAACTTGCCCAGAGGGATTATTTAGGAGCTGCTGGGGGTACCGCTAACTGCTTGTGGTGGTGAGTGGTCAGCACTGGGCCAGCGGCAGAGGTTTTCAGTTCAGACGTCAGCCTTGTTGGTGCTGTCTGAATGAGGATCTCTCAGTGGTGCCTGTCATCTCTCTTGGCTGCTGACCTGTCGCCTGGAGAACCAGACCTTTTAACCTCTGCGCCCGGCTCTCTGTGTCACTGTTGAGCATGACCCTGCAGGACAGCTTCTCAGGCCAGGATTGCACACTTGAAAGCGGGAAAGGGTGGGGTTGTGAGGGTCTGCTTGTGATTTAGAACAAAAGCAAACCACTTTGAGAATCAATTGTTAACTGCCTTAGCTCTTACTTTGTAAAGTATTTCTCAACAGAGTTTTCTTTATTGTGACAGTGACATGTTTCTTCTGCCAGCATTAAAGAATCCTGTTAAGTTTAGTGGTTTGCTTTATTTTTCTAAAACAACATTATGTGCACACAATAATTCAGGAAAAAAAGCCAAACGGAACCTTGATGCTTTGGACCTTCTTCAGCTAGATTGCTGGCAGACTTCTAAAAGCCTTCTTTGTAACTGTAAAATGCGCCAGGAAGCACAGAATGTTTTCATTCCCAATTCAAATATTCTTTCTCGAGAAAACATGGTTTCCCAGATAACCTCTTACATCTACCTGTTCGTTGACATTGACCCTCTGGCAAAAGTCTAGCCTGTGCTCAGGGTGGTTCCTCTGCCCGCTCTCGCCTGCCCCTGGTCTTTCCCTTCTCTTCTTCCTCTTGCTCTCCTGCATCCCCACCCTTGCTCCTCAGTTCTTGAAAGTTCTGCTGTTTTCATTGTGACATAACACGGCACGATAATATTACTGCTTAATCACTGAAAACAAAGATATAGTTTGCGTTCCGTGTATGTGTACGTATGTATGTGTGTGTGTGTATTTGTGCGGTGTGTAAGGTTTATATGTGTGTGTATGTATAAATGGGCTTCCCTGTGTCAATAACATCATAGTCTCATAAGTGTGTTCCCTTCCTCACTTGCCCATTTTTGTGAACTGAAAAGTGAAATATGGGAAGAAGTGAATTTCATGTCCCCATAAGTGGGTCCATTACCTAAGACTGGAATCCTTCCTGTGTCTTCAGAATGAAGTGAGGCAGCCTTTAAGAGAATGTTTTGATATAACGTACACCTTCTATTACACCCCCTGGACTTAGTTGTTTTACAGTCGGAAGATTGGACCTTTTACTACCTTCACCCATTTCATGCACCCGCCTGCCCACCACTTCCACACACCCACTTCTGACAAACAGCAATCTGTTCTTTACATGCTTGAGTTCATTTTTTTTCTTCCAGATTCCACTTTGAAGTAAGAGCATACAATATTTGTATTTCTCTATCTGACTTATTTTGCTCAACACAATACCCTCAAGGTCCCTTCATGCTGTCACAGATGGCAGAATTTCCTTCTTTTGTATGGCTGCATAGTATTTCATTGTGTTGATCCCACACTTTTTTTTACCCATTCATCTTTTGGGTACTATTGATAACACATTTTTGTGCATTTCATTTTCACTCTGTTTTTGTCTTCTGTCTACACACACACACCTCCCCCCCAGCCAATTTTATAGCAGTAAATAGCATCCTTGTTTGTGTGTATGAATTTAGGTCATTGTCACGCTGTGTCCTCTTTCTTTGGTTCCCATTCTTGATTCTGAATGCAATTGTATGGGCATCTGGGGAGGGAGAGTAGAAGCTGTGACTGACAATGTCTATTTGCCCTATCTAGGATTTCTGTTTTTCTAATACCTAGTAAATGAGCTGGGCTTATTTGAATGAGGCCAGTTATTAATGGAGTTGAAAGCAAGACAGGCTACCATGTTAATGTGGATGGGCATCATTTGCCCTGTGGTGTTAGTCTCATGAAAGCCAACGTGTGTGCCAACTGTTGTCTTTTCTACTATGTGAGCAGGAAGAAGAGAAATCTCCAAGGATGTAAACTACAGTGAATTTTTATTAATTAAGAAAAGGGTAATTGGATACTGGTATTATTCAATTAAATTGAGTTAAAGTTTTTATTTGTACTATCTGTGGAAGATTGTTGAACAAGAAAATAGTGTACACAAGATAAAACATCCGTTTTCCTTGAAACCATATTATAAGCAGTCTTTTTTTTTTCTTACAAATAATTGTTGGAACTACAACTTTTATATAATCATGATCTTACAAAAATCTTGAAGAAAAGTCAAATTTCTTTAAATGTATGAGTAATAACAATAGTAGGCCTTCCATCTGTGTACGATAGGGTTAATAAATTCTCATCTCAACATTCTTATTTGATTATCATAATAATCTAATGTAGCATGGTAGAAGTTGTTATCTCCCTGTGTTAGTGAGGTTAATTAACGTTAGTTGCCATAGCGGGTAAACCCTGAAATCTCAGTGATTTAACCCAATAAAGATTTCTTTCTTACTCAGGAAAACTCTTATGGCAACTGGGTACCCCTCGCAATCTTGCAGCTGCACCAAATAGGACATGTAGAACATATGGCCTCTAGAGCTGCTTCTGCTGAGAAAGAGGGAGATGGAGGTGGTACACTGGCTTATACCTGCTTTGATCTAGAGTGACCCAGGTCTCAAGTTCTCATGCTTCATTGGCCCCAGTCTCACTACAGGGAGGTTGGGAAGGGTGCCTCTACCTTCTGCCACACACATTTCACAAATAAGGAAACTCAATAGTAAGTAACTTGCTTAAATTCACACAGATATTAAATGTAGAAGCTGCACCTTTACTCAGGTCATTTGACCCCAATTCCAGTGAATTTATACAATGGTATTCTCTACATAGATAGTTTAATTTTAAAAGATATTATCAGTCCTTAAGGCACTGAGACAGTTATATTTGTCCACATTTGGGGGGAAATATAAGGAAGTACCCTGGTTATTCCTGTTATAAATATTATATGGAATCCTTTTTAATGATGATATTAGTACATGGATCACTTTGCAGACTCATTACGTTTCCTTGATCCTCTACACACCCAGATCTCTGAAGAGCGGTGGTGGAGTGGAAAGACTACATCTGTGGGGTCAGATAGATCTCCATTCCTATTCCCGTATCACCACTTATAAGCTGTGTAATATTTTGAGCAAGTTGCTTAACTTCTATTACTTTCATTCTCTTCATCCATATGATAGAAATAATAACATTCACCATGTAGACTCCTTTTTGTTTTTGAAATTAAGACAACATTCATGTAGACTTTTGAAAGGTATAAATACAATAATATTTATTAAATTCCTGGAAATAGTAAATACTTAAATGATATTTTCTTTTTGTATCCTTTAAAAATCAGCAAGTTCAAGAGTAAAATATCTTAGATTTACAGGGTGAAATGCAAATAAACCTTAATGCAAAGAAATTTCAACAAATCTTTAAAAATGTATAAATACTTAAACAGTGGAGAAAACTGCCCAAGTCAGCAATAAAAAGGAATGTGAAAAAATCCAGCGTTAGAGCCTGTGGTTGGATTTGTGAGGTTAGACTGCTGAAATGAGGGCTGATCTGTACTTCTTGAAGTTGGTAAGTGTAGGGTTTGATGGCCCATCTGGTTCTGTTTGTCTCTGCAGGATCCCATGCTTCATTTTACACAGGAAGAAACAAAGAGATGATACAATCTAATTGCAACAGCGATAAGCTGCTGTCAGTTGAACTAACCAGAGGGCTTCCTGGGAAATGTTAGAGATGAGTTGGGGAAGGGTGGAAATGGAACTTTGTGTGTGTTTGACTTGCAGGTCATAACCAGCTCTCCCCACATCCCAAAGTCTTTATCACTCGAGGGCAAACAGCTCCTGGTTTTCTAGGACAATGGAAACAGTGCTAGATTTTAAGCATACTATGGCAGAATATCTTCATAGCCATTTGATGAATGTGTATTTGACTTTGAATCCAGTGGAGAGATACATACACTTTCAGATTTCCCTGATTTGAACAACTGTCAGAGTCCAGTCTTGAGAGTAATACACATTCTCACTGTAGAGGGTTTTAACTTTATCCTTTCCTTTTTGGAGGAGTGAGGTCACCTTGGTTAGTTTCATTATAAAGTGAACTGTGAAAACAGAATTGCATGGAAGTTGAAATTCAGCATCTCCCAGAACGACTCTTCATAGAGATCGCCAACAACAGATCTCAAATGCCCTGGGTGATTGTTCTGAGGTCTTATAACACTTCTGATTGGAGAAGTCTGGGATGTAATAGTCAAAGGGCCTTTCTCAGTGAAGGGTGGTTTGGACTGGATATAAACTAGTGACTATAAAACCCAGAGCAGGAAAAGTGCTAGAGACATAAATTGTTGCTATCTGTTCTCAGAACTTCCTCTTACAGGTTTTAAAAGCAATTTTTGAAGGTTCTGATTTTTGCCCAAGACTTGCCCCGAGCGTTCTGGATATATGGGAAAATAGTATTTTGTGAGCTGAAGCGGATTTGTTGTTGTTCTTTAACGTTTCCCTCTAAAATGTTGAGTGACGGTAACATTTCCTGTTTGTTTTTTAGTTTACTGAGCCCCAACTCTTTCGAGGCACTGTTTTAGGTTTTGGAGACACAGAGGTAAAAAAGACAGGGGAGGGCTCTGCTCTCATGGAGCTCACATCAGGCCCTCAAACTAGACAGTGAGACCCGTGTCACATGCACCTTTCACTGGGTCCCTGGCCTCTCTTATGTCATGGCCACTTCTACATGACTTATGATTTTTCCTACATTCATTCATTTTTTTGACGTTTCCATTCATTTTACAGAAGGTCTAGAACTCACCCAGGACTCCTGAGCAAATATCTTCTATAATCACTAAAGAAAGAGGTCACAGTAGCTTTCTCAAGGTTTCTGTGTTCCATGGAATACACTTTGTAATCAATCTGTGGTTCTAATTTAGGGATGTTGGAACCTGGAGATGATGAAGGTTCACTAACAATAACAAAGTCCAAATTCATTGTTCTGTGGATCATGCTATTATGAGGAGTTTAAAAATTGGAAAATGGCTTTATGGAAAATAAAAATAACACTGAAATGGATACAAGTTATTGAAAATGACTTAACCAGAATATATTCATGTTATTAAACTTGGAGATGGGAACTTGAGAGACCTCCTGCCCTTCCAACATTCCAGTGTCCTGCTCTTCCAACATGTTCCAAAGCACAATAAAGAGAAAAACCCCACTGGTTAAGAAAAATATTGCCTAGCAGTGCTGTAATTCAAAGCAGATTTCTAAATCTTCCTCCTGAAAATTTCTTGAGTCTCAGAACTAAAGGCAAAACCACAGGCTGTGAGCATGAATGATCCTGCCAGCACAAAGACTGGGAATCCAGCACCTCTGAACAAATACTGTCAAGTCAAATACAACAGAAATCAGACCAACTTCCTGTAGCTTCCTCCTCTCTTAGCCTGCCCATGAACTTGTGCCCATGTGTTCCATGAGCTTAAGAACTCTTTGCGGAGTAGATGTGTAGACAGAAAGTGGACAAAGAGGTTAAGTAGGGAGAATACAAGCTGACCTTCTTCCATCCTCCACACCCACTTAAAAATTTATTTATCTATTTTTCCACACCCACTTCTGCTTTTCTGATTTTGCTAAAGGCACGTTTCATTTTTTGGTCATGTGGCCAGGAGTCATTTATTGAATCCCCTCTTTCTTTGCTCCTAATATCCATTGATTTTTTTTATTCTGTTGCCAAAATAACCTTTTCTCCTGCTCTATTTACTAACTTTATTTCTACTTCCTAAAGTCCTAGTATTTCAGTCTACTGAGATGGCTTTTGCCAGATGACCAATGATCCCCAAGTTGCTAAAGTCATCGTTCAGTTTCATCCTTAGCCCTGCTTTCAGCCTGCTCAATACTGCAGCTGAGGGCACCCCCTCCCTTTGGAACACCCTCACCCTCGGTGTGGAACACACTCGGCTGCTGCGTGCCACTACCTCCTGGCTCTTTCCCTTTGGTTGTGGGTCGTGGGTCAGTCTGGGTCTCCATTGCTGATGCTTCCAACTCCTCCTGACCTCTAATGGGCCCCCTTCTTACAGTTTCCTGGTGACCTAATCTGTTCTCAAGTAGATATTCGTTTATTATTAAGGTTATTCGCTTGATTGACTGAACTTTTTTTTGAAGTATACTTGATTTACAATGTTGTGTTAATTTCAGGTATACAAGAAAGTGCTTCAGTTATACACACTGAATTCTTTTTCATATTCTTTTCCACTATGGTTTGTTATAAGATATTGAGTATAGTTCCCTGTGCTATATACAACCTTGCTTATTTTATGTATAATAGTTTGTGTCTGCTAATCCCAAACTCTCAATTTACCCCTCCCACCCCCCTCCCCCTTCCTCTTGTTTTTGAAGTCTGAGAGTCTGTGTCTGTTTTATAAATAAGCTCATTTGCATAACATTTTAGATTCCACATATAAGTGATATCATAAAGTAATTGTCTTTATTTTTCTGACTTGTTTCATTTAGTGTAATAATCTCTAGGTCCACCCATTGATGGACCTCCTATATCCTATATAATGCAAATGATATGATGCAAATGGCATTATATCATCCTTTTTATGGTTGAGCAATGTTCCATTGTGTGCGTGTGTGTTTATATGCATGTATATATATGTGTGTATATATGTATTTATATATATATATATACACATACACCACGTCTTCCTTATCTATTCATCTGTTGATAGACATTGAGGTGGCTTCCATGTCTTGGCTACAGTAAATGAATATTGGGGTGCCTGCATATTTTCAAATTAGAGTTTTCTCCAGATATATGCTCAAGAGTGGGATTAAAAAAAACTTATCAAAGGGGGTGTAGAGGAAATGTATCTCAACATATTAAAAGCTATTTATGACAAATTGACAGATAACATATTACTCAGAGATGAAATGTTGAAAGCCTTCTTGCTAAAATCTGGGACAAGACAGGGATGACCACTTTCACCACTTCTACTCAATGTAGTATTGGAAAGCTTAGTCATAGCAATCATACAAAAAATAAATAAATATCCAAATTGGCAGGGAAGCAGTAACTTTTTATATGCAGATGATATGATACTATATACAGAAAATTCTAAAGACCCCCACACAAAAACTACTAGAACTGATAAAGAAATTCAGCAAAGTAGCAGCATACAAGATAAACATACAGAAATCTGCATTTCTTTATACTAAAAATGAGATAGAAAAGGAAGGCAAAAAAAAGAAACTTTAAAAAAATTTCATCAAAAAATTACTTAAGGATACACTTAACCAAGGAAGTGAAAGACTTATACAGTAAGCCCCACACATACGACCTTCATGTTGCAAACTTTCAAAGATGTGAACATGCGTTCACATATCCAATCACATGAGTTCGTTCGTGTGTTTGACATACGTGGTCACCTGCCTGCATTCTCTACAAGCCCTTGTGCTTTTGTGTACTTTACTGTATACTACTGTGTAGAGCACAATAGTAGTGTCTTTATTTCAAGCCCAGGATGTCTAGAGGCAAATGTAAAAGCAGCAGGGATGTAGCTGGTAGTTGCTAACAAGCTCCAGGAAGTGGAGTACCAGAGAAAGGACAAAGAGAGACAAAAGGAGGAAGTACCTGAAGAACCAAGGAGGTTCATGATGTAGGAAATGGCAGGGAATTTTCTTTATTTGAGGAAGCACTTGTTAGATTTTGAGGCCTAGGACCCGAATGTAGAATGGTACACAAGTACTGAAACAACGGTTCAGAATGCAATCCAGTGCTACCGTCTCATCTGTGAAGAGAAAAAACAAGCTACTATCCAGACATTGTTGGATCATTTTTTCAACAGGGTAGATAGAACTGAACCCAGAACCTGTGCCATCGACATTAGGCATTCGTGAAATTGCAGCTTGCTGTCTGTCTCCTGTTGTGGATGATTCTTCAGGTCTACCACCTTCCGCCTCCTTTCTCTCCTCCAGTCAGTAACTCTTCTTGCTTGTTCATTCAGTGCTAGCCCTATATGCCAGCCGTTGTGATGTATGACTGTAATTTTCAAGGACATATATCATATGACTAAAAATATTTTATTTATTTTTTGTTTGTTTTCTGTGTATTATTGTGTGAAAAGTATTGTAAGCCTATTGTACAGTACTATATAGCCAATTGTATTAGTTGGGTACCGAGGCTAACTTTGTTAGCCCTACAAAAAATTGGACTTACAAACGAGTTGGACTTAAGAACTTGCTTTCAGAATGGGATTCATTCATGTGTAGGGGACCTGCTGTATGCTGAGAACTGTAAAGCACTGATACAGGAAATTGAAGATGACTCAAAGAAATGGAACGATAGCTCATACTCTTGGATTGGAAAATTAATATAGTTAAAATGACCATACTACCCCAAAGCAATCTAAAGACGTAGTGCAGTTCTCATAAAATTATCCATAACATTTTCCACAGAACTAGAACAAATAATCCTAAAATTTTATCAAACCAGAATTGCCAAA
This sequence comes from Bos mutus, assembly GCF_027580195.1. Lineage (NCBI taxonomy): Eukaryota > Metazoa > Chordata > Mammalia > Artiodactyla > Bovidae > Bos > Bos mutus. The sequence continues at coordinate 68,717,370 of NC_091633.1, forward strand.
GCAATCCTGAGGATAAAGAACAAAGCTGGAACCGTCCCAGACTTTAGACAATACTACAAAGTGGCAGTAATCAAAACAGTGTGGTATTAGCCCAAAAATGGACATATGGACCAATGAAACAGAACAGAGAGTGCAGAAATAAACCCACACGTCTATGGTCAGTTAACTTCGACAAAGGAGGCAAGCATATACAATGGAGTAAAGATAGTCTCTTCCACAAGTGGTGTTGGGAAAGCTGGACAGCTTCATTTAAATCGAAATTAGAATGCACTCTCACACCATACACAAAAATAAACTTGGCTGATCACTTAAAAACATAGATATATGAAAAGTGAATGTGACTGTTTACCTTCACTCCCACATGCTCAGTAGTTCCTCAGGCTCAATTACTTTGAATCATTTGTATTTGAACTCTTGGGTTATTCCTGATGGTCTAAAAAATATATTTATAACTCTATTAATTGATTTGTTAACTTTCAGTCAGTTCAGTTCAGTCGCTCAGTCATGTCCAACTCTTTGCGACCCCATGAATTGCAGCACGCCAGGCCTCCCTGTCCATCACCAACTCCCAGAGTTCACCCAAACTCATGTGCATCGAGTCAGTGATGCCATCCAGCCATCTCATCATCTGTTGTCCCCTTCTCCTCCTGCCCCCAACCCCTCCCAGCATCAGGGTCTTTTCTAATGAGTCAACTCTTCGGATGAGGTGGCCAAAGTATTGGAGTTTCAGCCTCAGCATCAGTCCTTCCAATGAACACCCAGGACTGATCTCCTTTAGGATGGACTGGTTGGATCTCCTTGCAGTCCAAGGGACTCTCAAGAGTCTTCTCCAGCACCACAGTTCAGAAGCATCCGGCGCTCAGCCTTCTTCACAGTCCAACTCTCACATCCATACATGACCACTGGAAAAACCATACCCTTGACTAGACGGACCTTTGTTGGCAAAGTAATAGCTCTGCTTTTTAATACGCTATCTAGGTTGGTCATAACTTTCCTTCCAAGGAGTAAGTGTCTTTCATTTCATGGCTGCAATCACCATCTGCAGTGATTTTGGAGCCCCCCAAAATAAAGTCTGACACTGTTTCCACTGTTTCCCCATCTATTTCCCATGAAGTGATGGGACCAGATGCCATGATCTTAGTTTTCTGAATGTTGAACTTTAAGCCAATTTTTTCACTCTCCTCTTTCACTTTCATCAAGAGGCTTTTTAGTTTCTCTTCACATTCTGTCATGAGGGTGGTATCATCTGCATATCTGAGGTTATTGATATTTCTCCTGGAAATCTTGATTCCAGCTTGTGCTTCTTCCAGCCCTGCGTTTCTCATGATGTACTCTGCATAGAAGTTAAATGAACAGGGTGACAATATACAGGCTTGATGTACTCCTTTTCCTGTTTGGAACCAGTCTGTTGTTCTATGTCCAGTTCTAACTGTTGCTTCCTGACCTGCATATAGGTTTCTCAAGAGGCAGGTCAGGTGGTCCGGTATTCCCATCTCTTTCAGCATTTTCCACAGTTTATTGTGATCCACACAGTCAAAGGCTTTGGCATAGTCAATAAAGCAGAAATAGATGTTTTTCTGGAACTCTCTTGCTCTTTTGATGATCCAGTGGATGTTGACTTCACATTCCAGGATGTCTGGCTCTAAGTCAGTGATCACACCATCATGATTATCTGGGTTGTGAAGATCTTTTTTGTACAGTTTTTCCTCTGTATTCTTGCCACCTCTTCTTAATATCTTCTGCTTCTGTTAGGGCCATACCATTTCTGTTCTTTACTGTGCCCATCTTTGCATGAAATGTTTCCTTGGTATCTCTAATTTTCTTGAAGAGATCTCTAGTCTTTCCCATTCTGTTGTTTTCCTCTTTCTTTGCATTGATTGCTGAGGAAGGCTTTCTTATCTCTCCTTGCTATTCTTTGGAACTCTGCATTCAAATGGGTATATCTTTCCTTTTTCCTTTGCTTTTTGCTTCTTTTCTTGTCACAGTTATTTGTAAGGCCTCCCCAGACAGCCATTTTGCTTTTTTGCATTTCTTTTCCATGGGGATGGTCTTGATCCCTGTCTCCTATAAAATGTCATGAACCTCCATCCATAATTCATCAGGCACTCTATCAGATCTAGTCCCTTAAATCTATTTCTCACTTCCACTGTATAATCATAAGAGATTTGATTTAGATCATACCTGAATGGTCTAGTGGTTCTCCCTACTTTCTTCAATTTCAGTCTAAATTTGGCATTAAGGAGTTCATGATCTGAGCCACAGTCAGCTCCTGGTCTTGTTTTTCCTGACTGTATAGAGCTTCTCCATCTTTGGCTGCAAAGAATATAATCAATCTGATTTCAGTGTTGACCACCACTCACCTAGAGCCAGACATCCTGGAATGTGAAGTCAAGTGGGCCTTAGGAAGCATCACTATGAACAAAGCTAGTGGAAGTGATGGAATTCCAGTTGAGCTATTTCAAATTCTGAAAGATGATGCTGTGAAAGTGCTGCACTAAATATGCCAGCAAATTTGGAAAACTCAGCAGTGGCTGAGGACTGGAAAAGGTCAGTTTTCATTCCAATCCCAAAGAAAGGCAATGCCAAAGAATGCTCAAACTACTGCAGGATTATTAACTTTATTTTATTTATTTTATTATTATTTTTTACTTTACAATATTGTATTGGTTTTGCCATACATCAACATGCATCTGCCATGGGTGTACACGTGTTCCCCATCCTGAACCCCCCTCCCACCTCTCTCCCCATACCATCCCTCTGGGTCATCCCAGTGCACCAGCCCCAAGCTTCCTGTATTATTAGATAGCACCTATTAACTCCTCACTATGAAAGCAGAGGAATTAGCTTACTTACACTTTCCTCCAAACTTTTTGTTGTATTTTATCTGTCATTGTTTTACTCCTTACCTTTATAAAATAACTGCATCACCATAGATGTTACCAACTGTAGATGGTAAGGCTTGTCTTCTTACTGTGACAGACAGGAAGTGACCATGTGTATGGTTTCCCCCTGTATCTTTGTCCCACCCCCATCTGCTCCTCTGAGCTGGGCATTGCTTTCTTTTCTTTCTTTTTTATGGAAGTATAGTTGCTTCACAGTGCTGTGTTAGTTTCTGCTGTAAAAAATGTGAATCAGTTATATGATTACATATATCCCCTCTTCCTTAGATTTCCATTCCATTTAGAGGGCTTTTCTGTTGACTCAGTGGTAAAGAATCCACCCGCCAATGCAGTAGATGTGGGTTTAACCTTTCTTCTAGGTCAGGAAGATCCCCTGGAGAAGGAAACGCCAACCAGCTTCAGTATTTTTGCCTGGGAAATGCCACGGACAGAGGAGCCTGGAGGGCTACAGTCGTGGGGTCACAAAAGAACCAGACACTACTTAGTGATAAAACAGAAACCCCTTTAGAACACCACAGGGCACTGAGTAGAGTTTCCTGAGCTATAAATCAGTTCTCATTAGTTATTTATTTAATACATGGTATTAGTAGTGTATGTATGTCAGTTCCAATCTCTCAGTCATCTCCTCTTCAGCCCTTGGTATCCATACATTTGTTCTCTATATCTGTGTCTCTACTTCTGCTTTGCAAGTAAGTTCATCTACACCACTTTTCTAGATTCCATATATGTACATTAATATATGATACTTGTTTTTCTCGTTCTGACTTACTTTACTATGTATGGCAGTCTCTAGGTTCATCCACATCTCTGAAAGTCACAATTTTGTTCCTTTTTTATGGCTGAGTAATATTCCATTGTATATATGTACCATTTATTAATTTTTCTGTTAATAGACGTTTAGGTTGCTTCTGTGTCCTAGCTAGTGTAACTAGTGCTTCAGGGAACACTGGAGTGCATTTATATTTTTGAATTATGGTTTTCTCTGGGTATATGCCCAAGAACTCAATTGTTAGGTCATATTGTAGTTCTATTTTCAGCTTTTTAAGGACCTTCTATTCTGTTCTCCAAGTGGCTGTACCAATTTACATTTCCACCCACAATGTAGGAGAGTTCCCTTTTCTTCATATCCTCATATCCAGCATTTACTGTTTGTAGAATTTTTAATGATGGCCATTCTGTCTGGTGTTAGGTGATATGTCATCATAGTTTTGACTTTCATTTTTCTGATATTCAGTGATGTTGAGCATATTTTCATGTATTTGTTGGCCATGTGTATGTCTTCTTTGGAGAAGTGTCTATTTAGGTCTTCCATCCATTTTTGATTAGGTTGTTTGTTTTTTTGGATATTGAGTTACATGAGCTGTTTGTTATTTTGGAGAATAATGCCTTGTCAGTTGGTTCATTTGCAAATATTGTCTCTCATTTTGAAAGTTTTCTTTTTGTCTGATTTATGGTTTTCTTTGCTGTGTAAAAGCTTTTAAGTTTCATTAGGTCCCATTTGCTTATTTTTGTTTATATTATTATAGCTCTAGGAAGTGGGTCAAAAAAGATCTTTCTGTGTCAAAGAGTGTTCTGCCTAATGTTTTCCTCTAAGAGTTTTACAGTGTCTGGCCTTACATTTAGCTCTTTAATCCATTTTGAGTTTATTTTTGTGCATGGTGTTAGGGAGTGTTCTAATTTCATTCTTTTACATATAGCTGTCCAGTTTTCCTTGCACCCCTCATTGAAGAGAGGGTGTCTTTTCTCCATTGAATATTCTTGCCTCCTTTGTCATAGATTAGCTGACCATGGGTGCATGTGTTTATCTCTGGGCTTTCTACCCTATTCCGTTGACCTATATTTCTGTTTATGTGCCAGTACTGTGCTGTCTTGCTTACTGTAGCTTTGTAGTATAGTCTGAAGCCAAGGAGCCTGATTCCTTCAGCTCCATTTCTCAATATTGCTTTGTGTTTTGGTTTCCATACAAATTGTAAATTATTTTGTTTTAATTCTGTGGAAAATGTCATTGGTAATTTAGTAAGGATTGCATTGAATCTGCAGCTTTAGTCATTTTCACAACATTGATTCTTCCAAATTCAAGAACATGGGATGTCTCCACATCAGTTTGTGTCATCTTTGATTTCTTTCATCAAAGAAATTTGGCTTCTTTTTTCCATTGGGACATGCAGACTCTTCACTGCAGTGTGCATGCTTTCTCTGGTTGCAGTGCACAGGCTTAGTTATGCCACAGCATGTGGGATCTCAGTTCCCTGAACAGCAATTAAACCTATGTCCCCTGCATTGAAAGGTGGATTCCTTACCACTGGACCACCAAGGGAATCTATTAGTATCTTATGGTTTTCTGAGGACAGATATTTTGCCTTCTTAGGTAGGTATATTCCTAAGTATTTTAATCTTTTTGTTGTGTTGATAAACAGGATTGTTTCCTTAATTTCTCTTTCTGATTTTTTGTTTTTGGTATATAGGAATGCGAGGGATTACTGTGTATTAATTTTGTAACCTGTAAATTTACCAAATTCATTGACGGGCTCTAGTAGTTTTCTGGTAGTATCTTTAGGATTTTCTATGTATAGTGTCATGCCATCTGCAAACAGTGACAGTTTTACTTCTTTTCCAATTTGGATTCCTTTTATTTATTTATTTTCTCTGATTGTCATGGCTAGGATTTCCAAAACAGTGTTGAATTATAGTGGTGGGAGTGGACATCCTTGTCTTGTTCCTGATCTTAGAGGAAATGCTTTCAGTTTCCACCATTGAGAATGATATTTGCTGTCAGTTTGTCATTTATCACCTTTGTTATGCTGAGGTATGTTCTGTCTATGCCCGCTTTCTGGAGAGGCTTTTTAAAAAATTGTAAATGGGTTTTGAATTTTAGGGTTGTCATTAAAAATTACCACATAGGTGGATTCAGTTCAATTCAGTTCAGTTCAGTTGCTTAGTCATGTCCGACTCTTTGTGACGCCATGAACTGCAGCACACCAGACCTCCCTGTCCATCACCAACTCCCAGAGTTCACTCAAACTCATGTCCATCGAGTTGGTGAGGCCATCCAGCCATCTCATCCTCTGTCGTCCCCTTCTCCTCCTGCCCCCAATCCCTTCCAGCATCAGGGTCTTTTTCAATGAGTCAACTCTTTGCACCAGGTGGCCAAAGTATTGGAGTTTCAGCCTCAGCATCAGTCCTTCCAAAGAACACCAAGGACTGATCTCCTTTAGAATGGACTGGTTGGATCTCCTTGCAGTCCAAGGGACTCTTAAGAGTTCTCCAAGACCACAGTTCAAAAGCATCAATTCTTCAGTGCTCAGCTTTCTTCACAGTCCAACTCTCACATCCATACATGACCAGTGGAAAAACCATAGCCTTGACTAGATGGACCTTTGTTGGCAAAGTAATGTCTCTGCTTTTGAATATGCTATCTAAGTTGGTCATAACTTTCCTTCCAAGGAGTAAGCATCTTTTAATTTCATGGCTGCAGTCACCATCTGCAGTGATTTTGGAGCCCCCACAAATAAAGTCTGACACTGTTTCCACTGTTTCCCCATCTATTTGCCATGAAGTGATGGGACCAGATACCATGATCTTAGTCTTCTGAATGTCGCGCTTTAAGCCAGCTTTTTCACTCTCCACTTTCACTTTCATCAAGAGGCTTTTTTGTTCCTCTTCACTTTCTGCCATAGGTGGGTTATTGCTGCTAAATCGCTTCAGTTGTGTCCAACTCTGTGCGACCCCATAGATGGCAGCCCACCAGGCTCCCCCGTCCCTGGGATCCTCCAGGCAAGAACACTGGAGTGGGTTGCCATTTCCTTCTCCAATGCATGAAAGTGAAAAGTGAAAGTGAAGTCGCTCAGTCGTGTCCAACTCTTAGCGACCTCATGTACAGCAGCCTACCAGGCTCCTCCGCCCATGGGATTTTCCAGGCAAGAGTACTGGAGTGGGGTGCCATTGCCCTCCGATAGGTGGATTAGAGCACATCAAATTTATTCTTTCACAGTTCTGGAGGCCAGAAATGGAAAGTTGAGGTGTCAGCAGGGTCATGGGACCTCTGAAGTCTCCAGGGAGGAATCCTATGTCTCTTCTAGCTTCTGCAGGCTTCAGTGGTTCTCAGCAGTCTTTAACTTGCTGCTGCATCACTCCAACCTCCGCCTCTGTCGCCGTGTGGCCTGCTCCCACGTATCTCTCTGTCTCCATGTGTCTTCCCTTTTCTTATAAGGACACCAGTAATCTTGGATTCAGGGACCACCCTGCTCCAGTAGGACCTTATCTTAACTAATTATATCCGTGAAGACCCTGTTTCCAAATAAGTTTACATTCTGAGGTTCCAGGTGGACATACATTTTTAAGGGACACTGTTCAACCTAGTACAACCTTGAACTCCAATTTTGTCCCTCTAGCCTTGTGAGAGTTCTAAAAGTGTGGCTGAAGTTCTCATTTTTTTGGCCATCACTTCAGAATAAGCAAGTGCCTTGAGGACAAATGTGGCACCAGAAGTCTGCTTTATCTTCTGTGTTTCCTTTCTTAAGGTTTTTGTTTTCTGTAGTTGTTTTAGTTATGTATTTTTGATAAGGGAAAGTTGATCTGATACAGGTTTGTTTATCATGGCCCAAAATGAATGTATGTTCTAATATTTTGATACAAATGTTTTCCCATGATTTCCATTGCTCTTTATGCCATTTAAAGCATTTGATTTGTTTGGTATTTTCCCACTTATCTTGAAGAACTTTCTTTAGGATTCCTTGCAGTATGAGTTTTCTAGTGATAAATCTCTTAGTTTTTTCTTAAATTGAAAATATCATCATTTTTATTTGTTATTGAAGGATATTTTTGCTGGCTATGGAATTCTGGATTGATTTTTTTTTCCTATCATCACTTTAAAAATGTTATTTTACTCTCTTTTGACTTTCATAGTTTCTAATGAGAAGTCAGTCAACAACTGAATTGTTGTTCTCCTGTATAAAATATATCATTTTCTTTTTCTGCTTTCTAAATTGCTCATTATACTTGGCTTCTGATTCTGACTCTGGCTCCTGACTTCTGAGTCTGACTCTAATGTTTGGCTATCCTTGATGTTCGTAGAGTAGGCTGAATCTGTAAATTTATGTACTTCATCATATTTGGAAAATGTTTGGTTATCACTTCTTCAAATAGTTCTTGCCTATCTTTTTTCTCTCCTCTTTCTGGGACTCTGATTACAATCATATTCTACCACTTGGCATTCTCTAACAGATCTCTGAGACTCTATTCCTTTTTCTTCATTTTCCCCCTTCATCTCTGTGTCTGAACTAGGTTAGGAATTCAAGAAATACTTGAGAAATGATTTTCACTGCAAATGGGAAATAGAATGTGCACCAGTGAAATGAATAGATATATATGTGTAGTAACAAGGAAAAAGATACATAGCCATATGTGGAGCAGGTGGGTCTTCCCAATGTACCTACTGAATGAATGTCCTGATGTCCCAGAGAGAATATTTATTGTAGTTGACAAAAACAAAAAACATGCAACTAACAGCATGTTAAGCAGTTTCATAAAATATAGTGTGTGAGCCATAGTTCAGTGTTGTGTGAGGGTGTAAATGAAGACTTTTTCCATCATCACAGAAATGAAGGGGAAAATTCTGATTTCCATCTTGTGGAGACACCTAGTGGAACAGCATCTGTTTGTGAGTTCTTTCCACCACCTCCCCTATCTATGTAAATTATGTACTTTTCCATGGGGGAAGATTTCAGACAGTACTTTGTTTATTTGGTGAAAACTACAATGAGGAGTGAGAGACAGGGAGAAATCTGGAGATAATGCATTTTTACAGAGCTCACAGAAAAACCAAAGGGAAGTAAATTAGGAGGTTCCTGTCTTGCTACTCAGAACAGAAAGGTGAAAATAATTTTGAAAGATGACAACATTTCAGTGGAAGTCAATGATTTTGTTATCTCAGGATTTTATATATGTGTAATTGCATAATTAGAAAATATGCAATTGGCATTTCTCTATTTTATGTTTTAAAAGTAATCCTTGTAGCTTTTCTGTTAAAATTTTTTTTATAAATCATGCTTTATTATTATGACTCTGTTAATATGTATTTGGTTAAAGGAAGGAAATCAATGCTTTAAAATATTTGAAGGCAATGCTTAAATAACTGTGATAATATTAACATACATTTACCCACACAAGATTAGCAAGATGCACTTGAATATACAAGAAGATTGACCTGAAGGGGAAAATATTGTTAAAAATGTTTGAACCTTTTTTGGGTAAAAATATTAATTTTGAATTTAGTAGAGTGGCTTTGTTATAGAATATAAACAAAATAAATCTATTCTCTACCTCCAATCCATTAATGCTCAATTTAAATTTAAGAATTTCAAGATAATTGAAATTCAGGAACAGTTTTTCTCAAATCAAGCCAACCATCAAACTCCTTTGAAAAATACATTTTCCTCTTTGTTTTGAGAATAATCATTGATCTTTTGTTGGTTGTTTTACTTGTGGGCAAAGGAAAGCATGTAAGGGGCAGGGAATCCCATAGAATAATGAATTTCACTGACTTTAAAACCTTCAAGTGGGGTCTTAGAGCTCTGGAGATGGTGCTCAGCTATGAAGAGTGGCTCTTATTCCCCTTCCTTGGAGTACTGACTGCTCAAGGGGAACGTGACCGGAAGTGGAGCCAAAAGGAGAGGAATGGCGGGCCTTTGAGATCTTACGGAGAGTGTCTCTGACAAATTTAGTTCTTCCTGCTTCTTGTCATTGGCCTGAAGTAGGGAGAAGTGTGGGGGTGGGTAGTACTAGGGCTGGGGATTTGATGCAGACACAGAGGATGAAGCTCTTGCTTCATGGTAGTTCCTGCTTCTTGGTGGTTCTTGTCCAGTCCCCTGGGTGTGTTGCTAAAACTTCAGGGAAGGAAGGAAGTGTTCAGATGTCAAGGTCTCTTAGCAGTGTAAATCCTTGGCTGACTCAGGGGCAAGCAGCCCTCTTCTCTGTGTTCCAGTTCTCTTGCTTTTATCTGTTTCAACCTCCTTTTAACGTTTCATTTCTTAACTCCCAGTCCTTAGGTCCTTTCTTTCTTGCTCAATCTCTGGAATTTCAGGAAAGAATTGAACATGATGAATTTGCAGTTCTTGATTAGGGGGAGTTGGTAGATCTATTTTAAGACTTACCTCACCGTGGAGTGAAAGTCCTTGTTTGTCAATCCAGGTAGGAAGAATTTGGGATGGGGAAGAAAGGCTCATTTCTTTAGAGGAAGGTTGACCTTAGACCAAGGATGTAGTCTAAAGAGTTTATGTGGGAGTTGTAAATCCCTAAAAAGGAATCTTCTTAGGTGCTGAAATTCCAGCTGAAGTGCTGGATGAGCTGAGTTGGTGATTAACTAGAATCTTCCTGTGCAGAACAGAAAACCTCAGCATAGTATTTCCTGATTACCAGTTTCTCTGGCATACTCTGCTAATACATTAGACACTTCTTGCTCAGAAGCTGTATCAACATTTTGCTTAGGAAATGCAATCTCTTTATGCCATTTCCAAGGAATGCTCTTTGATTGAGGCTGACTCACCATCCCCAAAAGTTCTAACTGGATAATGGGCTATCAATTCTAATTTGATCAGTCTTGGAAATGTTCTTTTGGATCTTTGTACTAGTTTGTTAGTCCTCCTCCAACTGTCTGCTGGAATGGATATCTCAGTTTACTCTCAAATATGGACATTCATTCATTCATGCATGCATTCAATATTTGTTGAGTGCTAACTTGTCACTGTGCTAAAGTCTGAAGGTCTTAAGTAAAACCCAAGAATTTCACATTGCTGATCTTAGGTATCATCTAGACAAAAGCAAAAAAATCATGATATAATACTCCATAATGCATGAAAACGGAGAAGGCAATGGCACCCTACTCCAGTACTCTTGCCTGGAAAATCCCATGGACGGAGGAGCCTGGTGGGCTGAAGTCCATGGGGTCGCTAAGAGTCGGACACGACTGAGCGACTTCATTTTCACTTTTCACTTTTATGCATTGGAGAAGGAAATGGCAACCCACTCCAGTGTTCTTGCCTGGAGAATCCCAGGGACAGAGGAGCCTAGTGGGCTGCCATCTATGGGGTCTCACCGAGTCGGACACGACTGAAGCGACTTAGCAGCAGCAGCAGAATGCATGAAAAATGGCTTCCCTGCTCAAGAGAAGTAAGAAGCCAAGAAAGACCGCATGCCAGTTTCACAAGACTCAGAGGCTTTATAGCCTCCAAGCGCTGTGGAGATTCTGTTATTGTTTAATGCTTACCACTGTTTGTGTTACAGTTAACAAGGTCAGCCTTGCTGGGAAATAAACAAGCAGCCCAGGTGATCTCAGGAGCCAAGTAAAGTGTGTTTTCCTGCCTCTCTCCGCTGACCTCACCCTTGCTTACTAATGGCTAGGATTCTGCTAACAGAAACTGAGATCATTACATGTTTAGGGATGTTTAAAAATTCAAATTACTCCATTCTTTTTATAGCTAAAAAGAATGTTAATAATCAATAGGTTTCCCTTTTTGGAGAAGAGAGAAAAGATGGGTTAGAGTGCACTGGTAATTTGAGTGAAGGGTTTCTACTTATAAAAGAAAAAAAAATTGATGCAGCCATCGTTTTGTTCAAGAGCTATCAGTCTGTTAAGAAGAACTGAAGTAAAACTTAGTACAGCTAAATGCAGATTTTTTACACACTTAAAATCCCCAGAGAGTTGTTCATTAGTGTTGTGAGTTAATCTTTACACTGAACAGCAAGGGAAACCTTCAGAAAATATAAACAACCTGCTTAACACACATACAGTTTTGTATATTGAAAATATGCATCTGCAGTGGAAGTTTTTATTGTGTTTTAATGCTAAGAGTTTGGAGAAGGAAATGGCAACCCACTCCAGTGTTCTTGCCAGGAGAATCCCAGGGACGGGGGAGCCTGGTGGGCTGCCGTCTATGGGGTCGCACAGAGTCGGACACGACTGAAGGACTTAGCAGCAGCAGCAGCAGCAGCAGCAGAGTCAGGCATGACTGAGCGACTTCACTTTCACTTTTCACTTTCATGCATTGGAGAAGGAAATGGCAACCCACTCCACTGTTCTTGCCTGGAGAATCCCAGGGACAGCAGAGCCTGGTCGGCTGCTGTCTATGGGGTTGGACAGAGTCGGACACGACTGAAGTGACTTAGCAGCAATGCTCTTCTATATTACCTTTTTAAGAACAAGTGGAAGATAGTTTTATTTTCCCTCATTGTTTGTGAAACACAAGCTTTCTCCCTATAGCTCACCTATTTCCAAAAACTGTGTGCATACTTTCACGTGCATGCACACACCCCCCCACCACACACACACATAGAGTGAAAAGCAGTAATTAAGAATTTCTGAACATCTTTCTTTAGACTGTTTTCTTTCAAAATAATGAAATGTATTACATGTCCTTTTTAATGAAGAGAAACATTCTAAAAGAGATAATGTCTGTTGGAAATATAATCTAAATAGAAAACTTGTGTAGACATAAGAAGCAAGGGAGAAAATATAGGGACAGGAAGTATGGCAAGATGTTAATGCTAAAAGCAGTTTTAAAAGCATCATGCATGATAGAAAGTGCATAGATGAAATCTTTGGGGAGGAAATAAATAAACCCCCAACTTTAATCTTTTATGAAGACTGACAAGCAGTGTTGATTTGCTCTAGGCATAATTAATCTTGTAATATATTCTCACTGAGTTTTTACGTCTTCAAAGAAGAAAAAGGCCATATGCTCTCACTATCTTACTTTCTTTCAGGAACAGTAATTCTTACTTAAAGAACTAAAATCATTACTCCCATACAAAGGAGTAAGAGCCACTTCTTATTTCTCTTTCACATTAATACCTAAAGGAAGCTTTGTGTTTTTAGCTGATGAAATGTAGTTTTCCAAGTAATCAATTTCAGCCAGTCCTTTTGGTAAGAGAACTCTGGTTTGGTATAGGGAAGAGAAAACCAATTTGTGGATAGGATTGTTTACCTAGCAAGGTAGAGGTTTTGTGAAGATCAATTTATTGAAAAATTATAAGGCACAGAAAGTGCAAGGTGAAGCGACGCTGTCTAAGTCAGCTGTCACAGCTACAGGGAAATCTAGTACTGCACACTCTCGCGAGCTGTGGGGCTAGTGCCGTGCCTGGGTGTCTGAGTTCTGGCTGATGTAACAAGATGTCATAGACTGGGTGGCTTAAGCAACAGGCATTTATTTCTCTCAGTTTTGAAGCTTGGAAGTCTGAGATCAGGGTGCCAGCATGTTTGGGTTCTGGTGAGTGCCCTTTTCCTGGCTATGTTCTCACATGGCCTTCTCTCTCCCACTCTCTGGGTCTCTCTGAGTGTAAGGAGATCTCATGTCTCTTCCTCTTCTTCTAAGAGCAGAGATACCATCATGATGGGCCCACCCACATGACCTCATCTAACCCTAGTGAAAGTGTTGGTCACTCAGTCCTGTCTGACTCTTTGTGACCCCATGGACTGTGTCCCACCAGGGTCCTCTGTCCACGGACCTCTCCAGGCAGGAATACTGGAGTGGATTGCCATTCCCTTCTCCAGGGGATCTTCCCGACCCAGGGATCGAACCCTGGTCTCCTACACTGCAGGTGGATTCTTTACCATCTGAGCCACTGGGGAAGCCCCATCTAACCCTAATTACCTCCCAAAAGCCTCACCTCCAAATACCACCACACTGTGGGGCAGAGCTTCAGCATATGGATTTCCTGGAGATAGTGCATAGTAGTGAGTAGTCCCCAGTAATGAGTAAATCAGGCAGCCACTGGTGTAGTGTAATTTCAGAAGGGCCACAAATTCTGCCCGCTTCCTCAACAACAGAACCACTGCTTTTGACTGAGATACTGGCCCCAGAAAGCTTCTGCTGAAAAGCCTTCCCTACCAAGTTGAGGTAACAGTTTATCAGGTTAACCAACTGTCACCTACAAGAAAGTGAAGCTGCGAGGGAAGAAAACCCAGGACAGACTGGTTGTGAAGACGTGAGGGAGGATGGAAAGTTCTCGACTGGGGTCACTGCGGGCAGGGACACAGTGGAAGGCCGGGTAGTCGGGGAACGGCCCCAGGCACTGTGTTACTGGTGGAGAGCGGAAGGCAGGGCGAGGGCGTAGGGAAAGCCAGGGGCACGCTAGACACACACACGGCCAGTGACATGGTGCGGCTGCAGCTTCCCCTATGGCCTGACCTCAGCTCACTTATCTCCAAGCGAATCCGTTCTCCTCACAATTGCACCTTTGTTTCCTGCCCAGCACACAAACGTCACGACCCGTGTCTGAGAATGTTGGGAATTTTATTAGGTCCATAAAGTTTTAGCTGTGGTCTAGTCCACCAAGGCCAAAATAAATAAATAGATAGAGTGTAAGGGTAACAGTTTTTTTTTTTTTTTTTTTAAACCTGGCTTAAAGAAAGAAAAACTACTGAAGCTCTAAAATAACTTTGCCACAGTGGCTTTAGAGGAAATTTTTTTCTTACCAGCCAAGGATTCTGTAAAGCACAGGCTGCAGGAAAAATGCAGCCAACAAATGCTTTGCAGATTTCTTTGAAAATATTTGGTTCTGTGGTGTTAGGTTAAGAGTCTAAAATGATTGACAACTGATTGGCCCCATGCATGAAACTAACTGGGTGAAAAAAGCCAAATGTCTAGGCTTTTAAGAGTTGGGCTTTGTGGGCAATATTAATGATAGAATTAATTACTATTTATAATAGGAAAAACTTCCTAGTGATCTCTTCTCTTCTCTGTTTTCCTCAGGTTCAAGATCTATGTCATTCAAATTCTCCAGCTAGTATCTTTAGTGTGTCATGAAAATAATATTTGTTATTATTACTGTTAGATATAATGTTTTGAGTGCTTCCTATGTATAGGCATAGTTCTCAGAATTTGAAATACATCAACTAATTTAACTCTCACTATATGAAGTAGCTAGTGGATACTGAACTACCTTCTAAAGACAAGAAAACTGAGACATAGAAGGGAAGTAATTCGTCTTAAATTGCATATCTTGTAAGCTGAGAACACGGGATGTATAAAGTATATACCTAGCTCTCAGCTCTCAAGGTCATGGAAAACTTACTGAATTCCTAGCTACTCTCTTGCTCAGTGTGTCTTTCACCATCTTCATTGCTGTCAAGAACATTGGGAGGTACAATAGTGTACTAAGGAAGCAATTAATTAATAGTGGAAAAACCATAATGTTGTATGGAAACATCAAGAGTCAGGACAACAGAATATGATGTTCACATTTGAAATTCATATATATATACTACTGTATAACACTTTTGCAATATATGCGTGTTCGTAAGGGACGTGTCCGCCTCATAAGAGTGCAGCTTTCTGGCTCTCGGGAAGGGGATGGGAGGGGTGAGTCTGGAAGCAGGAATGGGGACCATTGTTGAATCTGAGTGATATGACTGTTATTCTCTGTATTTTCGTATTTACTACCTTCCTACAAATATTAATTTTAAATATTTATAGAAGATACTGATTCCTGAGCGCATGAGGTCTACATTTTAGCTGGGAGTCAGGACATGCAGATGAAGTGAAAGTTGCTCAGTGGTGTCTGACTCTTTGTGATCCCATGGATTATAGAGTCCACGGAATTCTCCGGGCCAGAATACTGGAGTGGGTAGTCTTTCCCTTCATCAGATAAGGAGGAGACTAAAAAGATAAGGTGTGTGTTTCCATGCTACTCTCGCAATTTGTTCCATCCTCTCCTTCCTGTTCTCTGACAACCTAGAGGGGTGGGATGAGGTGGGAGATGGGAGGGAGGCTTAAGAGAGAGGGGATATATATATACACACCTGTGACTGATTCGTGTTGTTGTAGGGCAGAAACTGACACGATGCTGTAAAGCAACTGTCTACAATAAGAAATTAAAAAAAAGGTATAAATTAGGTAAGCAAGACTGGTGGGGCTTCAGAGGAAAGTTTACTCAAGGTCAAGAGAATTAAGAAAAGCTTCATGGAGGAGGGGATAGGTGAGCTGGACCTTGAAGGGTTAACCTAGTAAGTGCAGGGAAGGGAATTCCAGGCAGGGAGGGAGCTGGGCAGAACCCATGGCTGGGTAGACACCTAAGGGTTACATTTGCAGGACAACAGAAGGGAGAAATGAGACCATGTCAGCAAAGCATGCGGTCTGATCTGGTGCATTAAAGAAACACTTATTTAAGGCAACACCATACCACAAAAGAGGTATTCCTCAGCATTTATGTCTGTGACTATTTAGTTTTCATGACTCCAGTCAGGGCATTTCCTACCTTTACTGGGAATCTTGGAGGATCCATAGGAATTCAAGGAGTCATTTTCTTTATGAAGACCAACTCTCAATTTAATCCACTGCAAAAAGGGCCACTGGATCTTTCTGGAACAGTCTATGTGTTTTCTCCCCAGAGCTAGCCCAGAAATGGTATGAGAAAGAAAACTTAATAACCATTTATTTATATATTTCACTCATTCATTGAACTCCAAATACATGCTTTCAAAAACTGCCAGGGGAGTGAAGAATTACATCACACCTGGGGCTTGTCACAATGTTGGGGCAGAAGTCTGAGTCGGGAGAGAGTGGGAAAGAGGGACGATTCTAGCTTTGCTGAGAGATCTCGGGAAATGGGAATTCCCAATGGTTCCTTGGATTTTAGGTCAGATTAGTTGCCTGTTTTCTCTGAGTTAACTGAGGAGTTCATTGGAACACGGACTAAAACATTCACCTTGGCCTGTTCACATCATATGATTCCCTGGGGTACTTGCCAGAGCCCCAGAAGAAGTAGACTTGTTCATGGGTGTCTGCCAGGCACCCTCGCTGGAGATGGAGGGAGTGACATGGAGCCCAGCTCCTCCCCGCCCGCCCAGCCCTGCAGCATGCACCCGAGGCTCCCCCTAGTCCCAGTGCTGTGTCCTCCCTGTTGGGGTGTTTCCTTTAAGGGTGAATGTGGAGATGATAGACCGCGAGATGAACAACTCCTGTTGGACCAGCACTGGGTGCTGTCTGTTCCACTGAGAGGAGGGGAAAATGGACGTAGGGTGGATCTCAGGACCTCCCCCAGACACTGCATGGTGAGTGGGCAGTGGTGTCCTCAGGGTCACCCCCAGGGCCTCTGTGGGAAACGCTTCTCTGACGCCCTCCACCCCATCCTGCTCTGTAGGGCTCCGCTTTCCCTGTTTCTTTCCCCTCAAGGCTGTCACTTCAGAAGTAGCGTCCCTTCTCTCACTGGTTGGTCACAGGTGGGCACCCGTGGCAACAGATTACTGTCTCAACTACCTTTGTTATTCAGAAGAGCAAACTGAACACTAATGAATGAAAAAAAATTTTTTAATGGTCAGTTTTCTCTGTGCATGTGTGCTAAGTTGCTACATTCATGTCTGACTCTGTGATCCCATGGATGGTAGCCCGCCAGGCTCCTCTGTCCACAGGATTCTCCAGACAAGGATACTGGAGTGGGTTGGCATGCTCTCCTGCAGGGAATCTTCCTCACCTAGGGACTGAACCTGCGTCTTTACATCTCCTGCCTTGTCAGGCAGGTCATTTACCACTAGCACCACCTGGGAAGCCCCCTTGTCCATGGTGTTCCCCAATTGTGCATATATATATATATATTTTTTTTATAGTTTCTTAGTATTTTGTTGCTCAAGGAGATGTTTGTCTAGGGGCAAGCACTGCAGCAAAGGGGCCCAGGTCCCAGCCTGTCTCACCTCTTTCTTGCAGAGAGAGCTTGGTGATGCATCTCTGAGTCTATCAATATGTGGGTAATAATGCTATCCACCTCATGGGCCTGTTATGAGGATTAAGGGAGCTAAACTAGAGAGTCTTAGAAGAGTGTTTGCTGCTGTTACTATGCTGTGTGTTTGTGTGCTTGCTTTGATTCCAGGATGAGAATCTTGGAGAATGGTTTCTAGAATGTAATGAACTACACTGAGTGCTTCCAGATCTCATTTACCTTCTGTCATTGCAAACCCCCCTTGCTTGGGGTTCCTGGGTTATTTTATGTGTCGCTTTATTAGGTAATTCCAAGGCTCTTGTCATTGTCTTCTTCTGGACATTGCGGGTGTTACAAAGCCTTTGAATTGCCCTGGGCAGACAGTATTTAAAACTTGGCCTGTTTTTCCTATTAGGTTATAAAAATATAAACAGCACAAGAGCCAAGCAGAGCTAAGGGAGGATGTGACTCAGGTTGGGTCCCCAAGGGAAGGTTGACTAAATGTGAAAGGAAGTATGCAAACCACCGAACAAGACTCTGGAAGGCCAGGGCTCTGCAGGGTGTCCTTGGTCTAACAGTGTGGGGCTTGGGGAGAGCAGAAGGCCTGGCTTTTCTCTCTACACTGGCTGGCTTCTAAAGCCCAGTCCCCGCTGGGTTTGCCTCAAATGCTATAAATTCCGGGAGCAAACACTTTTGCCCTTTGATATAGTCTTGGCTTAATTTCCAGATTGAATTGGGTTATCAAAGAGGTCACTCTAAGAACACAGGAGAAAATTTTTGTCTCCTGGGAAATAGTATCAATATTAGGAAGGACCCAAAGTCTTCATCTCTGAGGAGCTCTCTAAAGAAAAGAGGCAGCAGGAACTCAGAAAAATATGCACAAAAGTATACATAAAAATATGACTTACCATGAACTCCGAGGGTTCTGTGTTATTGCTGAGTGAGTTACTGACGGTGTCACTGGGAGTAGGACAAGGAGAGATGAGTCTGGGAAGAAAAGAGGACAGTAAATAAATTGAAGACATCTTCAAAGGAGGGAAGGAGCTCATGATTGTTAGAAGAATCCCGAGTGTGAGTGTTCTTTGCATGCAGAAGTCAGACCTTTTGCTTTGGTATTCCTAGGACTTTGCATAGCATCTGGCACACAGTAAGCACTGAAAAACGTGCGTGAACTGAGGACAATTAGTCAGCCTGCTGTGCAGGAGGAGAGTTGGAGTGGACAGGGACGAAGGCAGAGAAAGAAGGTATGGCCAAGACCAATAGACAAGAAGTGGTGGTGGGCATGGAGGGGACAGGACCCTGGGGAGGGGAAACCTGGGGGCGGGCAAATCAAGTCTGAGACCTGGTGAGACCTGAGACCTGAGAGATCTCTGTCTCTCAGGCAGGGTCTATAGACATGGTGTCAGAGCCAGGAAGTCCTTTCTAAGAATTTGAAAACGCTGCCTTTCCTTTTTTATCATCCGGATGACCATGCGGTGACCGAACCCTGCCATGCGATTGTAGGTGCTGTGCTTTCCTTGTATTTGTCGTTACGTGTTGACATTGTGTAATTACCAAAATGATAGCACTGAACTTTTAAATATGCTGCTAATTTATGTTGGCTGTGCTTAGGTCAGCTGCTTCTAATGTCAAAATCACAATAACCTTTCCTCAGCCACTACTGTTGAGTAGAGGGTTGTTTATCCAGGAGTTTAAACACTGGATGTGTCCAAAGAACAAAACTGTTCTAAATGATTTTAAAATAATTGTAAAAAAATTGCTTCGTAGTAATAAAGATTGATTAGCTCTAGGGTATTTGCTCCAAATGAATGGCCTGGGAATTCAGAGGACCAGGTGGCTGGGGCAGCAAAGAGATGTGACTGACCATAAATGGTCTCTCTGTCTCACACTCCCCTCTCTCTCTTTTTCTCTTTTTCCTTTGCTAGTAAAATGGATTTGTGTTGGTTCTGGATTGTGCATGTTTTGGAAGGTAAGCCAAAGTGTTAAATTTAAAGTATTACATTGAAATTTGACAGATATATTTTATGTATTCCATTTCTTAATCTAAATACTGGAAAAAAAAAAAACCAGAGATTGCATTCATGAAATACTAGGATAGAGCAAGTATTTTTCCAAACTAGTGAACTTTGAAATGTTGGAAATTCTGAAGCCATGAAAAACCCAGACTGAACATTAATTTATTTTAATCAGTTCCAAAGGAAAAAATCGCTTGTCTGTAGTGAAGTTTTCACTTGAAAGGAGCTTTTATAGAGCAAGCTTTTGGTTTCTTAAATGGTGTCATATAGTGACATGTTGATTTGGGATGCAAGAAAATGGAACGGTGTGGCGGAGTCATATACTGTGTAATGGTGGAGGACTAAGAAGAAAAGAAAAAAGTGAGTTTCATGTGTAAATGCTGTGACTGTGCCAGATGATGTCCCAGTTCACTCTATTTAGGAGATGATTGCAGCTGCTGAAACAGAGAAATGAGGTTGTATACTGACTGTGTGGATCACAATAAACTGTGGAAAATTCTGAAAGAGATGGGAATATCAGACCACCTGACCTGCCTCTTGAGAAACCTATATGCAAGTCAGGAAGCAACAGTTAGAACTGGACATGGAACAACAGACTGGTTCCAAATAGGAAAAGGAGTACGTCAAAGCTATATATTGTCACCCTGCTTATTTAACTTATATGCAGACTATGTCATGAAAACACTGGGCTGGAGGAAGCAGAAGCTGGAATCAAGACTGCTGGGAGAAATATCAATAACCTCAGATATGCAGATGACACCACCCTTATGGCAGAAAGTGAAGAAAAACTAAAGAGCCCCTTGGTGAAAGTGAAAGAGGAGAGTGAAAAAGGTGGCTTAAAGCACAACATTCAGAAAACTAAGATCATGGCATCCGG
Source organism: Bos mutus (assembly GCF_027580195.1). Classification (NCBI taxonomy): domain Eukaryota; kingdom Metazoa; phylum Chordata; class Mammalia; order Artiodactyla; family Bovidae; genus Bos; species Bos mutus. The sequence goes on from NC_091633.1 coordinate 68,737,850, forward strand.
TCCCACCACTTCATGGCAAATAGATGGGGAAACAGTGGAAACAGTGGCTGACTATTTTTCTGAGCTTCAAAATCACTGCAGATGGTGATTGCAGCCATGAAATTAAAAGACACTTACTCCTTGGAAGGAAAGTTATGACCAACCTAGATAGCGTATTAAAAAGCAGAGACATTATTTTGTCAACAAAGGTCTGTGTAGTCAAGGTTATGGTTTTTCCAGTGGTCATGTATGGACGTGAGAGTTGGACTATAAAGAAAGCTGAGTGCCAAAGAATTGATGCTTTTGAACTGTGGTGCTGGAGAAGACTCTTGAGAGTCCCTTGGACTGCAAGGAGATCCAACCAGTCTATCCTAAAGGAGATCAGTCCTGGGTGTTCATTGGAAGGACTGATGCTGAGGCTGAAAGTCCAATACTTTGGTCACTTGATGTGAAGAGCTGACTCATTTGAAAAGACCCTGATGCTGGGAAAGATTGAGGGCAGGAGAAGAAGGGGACAACAGAGGATGAGATGGTTGGATGGCATCACTGACTCAATGGACGTAGGTTTGGGTGGACTCCGGAAGTTGGTGATGGACAGGGAGGCATGGCGTGCTGTGGTTCATGGGGTCACAAAGAGTCAGACACGACTGAGCGACTGAACTGAACTGAACTGGAGTCAAATGATGCTCCCCAGGGGCAGGTAGTCCCATAGAGTCACCTGGTGAATCAAGTTTGGGTGTGGCATGTTAATACTTGTTAATACTATATAGTTGCTGATATACTGTTAGGTAATCCTCTGGCGCAGGTATTTTTGGTTTATTGTTCTGTTTTCAGAACCTCTGACAATGCCTGGCACACAATTGTTGTTCGGTCACTATGTCGTGTCCAGCTCTGTGTGATCCTAAGGACTGCAGCATGCCAGGCTTCCCCGTCCTTCACTATTCCCTGGAGTTTGCTAAAAGTCAAGTCCATTAAGTCAGTGATATTATCTAATCAACCCATCCTCTGTCATCCCCTTTTCCTCTTGGCTTCAATCTTTCCTATCACCAGGGTCTTTTCCAATGGGTCAACTGTTTGCCTCAGGTGGCCAAACTGTTGGAACTTCAGCTTCAGCATCAGTCCTTCCAATGAATATTCAGGTTTGATTTCCTTTAGGATTGACTGGTTTAATCTCCTTGCAGTCCAAGGGACTCTCAGGAGTCTTATCCAGCACCACAGTTTGAAAGCACTAGTTCTCTGGTGCTCAGCCTTCTTTATGGTCCAAATCTCACATACATATATGACTACTGGAAAAACCATAGCTTTGACTAGACGGGCCTTTGCTGGCAAAGTAACATCTCAGCTTTTTAATACATTGTCTAGTTTTGTCATAGCTTTTCTTCCAAGGAGCAAGTGTCTTTTAATTTCGTGGTTGCAGTCACCATCTGCAGTGATTTTGGAGCCCCCCCAAAATAAAGTCTGTCACTGTTTCCATTGTTTCCCCATATATTTGCCATGAAGTGATTGGACCAAATGCCATGATCTTAGTTTTTTGAATGTTGAGTTTTAAGCCAGGGTTTCCACTCTCTCTTTCACCTTCATCAACAGGCTCATTAGTTCCTCTTCACTTTCTGCCATAACAGTGGTGTCACCTGCATATCTGAGGTTATTGATAGTTCTCCCAACAATCTTGATTCCAGTTTGTCCTTCATCCAGCAGGGCATTTTGCATGATATATTCTGCATATAAATTAAATAAGCAGGATGGGTGACAACATACAGTCTTGACATACTAGTTTCTCAGTTTGTACCAGTCTGTTGTTCCATGTCCAGTTCTGTTGCTTCTCGACCTGCATTCAGATTTCTTAGGAGGCAGGTCATGTGGTCTGGTATCCCCATCTGTTTAAGAATTTTGACTGTGATCCACATAGTCAAAGGCTTTAGTATACTCAGTGAAGCAGATGAAGATATACTTCTGGAACTCTCTTGCTTTTTCTATGATTCAGCAGTTGTTGGCAATCTGATCTCTGGTTCTTCTGCCTTTTCTAAAACCAGCTTGAACATCTGGAAGTTCACGGTTCACATATTGCTGAAGCCTGGCTTGGGGAATTTTGAGCATTACTTTACTAGCGTGTGAGATGAGTGCAGTTGTGCGGTAGTTTGAACATTCATTGGCATTGCCTTTCTTTGGGATTGGAATGAAAACTGACCTTTTCCAATCCTGTGGCTCCTCTTGAGATTTCCAAATTTGGTATATTGAGTGCAACACTTTAACAGTATCATCTTTTAAGATTTGAAATAGCTCAACTAAAATTCCATCACCTCCACTAGCTTTGTTCATAGTGATACTTCCTAAGGCCCACTTGACTTCACACTCCAGGATGTCTGGCTCTAGGTGAGTGATCACACCATCGTGGTTATCTGGGTCATAAAGATCTTTTTTGTACAGTTCTGTGTATTCTTGCCACCTCTTCTTAGTATTCACTGCTTCTGTTAGGTCCATACCGTTTCTGTCCTTTATTGTGCCCATCTTTGTATATATTTAAATTAGATGAAAAAGAGTTACAGTCTACAATGATGGTTTGGCTGAGCCACGTGGCTTGTGGGAATCTGTGTTCCCCGACCAGGGATTGCACTTGGGCCCTGCAGAGACCTAACCACTAAGCCACCAAGAAACTCCCAGTAGAGTGCCTTTAATTTTTATAGGTTTCTATACCTTGCTGCAGCCTTTCCAGCACTATAGTGGAGTAGGAATAATTGAATTGAGTTACATGTTTGTGTTATGTGTGTGCTATACAGGAGGAGGGAAGCAGAGAGGGAAGCAGAGATAAGAAAAATACAAGAAAAGTTAGAGATGAAACCACGATTATGAACCTTGGGGATTTCCAGGAGATTGACTCTGGCACTGCTTCCTGGGTGAAGAGTGGTCACCTGAACACATGTGCACCCGGAACCTGTGACCGTGACTTTGGGAATAAGGGTCTTTGCCAATATAATCAAGGTAAGGGTCTCAAGGTGAGGTCGTCCCAGATTGGAGTGGGCCCTGATGGTGTCCTTATAAGAGTCGGAAAAGGAGAAGTCGTGTGGGGGTGGGGGCATGAGAGGAAGGAGGCAGAGGCTGGCATGATGCCTTCACAACCCGAGTGATGCCAGGAATTGCGGGCTGCCATGCGAAGCTGGGAGGGAGGCATGGAGCCGTTGCCCTCAGAGCTGCCAGGAGCAACCCTGCTGACTCTTTAATTTCTGACTTCTGGCCTCTAGAACTGGGAGAGACTAATATCTGTTGTGTGAAGGCACCCAGTTTGTGGTGATTTGTTACAGCAGCTCTAGGAAGCTAATACCACAGTGGGATATCAAGGTAAATAAAACTCATCTTTAGAACTGAGGAAATACCTAAAAATCTTTTAAACATTCTCTTTTCTTACCTTTTTTTTTTTTTTTAAATAGTCCTTCTAATTGTGTTTCTTCTAAGTGGATTTACAATTGAGAAAATAAGAAGGTCAACAGAAAGAATTTGAAACCCTGGCAGTGTGACGCTCAGTCTCTTACAGTAAGGGCCCCCTTTCTTTGGCCAGTGCCTGGGTCACTGCCGCAGCCCTTGCCTCTCTCAGAGCTGGCACATCTATGCAGTATGTCCACTCCCATCAAGGCCCAGCTTCCACTGCTCCTCTCCACCCAAGAGAGAAAGAGCAAAAACAAGGGGTCCGGTTTGCTGGGGAAGGTCTTCCGAGTGATTGTTGCTGACATCAAAAGCTGAAGCCAAATACAGTACCACGTGTGTCTCCCTGATGAGGGAGAAGCTGTCCTTGGGCTTCGTAACCATCATGTTTCAACGTGTGCGCCTGTAATGGTTCATCTTCTCCATAGAAGGAAGGCTTTTCCACAAAGATGTCCAGAAGTTAAAAGAGGAATAGACTGCTTTTTCTCTTTATAGGTAGTTAAAACCCCAATTTAAAGCCATTTCCAAATATGCACCGAATATATAAAATATCAAATAATCACAGACGAAGTGCCACAGTCTTGAGGTTTTATTCCTGGCAGGAAGATACATAAATTAGATCAGCGCGGGCCTTGGAGTCTTCTCTTGAGAAACCTGTGCATTCCGTTCCTGTCACAATGGCTAGAAGAGGCATTTTATATTCTCCATCCCACACAAAGCCTTGGGCTTAGAAATGCTAGAGTTTTCATCTACTTCAACCAGTGTGGACTCTGAAGGGCGGGGAGGGGATATTATTTTTCATTTCAACCATTCAAAAGAATGAGCTTTCCAGAAGAACTTTTGTTCCTATAATAAACCTAACTAGACCTATTTATTCACTTAAAAAAAAAAAAAAAGGGAGATGGAGAGAACTTGGAAAAGCCAAGAATCTGTCAGCTCCATAATAGTGGTTGACCAAGCTCTGGCTTGAACACTTGTAAGACTGCAGCAGGGCTGGAGGCCTTGGAGAGTGGAGACCGGTCTTAGAAGGAATCAGCTCCAAGGCCGAGAGATCTGCTTGTGTGCTCTGTAGTCAGGGGTGAGCTAGGCCTGAATTTAATTCATCGGTTAGGATATTTTACAAAAAAAGGCTCTCCCCGCAGCATGGGGAAGATGCAGTGATCTCACAAGGAGAATGCCCTTAAGGGAGGGAGTGGGTTGATCAATGTTACAGGCATGTTCCTGAAATCTGAGTGTGAGTTAACTTTCGAAAGTGAGCTAGGTTCCCCCTCTCAAGATTTATTGACATGTAATTGACATAGAATATTGTGTATGTTAAGGTGTACAATATGATGACCTGGCATATATATGTATATATTATGGAATGATTGCCACAATGAAGTCAGTTAACACATCCGTCACCTCATATAGTAGTTAGGGATCTTGTGTGTGTGTGTGTGTATGGGCATGGTGAGAATATTTAAGATTTATTGTCTTAACACTTTCAGATCTCAAGTGTGCATGCTCAGTCACTTCAGCCATGTCCAACTCTTTGCGACCCGATGGACTGTAGCCCACCAGGATCCTCTGTCCGTGGGATTCTCCAGGCAGGAATACTGGAGTGGGTTGCCATGCTCTCCTCCAGGGGATCTTCCCCACCCAGGGAACAAACACACATCTCTTACATCTCCTGCATTGATAGGCGGGTTCTTCACCACTGAGCCGCCAGGGAAACCCTTCAGATCTAAACTATAGTATTATTAACTATAGTCCAAGTGCTGTGCATTACATCCTGAGAACTTATTCATCTTCTAACTGGAAGCTGGTACTCTTTGATCAACCTGTCTCCAGTCCCCGGAAACCACTATTCTGTTTCTATGAATTCAGCCTTTTTTAGATTCCACATATAAGTAAGAACATACAGTTTTTCGTCTTTCTCTTATATCACTCAGTGTAATGTCCTTAAGTGGAGAAGGAAATGGCAACTCACTCCAGTATTGTTGCCTGGGAGATCCCATGGACGAGGAGCTTGGTGGGCTATAGTCCTTGGAGTTGCAGGAGTCAGACACAACCTAGCAACTAAACTACCAGCACCACCAATGCCCTTAAGGACCATCCATGTTGTCACAAATGGTAGGATATCCTTTTTTTAATGCTGAATACTATTCTATTGGAAAATTGAAGTAGGTTTAAAATGAATTTGGCTTCCCTTGTGGCTCAGCTGGTAAAGAATTTGCCTGCAATGTGGGAGACCTGGGTTTGATCCTTGGATTGGGAAGATCCCCTGGAAGAGGGAAAGGCTACCCACTCCAGTAGTCTGGCCTGGAGAATTCCATAGACTGTACTGAGCGACTTTCACTTTCACTTTAAAATGGATTGGCGAACTTGACTTTTTTAAATGTTATTTATGTATTTGGCTGTGCTGGGTCTTAGTTGTGGCTTGTGGGACCTTTGATCTTCATTGCCAAGTGCAGGACTGTTAGTTGCAGCGTGTGAACGAACTTCTAGTTGCGGCATGTGGGAACACTGGCCCTTGGTTAAATATCGTGAAGTTTCTGGTACTCACCAAGGGAAAGACAGCTCAGGAATGCACATTGAGATGCTAATGGTTCTACAAAGGATTGCAGACCTTCATTCAAACATGCAGATGAACACCCTCTTTCCTCTGGCCCAGACTGGCATCTGACTTGTCCTGAGGAAAGGATTGCCCTGGCCTGTAACGAGTCTCATAAATTCTCAAGGCTCGTTGCTTTCAATTATAAGAAACATCTTTCTCATTCTGACCCTTCTGTATAAATAGACACTTTCTTCCAAAGCCAAACGGTGGAATGTTAGAGCCTGAGATGCCTGTCATTGCTCTTCACTTCCTGCTTGATTCTACAGAGGAGAGAGTGGAGGCTCAGAGGGGAAGAGCCTGACTTAGGTGGCAAAGCCAGCAGCAGTATCAGGAGGAGCCAGGCCAGTCTCTGGAAAGATCACCAATCACTCTTAACTAAAACAGAGGGGCAGTGTTCCCTTGTGAATCTATTTGCATGTGACTTACATTATTTGTAGGTTCCACTGAATCAGTAAATCCAAGAGACAGCTAACCAGGAATTAGAGCTAGTAGGAACTGATGGGTCGACAGTGCAGTCCCAGGACAGACCAGCTGCTCTTGGCTGACACTCCAGACCTAGCTACATAACTGACGTGGCACTTTGGCTTGTCACCACTGTGAGGAAGTCTTTCCACAGAGTGGCTGGCCGGGAATTGTCACTCTTGTCATCAAAACAGAGCGTAGAGATTTTTGTTAGGTAAACTCAGCCTGTTTATAGTACCCTCCAGCATATATAAAAGTCAGTAGTTGGTTACGAGCTTGTGACAAATACTTAAAGTCAGGAGTAGGCTGTTTATACAGTTGGCATTGAATGCAGATTGCATTTTCACATGTAATGTTCTCTCAAAGCTAAGAACATTTTGATTACTGCATAGTTGATAGGATGACAACCTTTAATTTTTAAAATTATTCCTATCATAAGCTTTTTGTCTCTTGACTGTGATATAGGCTGAGAATTTGTTACATGTTGATACGCTAAAGGAAATATAGCTGAGGTGCAAGGGAAGAAAGGTGTAAGTCAAGAAAACAATTGTGATCTGAATTTTATCTTGTTCAGAGCTTGAGCAAACATTCATAAGGAGGGTAGAGGCTTTTAGATGATAGATGTTATTGAAGGTGGCTTTTAAAAGTTTGACCTTGATTCTTAAATGCTTCTCACCTCTGTTTCCTTAATGTCTCCTTAAATTTCTATAAATCCACGAGCATCCTCTGACTTCTCCCCTCCTTTCTTTCTTTCTTTAGTCCTCCAAAATGTCCTTTCACAGTCTCTAGGTTGGACTTCGGGGCAGGGCTACAGGCTTCCATGGCTCCCAGGCTTGAGGTACTGTAGCATCCCTCCTGCTGCCTGCACGAGCTTTCCCCTTTCCCACGTGGCCCAGGAGACAGGGGGCACATGGTGAAACTGTGGGGACGGGTCCTGAATCCTATCCTGGGCCTACGGGGGGGTTCAATAGACCACCGGGAGGGGCCCTGGCGGGCACCGGTGGGCTGAACGAGCTCGGGGTGGACCGTTATTCTGTGTGCTTCTGGGAAGGTCACTCAGATTCTCTGGCCATGTTTTTCTTCATCTGTAAGTGACATGCTTGGACTATGTAACCTTTAATTCCTTTCTGGTTCCAGTGTTCATGATTATTCAGGAGACTCAGTTTGATTCAAGGCATATCCAATTCCATTTAATAAGACTCATGTTATGATGAGATTCCTCTCTACATTCTCAAAAGAATATAAAAAGAGATATTTGTTTTGGATGACAATAATTGAATGTGACTGCCTTTGGTGTAAATCCAGCATCAGGGGGCTTATTAAGCATTTTGGAGGAGCAGAATGAGCTGAGATCTCAATCTGACTTTTCCTTTTAAATTGGACCTGATTTGTTCTTCTTTCGCTTATATACCCTGAAAGTATCAGATGGCAATGGAGGACAGTCAAAATTCCATGGAAATCAGTTTCTCCATGGCAGGTGGAGTGGCAGGATTCTCCAGTCAGGAGTCTGTCACTATGGTAACTGGCAGAGGCCCCTGCCCCAAATGTCCCCCTGTTCATCCATTGTGAGGAGCTGCAATCAGCCCTGCTCTCTACGGTCTAGTGAGCACATTCACATAGATAAAACTTGTTGCACAGAACAGCCAAATCTATGGTTAAATGCTAGTGACTGGAGAGAAAAGACAAAATGTAAATGAGAGCCCTCATTTATGAAATGTTGAAATTTAAAAGAAATCAATGCCCTCCAGTTACCTGATTTGTATAAACATTCAAACCAAAGCCTGGTGTGGGGACCCACTGGTGAGATGTATCAAACATAATCTGTGAGGATGTATTAAGTATAATGGTTTAAAGTAATCCATTTGCAAAATTTCATATGAGAAAATAAAACAGATTCAAGATTATCCCTTTAATGCTTATTTCTCTGTCACTGATGCTGGTGTTTTCAAAAGTCAAGGAACAAAAGGGTTACATGATGACTAGGATGCAGGGAACCATGTGGGAATGGCCACTCTGGGAATGGCCATGAGACTGGGGCTTGCATATGAACTTAACTGACCCGGCAGGAAAAGGAGTTGAAAATCTGTTGAACTAAAAGACTATAGACTGAGCAATCCGCAGAGACTTGCCAAGGACTAAAATTTATAAATACATAATTATTTTCTCACTGGGATCATTACACACACACACACACACACACACACACACACATTTGTTTCTTATGTAATGGAAATTGAACTTTCATTGCAAAGAAAGTGAGCATGTTCAGATAAATATAAAAGTAAGCCATATTCCCAAGTGCAATAACAGTAATCCACCTCAAAGTGTTCTTGTGATGATCAAGTAAGTAAATATAAAAATAAATCAGTTACAACAGTGCCTGGCCCAGAGCAAGCAAGCACTTACATAAGTGTTAGCTAGCATCATGACCATATACCTTGATATGTAGTCATCTGATTTCCCCTCCCAACTATTCCTCCCTAGTACTTCCTAGCTCCATAAGTGACATTATCATTTTTTTAAAAAGTTATTCAGACCCAAAATTTTACTTTTCTGTTTACCTCATGCTGTGAATTCTGGATCAACCCTGGAAATTCTATCTTTAATATGGATCCAGAATTTAACTACTTCTCACCAACTCCATTAGTACCACACTCATTCAAGCCATGAGCCTCTCCTGCAATGGCCTTTGAACTGGTCTTTCTGCCTCCACTTCTGTGCCCCTGTAGACTGTTACACAGTAGCCAGAGTCCTGCCCCAGCCCAAACCCTCCATTGATTTCCAAAAGACCCTGGCCTTGCTAGCCCACCGACCTTACCTCCCACTCGTTCCCAGTCACGGCTCCTTCTTGCTGAGCCTTGAACGTTCCCACCATTCTTTTCCGCCAGCATCTGAACTTGGTGTCACCTGGAGAGAGTCTTGCAGTCTGTCCCTCTTCCTGTAGATTTCTGTCCAAATGTCATCTCCTCAGAGAACCCTACCATAATGAGGCTATTTAAAATGGTCCCCTCCACCACACTCTAATTATTTACCCTAATTTTAATTTTTGTTCACAGCAATTATCCATCTCTGACATTATATTTAATATTTGTTTCTTTCTCTGTGCCTTTTACATTGTAAACTGTATAAGAGTGGGAACTTGGCAAGTTTTGTTCATGGCTATCTACTCAGTGCCTGGAACGGTGTCAGGAATGGTAAGAATGCAGAAGTGCTTCCTACATATTTGATGAATAGATGAGTGAATGAACAGTCTCTTTATCCATATGTATGTTATAAACTTTATTACACTGTGTATTGTGTTGTGGCCCGCTTTAATATCCCGTACTGCATCCTGTGCATTTTCTCTGCCAGTAAATAGACCTTGACTACTCCATTCTTATTGGTAGCACAGTAGATCTTTGTGTGGGGTATGGATGTACAATAATTAATTGAAACAACATAGTATTAGTGGACCTTCAGCCTGATTTCAAAATTTTCCTATTATAAAGACCTCTGACATGAACATCTTTCAGATTAGATCAGATCAGTCGCTCAGTCGTGTCCGACTCTTTGCGACCCCATGAATCACAGCACACCAGGCCTCCCTGTCCATCACCAACTCCCGGAGTTCACCCAGACTCACGTCCATCGAGTCAGTGATGCCATCCAGCCATCTCATCCTCTGTCGTCCCCTTCTCCTCTTGCCCCCAATCCCTCCCAGCATCAGGGTCTTTTCCAATGAGTCAACTCTTCGCATGAGGTGGCCAAAGTACTGGAGTTTCAGCTTTAGCATCATTCCTTCCAAAGAAATCCCAGGGCTGATCTCCTTCAGAATGGACTGGTTGGATCTCCTTGCAGTCCAAGGGACTCTCAAGAGTCTTCTCCCACACCACAGTTCAAAAGCATCAATTCTTTAGGAACAGCCTTAACGATAACCACAGGATAAGCTGTTGGAAATGACTATGATGTAAGGTGTGCTCATTTGTACTATGTATTACAGTACATGGCTTTCCTGATAGCTCAGTTGGTAAATAATCTGTCTGCAATGCAGGAGATCCCAGTTCAATTTCTGGGTTGGGAAGATCTGCTGGAGAAAGGATAGGCTACCCACTCCAGTAGTCTTGGGCTTCCCTTGTGGCTCAGTTGGTGAAGAATCTGCCTGCAATGTGGGAGACCTGGGTTTGATCCCTGGGTTGGGACAATCCCCTGGAAAAGGGAAAGGCTACCCACTCCAGTATTCTGACCTGGAGAATTCCATGGACTCTATAGTCCATGGGGTCGCAAAGAGTAGGACACGACTGAGCAACTTTCACTTTCACTTTAAAATGGATTGGTGAACTTGACTTTCTTTTTAAAATTTTATTTATTTATTTATTTGGCCGTGCTGAGTCTTAGTTGTGGCTTGTGGGATCTTTGATCTTCATTGCCAAGTGCAGGACCGTTAGTTGCAGCGCGTGAACGAACTTCTAGTTGCGGCATGTGGGAACACTGGAACTTGGACATGACTGAGTGACTTTCACTTTCATTATAGTACATAGCACCAGACCATCTTTCAGAGTAATTGTGCTGATTTTGATTCCACCATCAGCACTGGGGCAATCTTTATCATAAGCCTTGTGTTTGATATAGAAGGATTCTAGAGATAGAGGAGCCAGGGTTGTAGTTACTGAACTTGAAAAAAAAGTAATCTGGACTCACAGCATTTGAAATGCTTTGGTAGAGTTAAGTATGAGGAATGTGATGGAGACTGTTTTGAGTTGAAGCATAAATACACTTTGGGCTTGTTGAATTGCAGAGCAGGGACAGACCTTTAAGCCAAGTAGCACGATAACAATGCTTCTCCCAGCCATCAGGCAAAACACCGTCCAACAAATCAAGTCGTAAAACCTACATTTCTGCCCTCTCATAGGATGCTTACATCAATGTGCATTTAGGTAAGGAGGGACGAGCGCTCTCCTAGGAGATATTACAGGTTTTCAGGGGTCTCAGGGGCAAAGATGGTTGGACCACATTCTTGAAGACAAGGATAGGCAGTTGGGTCCTGCCTACGTGCTTTTGCATATGATGTTCTGGCCCCACTATGCAACAGTTACCGTTCTGATGTTAAAACGAGAGACGCCTACTAATAGGTTTCTGCGGTGCTCGTTTCCACGTCCTGGGCTGTCAAACTCCAGGACGTCCAGCTTCACTGCTGGCGAATTCTCTCATTCCGTGCCTTCCAAAGGCTGCTGCCCTGGGTGGGGTGCGAAGCAGGAGACATGCATTAGCTCTGGACCCCCTGCCTCCTGGACCTGCAGCGTGGAAACCCCACTCTGCGTGACTCAGTGTGAGGGGCTGAGCTGGGGGCATTGCCATTCCCCCTTGGGTCATCTGATTTTTATCTCCCTGGTTTCACAGTTTGTTAATGACATTTTCAAAAGTTCTGTGGGTTCCAAAATTGTTTCCACAATTTCATTTTTTTTTTTTTCATGAGAGGTTTAAATTTGCTATTTTTTGAGACCAAATGGTTATTGTCCTATAATTTAAAGTGTTTGACATTTCAGTGTGAAAGCCTGGCCCCTCAGTCTGTAAGCTGACTCTTTGGGCCACTTTGATTGGCTCTCTCTTGTTTTGTTGGAGGGCCCACCTGAAGAAGCTGTATCTGCATGATTCTTCACAGGTCAAGTGCATGGCAGGTAGAGGGAGGAGGGATTTGGTGGCTTGTTCTGCTGAAAATTCTCTTGGGCTGATAAACCAGATGAGAACTCTTTAGGGCTTTGCCTGCTTCTTTGAGCAAGTCCTGTGTGCCAGGCATAGGGTGCTTGGTCCTGGGGCTCCCAGCAGGATTAAAACACAATCTCCGTGTGCTCCAGTGGTGCAGAGTAGGCTGTTGTATTGGAGGCTAGCACCATATTGTAGCTCTGCCACTTACTATTTGTAGGACTTGCTAAAGCCCCTTGATCTGCCAAGCCTCAGTTTTCCTATCTGTAAAATGGCTTCAAGTGTATCACAAGTTGGAAAATCCATCCACAGACTGCCTGGGGCTTATGCTAAAACATATAAACAATATCTGTAGTTAAATGCTTCATCCTTTAGGGACTTGTCTCTCACCTAGAAAATCACTACCTTTATTCCTAAAAGTTGTGGTGAGGACCAGTTGCAATGATCTCTGAAAATTGTCCACCAAGGGAAGGAAGAAAGGAACTCTTTATTCCCTTCCTTTCAAAGCCTTTCTATTACTCAGAGGCTTGATCTGGCCCAGAGAGGTCAAGGAGATATTTTGTTGGAATCTGATGCCCACTCCTCCTCCCATTTTATGTTTTAACTTTATATTAATTCTTGACACATTAAATCTGGGGGTTTCCATTAGAATTTTGATTTGCTGTTTCTTTCTTTAAATATATTTGCCAAAAGTAATATACATATATTACTTTTACTACCATAATTAAAAAAAAAATAGTAATACAAGACTTAAATAAAGTAGCAGTCCCCTGCCTGGTCATTCCTTCATGCTCCCCAGAGGCATCTGCTTTCATTTCTTGGCATTTTGCTCCATCTTTCTAAATAATAGAACAATACTGCTACTTCACACTATAATGATTGACTTTTCTTATGAAAAAATGGAAGTTGAGCTCTCTTACACACACGTACTCTAAGATTCATACTCTCAGTGCAGTTAAGCCATAATTACTTGTTAAATTAGTACCCAGTGTAAATGCATTTTTAGGATAGTATAAATACTGCTCATAGCTATGATTACATGTTCTTTTTGTACAGCTTTTTGTTTTTCCTGGAGTTCAAATTGTCTTAAAAAAATCTGGTTGGTGTTACGTTCTTACACTAATTAGTTTGCGTATTTCTTCAGAAGAACATGTCTTTAGGAATTGGCACTTTTTTTTTTTAATCTCTTGGAGACATTGTTTCTGGATTAATTAATTTCCTCCTCCAACCCAAAGTTGAGGACTTTCAAAGCCTCCTATATACACTGACTTAGGTATTTCCATTATTGTTATTCAAAGAATTCTTTTCGTGTCTCTTCCTGAGATTATACTCCTCATTTCCTGGGCATCTTGCATTCTTTTTTATCTCTGTTTACTTTCTTGTTTTTATGGAACACATCTTCCAGTTACTTTCTACATAAGGTACATAGGAAGTAAATTTTTTGAGGCCTTGAGTATCAGAAAACTTTTATTGTACAATTACATAAATTATAGTTCAGTGGCCTATAAAATCCTAGATTGAAGATATTTTTAGATTTTGAAATACTGATAATATTACTCCAGAATCTTCTAAATTTCAAGGTGTTTTTAGAAAATCTAATGCTTTGCTGATTCTTGGCCTTTGGTATATGACCTATTTTTTCTCTCTGGGATTTATTAAGCTATTTTTCTTTATTTCCAATATTCAGACATTTCACAGTGGTTTGCCTTGGTATGGTCTGTTTTTTATTTATTGTCCTGAGCACTCAGTGGACCCTTTCAGTTCTGAAATTCATGGCCTTTAGTTCTGGGAAAGTTTCCAATACTATCTGATTTTTTTAACTTCTGTTTACTTGGTGTTCTTTCTGGAACTTCTATTAGTCAGAGATCAGACTTTCTGAATTGATCTTCTTATTCTAAAAATTCTTTTTTCTTCTGTTTCCCCATTTGTTATCATTTTTTGTTCTACTTCTATGAAGACTTCCTCAAATTTACCTTCTTTTTAAAATTTATCTTGCATGTATTCATGAGAGCGCTTTCCTGTTCTCTGAAAGTTTCTCTTTTTTTTAAATAACATCCTATTATTGTTACTGCTATTCAAGTAGGCAATGTTTTCTTTTATCTCTGAAGATTTTACATTAAAGTTTAAGTTTCCTTCTGCCCCAGTCTGGTCTTTGTTTCATCTTTTTCGTTTATTAATTTTGGTCTCTGTATTTAATGCATCTGATGGTCACTGACTAACTATGCTGACATAGAGGGAAGTAAGTTTCAAACTGAGGTGTGACTAGCATATTTGACATCTGAATCAGGTCAATTCATTTTGGGATGAAGCAGAGATAGATGCATTTTTCCATCTAATTTATTTAATGGAAATTCTCCTTAGTTAAACAACTTTGCTTATTATTTTAATGTAAATGTAGATTTGGCATTTTAGAGAACAGAATGTAAAATTTAAATTAATTTTTTGATACGAACAAAATTTCAAAAACATCTTAAAATTCAAACTGTGACACTCCTTACCCTGCCTCTGTATCCCAAAGGGAATATATTTGCTCTACTGTTAGGGGTACATTAATAGATGAGTTTGAGAAGCTGTCATGAGGCAAGGCAATTTGGATAAATGCCTTGGGAATTGGTTCCTCAGTAGAGAAGGAATCCATGATATCCTCCAGCAGGTCAGAAAAATCCATCTTCTTGTTTACCAACCAGAAACAGTCATGCTTTGCAAAACACATGTTTTCCACCAAGCATCACATGAAACCTGGGGTCACAATATGAAATGATCAGAGTAATAAAAGGATGGAAATGGCCTTCCCGCTAAATTCCTATGATCACTGGTTTAAATGAATCCCAAACCCAGTTTGTAGCTACACAGTTAAGAGCTTGCTCAACTGTGGGCACTCTGTAAAAATTTATTTGCTTTTTTTGTCCTATAAGTCTGGACCCTAAGGAAACATTTTTGTTTCATTTTGTTTGCTTCTTTTAATTGATAATAACCAGTGTTGTCAAGGACCCAGGGACACTGGAACTCAAACAACTACTGTTGGAATCTTTATTGGATGTAATTCTTGATTGCAAACAACATAATTCACTCTGACTACTTCACATAAAAAAAAAAAAAGAAAAGAAAAAAAGAGGAATTTACTACAAGATATTAAGTATCTCACAAATTCCCTCTCTAGGACAATGTGAAATGCTTATGAAATGCAAAGGGGAAGAAACAAGGAAACATTTATCAATCTGCTCCTATTCTCCATAGTCAAGGTTTATCCATAGGGCATTAACTACCTTGCACTGGGAGATTGCACATGAATGAAGAAAGAGTGGGCTCCTGTGGGTTCCAAGAAAATCTCTGGGTAGGGGATATCAAGAAGAAAGAATAGGTCTGTGCCAACTTAATTTTAGAGGAAGATTTGGGGACTGGAAGTCGAAAGTAAAGTATGTAGGGAGAAGCTTTGAAGAAGTTGGGAATTTGACTAATATTGAGAAGAAAAATAATAGAGACTTTTAAGAAACACTTGTAATAAATTGGTTCTCTTTGACATCTTTTAAGATATTCACAAAAAGATGGGAATTGCTTTTAATTACTTGTATTTGTTGGGCTGTGTTTACCTGAATGCTGTAACTTGCAAAGACTGAACGACCTGAGGCCCTAGTCTATGAAACAGTTGGTAAAGTACAAAGTTGTCTTCAGTTCATGAGAAACAGGTTCTTCAGTCAGAATACCATGGCCGTGTTCAACTTCAGTGGATTTCTACTGTGAACTTTCTAATGGCTCTCAATCAACTGAATTGCATTACAAGCAGGATAGCTTAAAAAGGTCTCTGGAGATTTGACTACATCATTTGGGTATGAGCTAAAAGCCAATTTAATGAGCCTTTAAGCAACTGGATGCTTGTTCTAGTTTTTCTTTCACTTTCTGACAACTCAGGAAACATCCATGGGACTTTTGAACTCTTTGAGAAAAATCACATACACACTTACATGAACATTTAGCAGAAAAATTTGGAGAATTTAAAACTCACCTAGTGGTGTTTGGAAGCCTAGAGCTAAAGAGCTAAATTTTCTCTTTACCACCAAGAGTATCATTTCACAGAACTTTCTGGGAAGAAACACATGGACTCAGTGATTCAAGGGGCTGGAATCTCCCTTTCTCTTGAGGGGGCTCAAGTGTATGTTCACACATAACAACAAGGGGATCTCCAGGGACTCAGGCTAGTTTGTGGTATCAGGAAGATATACAAGTTCAGAGCAGAAAGTCTGGAATGATCATGAAGAAATCGAAGGTCATACAGGTAATAAGCTAAGCCAAGAAGCATCAGACCAAAGAGGAATGATTGGACAGATCTGAAAGGTCAAAACAGAGAATATCTGAACCTTGATAGTTTGTATGTTTTGAGGATGTAGTATTGATCAGGAGATATGATTCTAAGTTAGAAATTTTGGATTAACACGTTATTTGCCACTTATTAACTATACGACCTTGGACAAACCACTTACCTCTCTATGAGCCTCACACTTTCATTGCATATGAGAACAGCAAGGTTTATTTTTATTGTAAGGATTAATATATGGGAAATGCCTGGTATAGTTCTGAAAAGGTGCTCAAAAATTAAACGATTATTCCCAGGTGGTGCTAGTAGTAAAGAGCCCACCTGCCAATGCAGAAGGCATAAGAGATGCAGGTTTGGTCCCTGGGTTGAGAAGATACCCTGGAGGAGAGCAGGCAACACACTCTAGTACGTTGGAGAATCCCATGGACAGAAGAGCCTAGTGGGCTATAGTCCAGAGGCTCACAAAGAATCAGACATGACTGAAGCAACTTAACACATTTCTAAGACTGAAGTTCTTCCACAGTGAGAAACCTAGTTCCTGCCTCTACTACTCCTACCCTAACTCAATTCTGCTTCAGCGATAGATTAAAGATACTGTCCCTTCCCCTGACCTCCTACCTCCACAATCTTCACATACCTCAGATCCTACTCTGCTAAACTCCAATAAAACATTTAGAGGTCAGTAAAAAAAAAAAAAACCTCAACATTCAGAAAACTAAGATCATGGCATCTGGTCCCATCACTTCATGGCAAATAGATGGGGAAACAGTGGAAACAGTGTCAGACTTTATTTTTTGGGGCTCCAAAATCACTGCAGATGGTGACTGCAGCCATGAAATTAAAAGACGCTTGCTCCTTGGAAGGAAAGTTATGACCAACCTAGATAGCATATTCAAAAGCAGAGACATTACTTTGTCAACAAAGGTCCGTCTGGTCAAGGCTATGGTTTTTCCAGTGGTCATGTATGGATGTGAGAGTTGGACTGTGAAGAAAGCTGAGCGCCGAAGAATTTATGCTTTTGAACTGTGGTGTTGGAGAAGACTCTTGAGAGTCCCTTGGACTGCAAGGAGATCCAACCAATCCATCCTAAAGGAGATCAGTCCTGGGTGTTCATTGGAAGGACTGATGCTGAGGCTGAAACTCCAATACTTTGGCCACCTCATGCAAAGAGTTGACTCATTGGAAAAGACTCTGACGCTGGGAGGGATTGGGGGCAGGAGGAGAAGGGGACAACAGAGGATGAGATGGCTGGATGGCATCACTGACTCGATGGAGATGAGTTTGGGTAAACTCTGGGAGTTGGTGATGGACAGGGACGCCTGGTGTGCTGTGATTCATGGGATCATAAAGAGTAGGACACGACTGAGCGACTGAACTAAACTGAACTGAAAGATATCAGTATAGATATGGCTGAGCTTTAATGTCCTTACTGACCTTGAGACTATGAGAGTGACCAGGACAGGGAATAACCTGTTACACCTTATGAGGCACAATTGAAAGGACCATAGGAATTTATCTTGGGGAAGAAACAATAAAATCAAGGAAAGTTTGATAAACTATGAATTATTTGGTTCAATTTGGATCTATTCTAGGGAAATAGTGGTGTCTCCTTGGTGGCCACTTGTGAAGGATCTGAAGGGGAATCTTCAAGCTGAGACAGGGTAAAGAACTTTCATGGCCTCCTGACTCTGAGGGTCAGTGGCTTTAGGATGCACAAACTGCCCTTGTGGTGTGCATGGCATCGGCGAAGAGGCCACATTGTGATGGAGTGGTTCCTGCACTTTCCAGCCTGCAGGTCTGGGCCATGCCATAGATTTGGCTCTTGGCATGTAGGGTTAGCACCTCAGAATCCTTGTTGTGATCATTCTGTCAGAGCTCTCTCCATCCATTTCCTTTCTATTCTTCTCTTTCACCAGCTGGCAATTACACGCCACAGAAAGTGTACACAGAAGGGGCTTGTTTTGGTTACCATGTGGCTGGGTGGGAGGGAGCTCTGGCTGGTGGCTGATTCTCTGGGGTGACTGGGCATGGGTTATGGGAATGGAGGGTGAAGTCCCTCATCAGTTCCCAGAGTGCTGCCTCATTCGCACCCTGGAGCCTGTGAATAGTGTTTAAATCAACGGTCAAAGTGGAGAGAGCAGCTTAGTCCTCATTACTCCCCAGGACTAACTGACCTCTTCTCAAAAGGTGCATTCTTGATTTGGTGAGACTCTTCCTCATCCGGAAAGGCCAGTGAAGCAAAAAGATCTAATGTGAAAGGGTGGGGGTGAGGGGTCAAGGGTGACATTGACGGGAGAGAAAGGTGCAGACCATTCACTAAATCATTTCCACCAGAATAGATGAGAACAAAGGCATCACCGTCCTGAGAGCATTTGTTAAGGACTCAAACAGATCAAGCGCTGTACAGAGTCTGGTGACCTTTTCCTGCCCTGGAGCTGCTCAGTTTTGTCATTTTGATGAATCTCTAAGTTGTGTTCACTGAGTATCTCTGATAGCAAGTAAGTGATTTAACATAAAGGGTCCTTTGAGAGAAATGCATAGAAGTGGAGTCAAGCTCAATGCCACCCCCAAGCATGCCATCTATTTTTAATTGTTCCCCTCATCCAGCTTAGTTATTAAGAAATAAATATGAAAGAAAGAAAGAGAAAGAGAAGAAAAGATAGAAAATGAAATTAAACAGCAAGAAACAACAAAAATGAAGTTTGATTCCTTTTTGAATCTTCTATTGGTGATATAAAGTTCAGGCATTCACGCTACAAGAGCCAAAACATGTATTCAGTGTGTGGGAATCGAACTTTAAAGAAGCCACTTTGAATAGTCAATTTGATGCTTCCCATAGAGAATATAAATATAAAAGTACAGAGCACCAGAAGAACATCTGTTTCCAAAAAAACAATAATATTGCCATCCATTGTCAGCTTGGTACTTTTGCCAGTATGATGGTATTAATACCAAAGTGAATCAGAATAGAATTCACTTAAGAAGCATTGAGTTGGTGATGGACAGGGAGGCCTGGCGTGCTGCAGTCCAAGGGGTTGCAAAGAGTTGGACTGACTGAGTGACTGAACTGAACTGAAGAAGCATTGAGATTCCGTTAGTTTGCGGTCTGATGGAAATTTTACCTACAGGTTGTACAGAAAAACTTGTATCTCTAAACTTACAACGTTGTTTCCAAGTTTTTTTCTTTTGGTCTTTCCTTAGTGAAAACTTCTGTTCTTAAAACTTTTCAAGAGGCAAAATTAGCATTCTGTTGTTGTACTGTCCAATTTGGTAGTCACTAGCCACATGTGGTTTTAAATCTAAACTTTAAAAATTGAAATAAAATTAAAATTTACTTTCTTAGTCACTCCAGTTTCATTTTCAAAAGCTTGGTAGCCACAAAGGACTAATGCCTACCCTAACAATATCACAAATATGGACCTTTTTCATCATAAGAGAAAATCTTGTTGGAAGCACTTGTCTATATTTTTCTCCATAGAAATGTGAATCATCAAAGTGTACTTCCTTAGCATGGAGAAAGCATGCTCTCATCTAAATACCCAAAGTGAAAATTTAGTGGTCATCCCGGCACTTTAATTTCAGTTTCTGAGAGTGGTAACTATTGAATCAGTATTGTTTCTCCCATGCTCCTTAGATATGATGACCAAGGAACCTAAACAAAAAACACTGGTCAGTCACCGACAGATCTGTTTCTGCCATTGTATAAATGGCATAGTCTTTTTGTCACTCAGAAGAAAAGATCCCCATAACTGTGAGATTTTGTTTTCTTAATTTCTAATGGTTATGCTGAAAATCAACATCCATTTCCCTTCAAATGCAGATTTCTACTGAAGAGACATGACAGTTCTTTCAACTCTAGAACCACAACTAAAAGCCAGATGGAGAAAGAGCAAACAGCTCTTTCCCAGATGTCTGATCACACTGACTCTCCTGGTTTATTGTGAAACTAGCATCACTCTAATGACAAAAACCGGAGAATGACATTACGAGAAAAGTACAGACCAATATCACCCACAAACATAAAAATGGAAATCCTTTAAAAATAATAAATTGAATATAATATATAGAAATGACAATACATCATGACCAAATGGGGTTTCTCTCAGGAATGAAGGTTGGTTTGATGTTTGAAAAGTAATGTAATTCAACAGCCTAGAAAGGAAAAACCATGTGATCATTTTGATTAGATACAGGAAAATTATGTAACAGAATTCAACATTTATTCAGAATAAAAATTCTCAGCAAGCAGGAAATAGAACTTCCTTAACCTGGTAAAGAGTACCTGTGAAAAATCTAAAGATATACATAATATATTATGTGAACATCATATGAATATTTCTCCCTAAGATTGTCAAGGCAAGCATGTCTGCTCTTATTATACCAATTAATCAATGCGCTGTAGGTTCTAGTCAGTTCAATAATGTAAGAAAAGGAAATACAAGGAACTTGTATTGTAAAGGAAGCAATGAACTGCCTATTCTCAGATGACATGGTTGTTTACATATAAAAATCTCAATCTAGAAAAATGTTATTAAATCCAATAAATGAATTTCATTAAGTTGCAGGATACAATCCATTACACTAAAATCAATTGCACCTTTACACATTAGTAATAAATAATTAAGTGTTGGAATAACAAACAGCAATTCTTTATTTCAATTTATAATAGTACCCAAACAACAATAACAATAGCAACTTAAATCATAAAATAATACTTTTAGGAATTAATCTAGCAAAATATGTAAAGAAGATCTAAATAAATGGAGACATATACATGGATTAATAGATTGGATGATTCAGTAGTGTTAAGCTGTCAGTTCTTTACACAAAGAAGTTTGTAGCTACAACATCATCCTAATCAAATCAAAATCTTAGCTAGGTTTTTTCTGTTTTTTTGTAGAAATCAAGAAGTTTGTTCTAAAGTGTACATTGAAAACAAAAAGGATCTGAAGCCAAGATGAATTGGAGGATTCAGAATGCTTGAATTACTATAAAGATACAGTAATCAAAACTGTGGTGTTGGCAAAAATTTGGACATACAGTTTAACAGAACACAACAGAGTCTAGAAATACATTGCAAATATGATCAATTGATTTTTAATAAAAAGACAAAGACAATTCAATGACGAAAAGATAGTCTCTAGCAAATGATACTAGGAAAACTGGGTGAACATGCAAAAACAAACAAACAAACAAACAAAAACACACAAAACCTAACATTGATCTATATCTTAGATTTTATAAATATTAACTTCAAATGATTCATAGAACTAATATAAAACACAAAACTATAAAACTTCTAAACAAATGTGTAGAAGAAAATCTTTGTGACTTTGAATTAGGCAAAGGTGTTTTTAGATAGAATACGAAAACAGAAACCATAAAAGGCAATTTTGATACATTGGACTTTATAAAAATTTAAAATTTCTGATCATTAAAAGTCACCAGTATGAAAATGGAAAGAAAAGACTTGTAAACCATGTACCTGAAAGAAGACTGATAACAAGAATCTATGAAAAAAAATTCTCAAATCTCAGAAAGAAAACAATCTAATTTTTAAAAATGGGCCAAAGATTTATTTATTTATTTTTTTAAAATGGGCAAAAGATTTAAACAGACATTTTAATTAAGAAGTGATCTGAAAGGCAAATATGCATATGAAAAGATGCTACATATTACTGTTACATATTACAGTCATGAGTAAAACACAAACTAAAAAACATCATCCCTATCAAAATACTAAAGACATTTTTCACAGAAGCAGAACAAACAACTAAAAATTTTTTTGTATGGAAACACAAATAGCCAAAACAATCTTGAGAAAGAACAACAGAGCTGGAGGAATCATAGTCTTTGACTTCAGATTTTATTGCAAAGCTACAGTAACTAAAACAGTATGGTACTAACACAAAAACAGACAGAGAAATTAATGGAACAGAAATGAGGGCCTAGAAGTAAATCCACATACTTATGGCTAATTAATGTATGACAAAGGAGATAAGAATATATAATGGAGAAAAAGTCTATTTAATGAGTGGTGCTGGGAAAACTGGACAGCTACATGTAAAAAATGAAATTAGAATGTTTTCTCATACCATATGCAAACATTAATTCCAAATGAATTAAAGACCTAAATGTAGGACAAGAAACCATGAAATTCCTAGAATAAAACCTAGGCAGGACATTGTTGGACATAAATCATAGCAATATTTTTTGGATCTGTCTCCTAAAGCAAAGGAAATAAAAGCAAAAATGAACAAATGGGATCTAATAGACTTAAAACTTTTTGCACTGCAAAGGAAACCATTGACAAAATTAAAAGACAACCTATTGAATGGGAGGAAATATTTGCTCATGATATGACTCATAAGAAGTTAATATCTGAAATATATAAACAGCTCATACAACTCAAAATCAAAACACAAAGCAAAACAAACAGCCAGATTAAAAATGGGCAGAACACCCGAGTAGACATTTTTCCACAGAAGACATACAGAAGGAAAACAGACACATGAAAACATATAATATAGGCCCAATAATCAGAGAAAAGCAAATTAAAAGCAAAAAGAGATGTGACATCCCACCTTTCAGAATGGCTATCACTAAAAAGACCATCAATAACAAATGTTAGCAAGGATGTAGAGAAAAGGGAACCTTCATACGGTATTGGTGGGAATATAAATTGGTGCAGTCTCTGTTGAAAGCAGTATGGTGGTTTCTCAAAAGATTAAAAATGAAATTATCATATGATTCAGTAATTCCATTCCTGGGAATATATCTGAAAAAAAAACACTAATTTGAAAAAATTTATACACCCCAATTTTCATAGCAACATTATTTACAATTGCTGAGATATGGAAGCAACTTAAGTATCTATCAAAAGATGAATGAATAAAAAAGAAGTATATACATATACAATAGAATACTATTCAGCCATGAAAAAGAATAAAAATATGCCATTTCCAACAACATGGATGGACTTGGAGGGTGTTATGTTAAGTAAAATAAGTTAAACTGAGAAAGATAAGTGTGACTTTCATGTGTAATTTAAAAAAAACACGAACTAGGGATATAACAAAAAGGAAACAGACTCACAAATAGAATAAACTACTGGTCAGCAGTGAGGAGAAAGAAGGGGAGAGGGGCGAGAAGGAGGTAGCTAGGGGGTTAAAAGGTGTAAACTAGTACATACAAAATAAATCTAAGTTACATGGACAAATTGTACAACACAGGGAATATAGCCAATAGTTTATAATAACTATAAATGGAGCATAATCATTAAAAATTGTGACTCACTATGTTGTACACCTGCAACTTATAAAATAACATCAATCATATCTCAATTAAAAAAGAAAAAAATATTGGTGTATTATTACACACCTATTGGAATGGCTAAAAAAAAAAACAACACCCAAAACAGGAAACAAAAAATAATATTAAGTGCTGACAAGGCAGCAGAGTATGAATATATATGAATGCAAAATGTTATCGTTACTTTGAATAAAGGTTGTTAAATTTCTTACAAAGTTAGGAATTCAATTTTACCCAGAAATAAAAATCCTAGGTATTTTCTCAAGAAAAATGAAAGCATACGTCTTCACATAAACTTGTATGTGAAATGTTTTTATCAGTTTATTCAGTATTGCCAAATCTGGAAGCAACCCGTGTAGAATGTAGAGTATGTGGAATCTAGAAAAACGGGACAGATGAACCTATTTGCCTTTTCAGTACTGTTCATGGAGCTCTCAAGGCAAGAATACTGAAGTGGTTTGCCATTCCCTTCTCCAGTGGGCCACATTTTGTCAGAACTTTCCACCATGACCTGTCCGTCTTGGGTGGCCCTACATGGCATACCTCATAGTTTCATTGAGTTAAACAAGGCTGTGGACCATCTGATCAGATCGGTTAGTTTTCTGTGACTGTGGTTTTCAGTCTGTCTGCCCTCTGATGGAGAAGGATAAGAGGCTTATGGAAGCTTCTTGATGGGAGAGACTGACTGAGGGGGAAACTGGGTCTTGTTCTGATGGGCAGGGCCATGCTCAGTAAATCTTTAATCCAATTTTTTGTCAATGGGTGTGGCTGTGCTCCCTCCCTGTTAGTTGACCTGAGGCCAAACTATGGTGGAGGTAAATGAAAATAATGGAAAACTCCTTCAAAAGGTCCCATCTCACAAGCTAGCAAAGTAATGCTCAAAATTCTCCAAGCCAGGCTTCAACAGTACATGCACTGTGAACTTCCAGATGTTCAAGCTGGATTTAGAAAAGGTAGAGGAACCAGAGATCAAATTGCCAGCATCCGTTGGATCATCGAAAAAAGCAAGAGAGTTCCAGAAACACATCTACTTCTGTTTTATGGACTACACCAAAACCTTTGACTGTGTGGATCATAACAAACTGTGGAAAATTCTTAAAGAGATTGGGAATACCAGACCACCTGACTTGCATCCTGAGAAATCTGTATGCAGATCAAGAAGCAGCAGTTAGAACTGGACATGGAACAACAGACTGATTCCAAATTGGGAAAGGAGTATGTCAAGGCTGTATATTGTCACCCTGCTTATTATATGCATCATGAGAAATGCTGGGCTGGATGAAACACAAGCTGGAATCAAGATTGCCCAGAGAAATATCAATAATCTCAGATATGCAGATGACACCACCCTTATGGCAGGAAAAGAAGAACTAAAAAGCCTTTTGATGAAAGTGAAAGAGGAGAGTGAAAAAGTTGGCTTAAAGCTCAACATTCAGAAAACTAAGATCATGGCATCCAGTCCCAACACTTCATGGCAAATAGGGAAACAATGGAAACAGTGACAGACTTTATTTATTATTATTATTGTTATTTTTGGCTTCAAAATCACTGCAGATGGTGATTGCAGTCATGAAATTAAAAGATGCTCCTTGGAAGAAAAGTTATGACCAACCTAGATAGCGTATTAAAAATCAGAGACATTACTTCACCAACAAAGGTACATCTAGTCAAAGCTGTGTTTTTTTCCAGTAGTCATGTATGGATGTGAGAGTTGGACTATAAAGAAAGCTGAGCGCCAAAGAATTGATGCTTTTGTGTGGTGTAGTCTTGGAGAAGACTCTTGAGAGTCCTTTGGACTGCAAGGAGATCCAACCAGTCCATTCTAAAGGAAATCAGTCCTGAATATCTACTGGAAGGACTGATGCTGAAGCTGAAACTCCAATACTTTGGCCACCTGATGCGATGAACTGACTCACTTGAAAAGATCCTAATATTGGGAAAGATTGAAGGTGGGAGTTGGTGATGACAGGGAGGCCTGGTGTGCTGCGATTCATGGGGTTGCAAACAGTTGGACACGACTGAGCGACTGAACCGCACTGACTGATGTATAAAACAGTTGACTAAGGAGAACCTGCTGTACAGCACAGGGAGCCCTACTCAGTGCTCTGTGGTGACCTAAATGGGAAGGAAATTCAAAAAAGAGGGGATATATGTGTACATATAGCTGATTCACTTTGCAGTACAGTAGAAACTAACAACATTACAGAGCAACTACACTCCAATAAAAATTTTTTAAAAATGCAATGTTTTTTGAATCTCAAAAGTATGGTTAAGTGTAAGGAGAAAGACACAAATAGCTACATACTGTATAATTCCATTTCTATGATTTCTGAGAAAGGACAAATGATAGGATTAGAAATTATCAGTGATTGTTAGGACTGAAGGCTCAAGGGTAATGAAATATTTGATATCTTGATTGTACTGGTGGTTACATGACTGTGTACATTAGTCAAAATTCAGAACTGTGCGCCTAAAAGAAATGAAATTTACAGTATATAAGTAGTACTTTACTGTGCAAACAGAGAGAGAAAACTTTGACCTTGTTCTAGATTTTCTCTCACATTTTAAAATGAATGACACCCCAGTCTCTGAAGGTTTGATCTTGCTTTGTCACCAAGAAAAAGTGGATCTGTGACCAAGGAGAATCTGTGGTTGCTAATACATGGCATGGCTTTGCCAGTCTGGATGGCAAGGCTTTGCCTCTGCCTTGGAATCTTGCTGTGGGTGGGATCTGATTTACTGAAATCACCAGATCTCTTGGCAAGTTTGGGGTCCTGTGCACCCATCTGAGAGGGGCCTGGTCTCCACCGGTGGAGGTAACCCTCAGGAGGAGCATCCATGGAAATGCTTAATAAGTGCTATGTCCTGGGCCTTATCTTAATTCTTCCAAGAACACACTGAGACAGCTCCTATGATTTATTTCTGTTTTACATATGAAGAAAGTGAGGTTCAGAGAGGTTGAATAACTTTACCATACAGTTATTAAGTGAGCTGGTGACCTAAACATGGCTTTGTTTGGCTTTAGTTAGGAGGCAACAGGGGCTTCTCAGGTAGTACTAGTGGGAAAGAACCTACTTGCCAATGCAGGAGACATAAGAGATGCGGGTTTGATCCCTGGGTCTGGAAGATCCCCTGGAGGAGGGCATGGCAACCCACTGCAGGATTCTTGCCTGGGGAATCCCTTGGACAGAGGGGCCTGGAGGGCTATAGTGCCCAGCGTCACATGGAGCCGGACACGACTCAGCGCACAGGCACCAGGCATCAGGGGTGCTGCCCTTCCCCCACTTCATACCAAGGTAGCACTTTTTACCACGTGCTGCACCCTTCCCCGTTTTTCTTCTTGAAGTTATTTGTTGACTTGATTTTGCTTGAATCAAGTTGCCGGAAATAGGGGTCAGCAATTCTCTGTTGTATTTTCCTCGAGGAGGGGACTAGGGCTTGGGCACAAGTCCCTGCTGGCTGTTACCTGTGAGTGTGTGTGAGAGTGTGGTTTGCTGCGGCCTTCACCTCCATCTCTGACCAGAAACGGCCCAGTTCCCATGGACTCCAGAAGTGAGTCTGGACCAGATGTCTGTCCTTGAACAAGTGACCTCCAGTGTCCCCTGCCGGAGATGGCAGTAGTTTCACTAGGACAGCTCAGACGGCTGAGCGGTCTCTGCCTTTCTTTTTCTCTAGGGCTTGGGACCAAGGCCAAAATTGTGCATATTGTTGCAGCACACGGATTCCAGACTTGCTCAAACATGTAATATAGGTCCTGGTGAATCCTGCCAGTTAAGGACAGCTAAGAAATACCACCTTAATTATTACATCACTGTTCACCCTTTCTTTCTTGGAAATGAATCTTGGTGTCATCTTGGAATTCATACTTTTTTCTTGACCTCCTCATGTGAAGAAAATCTTCTGTATATAACCAGACAGCCCTCCATATCCATGGATTATCCATCCATGGATTCAACCAATCTGGGATTGAAACTATTTGGAGAAAAATTTCTAGAAAGTTCCAAAAGGTAAAACTTGAATTTGGGCATCTATTTACATAGAATTTACATAGTATTATAAGTAACAACACTAATAATAAATAGGCATTATAAGTAATCTAGAGATGATTTAAAGTATAAGGGAGGATGCACCCAGGTTATATGCAAGCACTAGCCCATTTTATATATGAGACCTGAGCATCTGTGGATTTTGGTATCTGAGAAGTTCCTGGAACCAATCCTCCATGGATACCAAGAGATGAAAATAATCCACTCTGTCAACATGACTTACTTTTCAACACGTATCCCCAACAGAAGAAAGCAGAGTATTTCCAGGGTGGCCAAACCCACTCTTTTTTTTTTTTGCTCTAGTTGCCTCTTTGCAGGGCCCAACCCTGTGGCTCTCAAGTGCATAGAGCAGGCTGCCCCTGCTCTTAGGTCCCCCTGCCCCAGCCCCTCTTCAGACTTCCCAACCCAGTCTTCCTCACTAACTCACTCACACTAGTGTCCCATTCAGCTCAGAAGAAACGAGTTGCCAGTCCAGGTTCGATACACGATACTGGATGCTTGGGGCTAGTGCACTGGGACGACCCAGAGGGATGGTATGGGGAGGGAGGAGGGAGGAGGGTTCAGGATGGGGAACACATGTATACCTGTGGCGGATTCATTTTGATATTTGGCAAAACTAATACAATTATGTAAAGTTTAAAAAAATAAAAAAAAAAAAAAAGAAGTTCTACAATCTAAATCAGCCTTGCCCAGTGTCTCATTCTGGCAAAGTGACAATAAGTTGTTGTTTAGTCACTCAGTCATGTCCAACTCTTTGCGACCCCATGGACTGCAGCACACCAGGCTTCCCTGTCCTTCACTATCTCCCGGAGTTTGCTCAAACTCGTGTCCATTGAGTCAGTGATGCCATCCAAACATCTCATTCTCTGTTGTCCCCTTCTCCTCCTGTCTTCAATCTTTCCCGGCATCAGCGTCATTTCCAATGAGTCAGTTCTTCGCATCAGGTGGCCAAAGTATTGGACCTTCAGCTTCAGCATGAGTCCCGCCAATGAATATTCAGGATTGATTTCCTTTAGAATTGACTGGTTTGATTTCCTTGAGTCCAGGGACTCTCAAGAGTCTTATCCAACACCACAGTTCAAAAGCATCTATTCGGTGGTGCTCAGTTTTCTTTATGGTCCAACTCTCACATCCATACATGCCTCCTGAAAAAACCATAGCTTTGATTATATGGACCTTTGTCCGCAAAGTAATGTTGGAAAAATAAGTAGCACTGAGATAAAATAAAATCATCCTGCTAATGATGATGCATTTGGATAATGGCTCCCCCTTCATTGTTTATACATTTCTTCAATAGAATGTATAATACACACTGTATGCTGCCTTCCAGAGCAGAATAATGATGTCATTAAGGTCCTAACAAACAGAAATGGCGTTGGCTAAGGAAAAACCAGGGTTTGGGAGGGCCTCCCATTTTGGGCAGCTGGTGGGCAGCAACCATTCTGGAAAGCTTACTCAGAAAAAAGCCCAGTTTTGCCAAGTTTTGATGCAAGTGTGTCTAGAGATGTAAACACCGCAATGAAACAATGCAGGAATTAAATACAGCACTTAGGTAAGACATTTGACTTTCTGTTCAGTTCCCAGAACCAAACAGCTGCTCTGCTCTTTGCTCTGTTTTCATGCCTTCCTGCAGTGCGGATGCTTCCACTCAGAACCGTGACCTTACATCCCTCTCCACTGAGCCACGAGCGCTGTCCTCCCATGCTGTACACGAGCAGGACTGCTTCCTCCTTCCACCTGGTAGTACTTTCCTTCAAAGGCAGAGCCGATCTCATTCGTTATTGAAATAAGTTGATGGGATGCAGTGGTTTCAGTCCTAGATTCTGGTGCCAGAGTGCCAGGTTCTATCTCGTTCCCCACCTCCTAGTTGTATCACCCACCCTCCTGCATAAAATGAGGATTGTGACATGGCCTACCACCCGCGAGGAGTGTAGAATATTTCATGAGTTATTTCAGGAAAAGGGCTCAGAGATGTTTCTGGAGAGGGTGTGATGCACCACATGTTGGCTTTATGATCACTGCCAGCACACAGCAGGGGTGGGTACTGTGCATCCAGAGATGAGCTCCTCCTAGTGCATCTGCTAGAGCACAACTCAAAGCTACCCTGAAGATGCCTTCTTTCTTCTCTGCACTGCTATAAACCCTGCTATACTTGGGAAAATGTATCAATCTTCAAAGCCCTTCTGTATAGATATGAAGATGTTTCATAATAAGACAAATGCAGCTTTTTATGAACAATAAAATATGGGAAATACCCAGCTTAATTTAAATCAAAGTGAAATCTCCCTCATCTTCTCACATTCTAATGTAGGGGGTCAGATTTCTGTGAGCCATGTTTGGGGGAGGCCAGCCCAGCCCATACATGGCTCTCAGAGAGGCTGCCCAGATCTTTACCCCTGCCTGGGCAGGATGGGTGTGGAGAAGTCTCAGCATGAGTCGTAAATGATCTGGTGTGCGTGTCTGAGGTGTGGAGAGCAGAAAGGTGAGGGCTCTTTTGGCCAAGTTGCTCTGGATTCTGTCAACATGACTTTTATCCTCATCGTGGTCTCTTCCAACACTGCTCAAGATATGAGAGCAAAATGCAATCAAATCCAGGTCCCCTGCAGCCCTTCCCATAGATGGTTTTGTTTTTCAACTTAACAAGCTGTACTTAACAAGCTAAGAATTCCCCAGCCCATCCAGAACTGAAATCTCTAGTACTTGAGATTAAAAATCTTGCTCTAAAATAAACAAATTTAAATTTATCTTTTACTCTTCTTTCTGACCCATCTCCTCCTCTTCTCTTCCTGTCCCCACCACTTTTCATTTTCAGGGAAAAAAAGAAAAGAGATTTTTTGATCTTGTTTACAATTTTTAAGCTTGTTTAATCAAAGGATAAGATAGCTTTGAAAGTCCTGCTTTGGTGCTTTCATTTTGAGAAATGAAGTTTGGCACCATTTCATCCTCATTCAATGTACTTTTAAGGTCCAGATATCCACCACCAAAGGCTTCCCTGATGGCTCAGCAGTAAAGACTCTGCCTGCAATGTAAGTGATGCAGGAGATGCAGGCTTGATCCCTGGGTCGGGAAGATTCCCTGAAGGGGGAACTGGCAATGCACTCCAGTATTCTTGTCTGGAAAAATCCCACAGACAGAGGAGTGCAGAGGACTACAGTCCAAAGTGTCACAAAGAGTCAGACACAACTGAACAACTGAGCGTGCGTGCATCCACCACCAAAGGGCATCACATGTATGCACAAACAGACCCATCAGTGCTGCAAAATAGGTACCATGGACAATGGGGCACTGACCCATTTCCCCAAATGGAAAGAAAAAAAGCAAAAGTGTTAGTCATTCAGTCATGGCTGACTCTCTGGGACCCCATGGGCTGTAGCCCACCAGGCTTCTTTGTCTATGGAATTCTCCAGGCAAGAATACTGGATTGGGTAGCCATTCCTTTCTCCAGGGGATCTTTCTGACCCAGGCATTGAAACCAATCTCCTACATTGCAGATCTGAGCCACCCGAGAAGCTCATATGGAAAGAAAGAGAAAAACCCAAGCAAAGAACCCCAAATAGCTCCACTTTCCTTTCGAGCAGTCTTGCGCAGGGCCACTTAGCCAGGGCAGGACTAATTGGTGCCAGGTGCCTTGTAGACATGCCAGGCTGATAGGTGTCCCTCTCTCTCTGTGGGAGGACGAGTTCATAACACATCCTTGCCTGGTGCATATTTGAATTTCATTTCTGGAGCTGTACCTAAAGACGGCAGCCTTTGTCTGTGGGGGAAAAAAAAATCACACTGGAAAGTGGGAAAAGAGCCTGGGTGATCAGTGCCTTACTCAACTGAAAAATACTAAGAAGTCACCTGGATTTGGAGCTGATACTAAATACAGGAAGTAGTAAGTATCACTAAGTACATGATAGCTATCTTTTGGTGGTTTTCAAACTGGTCATTGTAAGACTCTATTTTCCAGATTTACTCTACTTTGACCCTTCCTATATGAAAGAGTGGTTGGTCTGGTTACACTGGGAGTGGGGGGTCCAGAGTGCTGTGGGTGTGGCATCTTCCTCGGCTGCTCCCACACAGCACCCCTCCTTCCTGCATCTTTGAGCCACAAGCTCCTCAAAATGCAGAACATCCTGAGAAACAATGAACACATACTGCCTCTGATTTTACAAGAGGACACTTAAGCTTGAGGATGAACCAAGGTGCCAGGGTCGTGGTGCTGGCGCTGCTGAGACCATCAGCAACCAGCCACCGTATGGACAGCACATGCTCATTCTCCTCGACAGAAAGTAAACATTTAAACTACTTTGACCAAGAATGTAAAGCCATGGATTAAGAGAACCCACTTAGCGCCAGCAGAGCCCTTCAGGGCTTTCTCTTTTTCCTGTAGATTCAGTATTTTGGATTCTGCAAACAAAAATATTCTGGAACAGGAGATTTGGTTTGATTGACATGCCTGTACTGGTAACAGGAGAACTTGGAGAGCTGAGTTCCTTCCCATGCTCCCCTCCATGCATCTCTTCCAGGCCTTCAACTAGCTTCTGAGAGAGAGCCGTGGGTCAGCAGTAGGAGGAACAGGACTGGCTCCAGTCACACAGAGAGCCCTGGAGCCTGCCTCCCACAGCCGGGGAGAGACAGACAAGCCAGCAGAGCCTGTGTGTGCATGTATGTGTAAGTAGCATGATTTTTCCTTCTACTAAAAAACAATACAGTTCATAAGGAACACTCATAAAATGCAATAAGCATAAAAAAAGAAAGGTCACCACAGAGAAACTTTAAGGATCTGCCCTCCATTTCACCAAAATAGGATCACACAGCTTATAACCCCCTTTTATTTTTTGTGATAAATATCTATACATATTATATAATTTCTAATGGTTTTGAAATATCCCCTTATGTTGTAAGTCATTCAGCTAAATTTCCACTTTCAAACTTTTTTGCTTTTATAAAGAAAACTTCTATTACTATTTTTATTCATAAATCTTTACATATTTCCCTGGAATGAATTCCTAGAGGTGGAATTGATGGTTACATAAGGTGAACACTTTAAACAGTATTATCAAACTGCTTTTCAAAAGTTCTCAAATTTTCCCTGAGAACTGCACAGTTCCCTACACCTTTCATCACGTTGGCTGATCCAGGTCAGAAAAGGTGTTAAGGATCCACGGACCAAGCAGAAATACGGGAAGGACTGAGCTAAGGACCGCGTCTTCAGGGAATGGCATGTTGCATTCAAATTGTACTTTTGTTTTACTAAGAGAATTTCTACAGATGTGCTGGGTGTCAGTTTTCAAAAATTAACATAGGAAAGCAAAAAAAGCAAAGAACAAAAAACGAAGAGTGCTTGTTGGCTTCCTTGTATCTCCAGAAGGAACATCAGGCGGAGGATCGACAGGGCTGCAACCTGATTTGACCCTGTGTCACTGAATCATCACGTCACCACACCTCTGCGTGGGGCGTGTTGATGTCTCAGCGCCTCCTGGAGCTCCGTGCTCACCACCTCAGTGCAGGAGGTGCAGGAGGGGGCAGGGGCACAGACCGCCTCTTCACTTCTTCCCAGCAGGAGGGATGGCGCAGAGAAGTGGCGGGCAGCCGAGGCTGGCCTGTCTGCCCCCTCTCTGGCCTCCAGTAGTCTCTTTTTTGTGGTCTGAGCCCTGGTTGATTGGCAGCAAGGTGAGGGTGGCAGATTTCCTGTGTCTCTGACTCTCCCTCCACAGTGGTCACCCATCAAGGAAGTGAACCAAAAAAAAAGAATAAAAAAGCTGCGTGGCACCATCTTTTCTGGCCCTGCCTTCCATGGCGCTTTTGTTCCCTCTCTCCTGGTCTTCTCTCCACCTCTCCCTTCAGCCCCTGTGAGGATGAGGTAAGGCAAGGAATCTGTGGGTGGTAGAGGAGGCACTGAATGGGGTGTGTAACCGATGTCCCCTGTGTCTGCTCTAGACTCACGGAGAGCTGACCCACGAGCTCAACAGACTGCCCTGGACTCTGTTCAGGGAAGATGCACTTGGGGTTGGGGCTTCCAGAATGTCCCTCAGTCTCTTTATACCTGGATTTTCTCTCTGCCCTTCAGCTGCCCTCAGCCTTCCCTTCCCTCCTCTGCAGACAGGATATTACCCATGAAGTCCCCCCTTCTCTTGCCAGGACCCTAGCTCCTTTGCCTCACTGTGTTCAGGCTCTCCAGCCAGGACTTGCTCACACCTGTTCTTTCCATGCTTATAACTGGACTGCTGACAGCTGGAGAAAGCCACGCGGCCCTGTAGATAGATGGGCACCACTCCATACAAGTCACCTTGAACCGCAGCTGGGCACTTAGTGCCTCCAGAGGCCTTCTGTTTGCTACTGTTTTCCACTCTCTACAGAAGGATTCCCAAAACTTCTCCCTGTCCTCCAACAGTTGCTACTTACTGAAACACCCAACTGGCCCAAGGCACACACACATGCTTGTTTATCAAGTGGCAACTGATCCTCCTTCCATTTCTGAAAGAATTAAGAACAATTATCGAATAGGAAATCCATTATTTTGAAGAGCTGACCCAAAATGGGGTGAGAGAAGGAATGTGACAAAGAGGAGGATGTAGGAAGGAGCCTTCCTCTGGGGGAGGAAGACAAGTGTCAACCCCCTAAACTTGGCAGGCTTCCTTTTATTTTTTTTTCGGGCTTCCTTTTGAAGCCTTCGTCCATCAGGTCTCACCCATCGTGGTCAGGGCTCCCGAGGAGACGGTGCAGATGGCGTCCTTGCCCACGGCCAGGCAGTGACAAGATTCTGGAGAGCAAACCCACAGGGTGTGTCTCTGTTATTCCCCAGGTGCTCCTTTAGATTCAAGATGACTGTGGTCAGACAGCTTTCCACTGAGATTTGATTAATAATTTTTTTCCTGGGCTGTGTTCCCTGGGACACATTGAGGTTCACGCTCAGTGGCTAACTTTTTTCAGGTTTTTCATTTCTATCCACTTCTCTCAACTTTGGACGTAGCACACAGCCACAGAAATGTGCACAGAGAATCCAACACACAAGAAATTTGCATTTGACTCCTTGAACAGAAAGTCTGTGTATATCCAGGGACTGGGGAGCAGAGGCCTCTTTCCACTCCTCAGCAGATGACCAGTCGCATGAGTTGGGCTCTGTCGTGTGTAGGTGGAAGGCCACCTTAACTTTCCAGAAAGGGGCAGCAGAGCAGGCTAGCGGGCATGCACTGCGAGGTTGAGAGGACCACATGCATTCACTTAGAGCAAGGTGGGGCCCTGCCAATCTGCTCGGACATGCTGCCAGCTGGCAGCAGGACTGAGTCCTCCCCCAGGAGAGCCGAGAGCGCGGAAGGCC
This sequence comes from Bos mutus, assembly GCF_027580195.1. NCBI lineage: Eukaryota > Metazoa > Chordata > Mammalia > Artiodactyla > Bovidae > Bos > Bos mutus. The sequence goes on from NC_091633.1 coordinate 68,772,958, forward strand.
GGCCTGGGGCCTGGCCTGGTGAGTGAGCGGTAGCTTTCAATGTATGGAGTGTCTAGTGAACACTGGCCAGGACACCGCGGCTCCTCACAATTCCCTTCCCAGTTTTCTGCCAGGGACTTTAATTTTTTGTAAGGGAAAGCTTTGCATTTGTTTTTGGTATCTTTAGTGTGTGTGTGTGTTTGCTCTTGGTGCTAAGCCTCTGTGATTATCTATAGGAACTGGCAGAAGCACTCTCTCCTTTTCTCACTTTGAGTGTCTGACCTTGTGACCTTGTGTTCTTGTGAAACCTCTGCTATGTAATCTCATCAGTCTCCTTCCTGTACATTTCCCCTGATTTCCCTTGGACTCTCCCATGGGCATTTTTATGTCAGTGGACTGGAATGTTTCTTTCGGCCCTGGGAAAAGCTCCTCTGGTCTTAGTGAATTCAGAAGTGGAGGAATTCATAAGATTTAGGGAGTGTGCCTCAAATTGCCTCCTAGTATAACTTCCCACAAGGACTGGAGAAAGGTTAGAACATTCCCCTGCAGTGACTGGGGATGGAAAGGGGCAGGTTCCCCTTTCCTGCTGAAGTCACGAGGAGCCAGCCGGGACCACAAGCACACAGGCTACAGCCAAGGGCCAAGCAGAAGCTGCAATGCTAAGGGCTACACACTGGCGCCTTCGAGCAAGATCCGACAGAAGGAAACTGAGCCTGGGGAAGGCAGCCATTTTCTTAAAACTGCACGTTGTAGTAGACGGCAGAGAGGGGGTAACAGTCTCCACACACGGTGGAGAGAGAGTAACAGTCTCTACACACAGCAGAGAGGGGGTAACAGTCTCTACACACGGCAGAGAGGCGGGTAACAGTCTCTACAAACGGCGGAGAGGGGGTAACAGTCTCTACACACGGCAGAGAGAGTAACAGTCTCTACACACGGCAGAGAGGGGGTAACAGTTAGTCTTGTTTTATTTTGAGCTGAGTGGTACTGTAAGGTTGTATCAGGTTACAAGGAAGGTAAATGCCTCTTGGGAACCTTGCAACATCCAGGCCTAGCCAGTCTTTAAGGCTGATTTTATCCAAAGCAGACGAATTCTTGATCTGATTTGAGGTGGTGTCAGGAAGCTCCAGTATTACACGCGTGAAGTTCAGTCATTATAGCCATTCTTTCATTTGATGGGTTGTCCCCAGTTACAGTTAAAATATCTTTGTGTGTATAATTCTTTGAGCATTTATTTACTCCTAAGTGTAAATTAATTTATTGAATATTATTAAACATAGAAGCTAATTGAGGGCTGATTCCTTCCCTTTATGTATTTATTCTATCAACATGCATTTAATCTTGTCTGAGGACAAGATACTGTGTGAGTTAAAACAGAAGGAAGACCTGTGAGCTTAAAACGCTACCATAAGATACCAAATAGTAAGCCATAAGAATAACACAAATAGAAAAAAAAAATCGATTGAGAGTAGGAACTAAGGACAAACAGCTGGGGAATTCAGAGTGCATGCTGAGAGGCAATAGGAAGGTTAAGCATTTGTGAAAGATGGTGAAGATCTCAAGTGGAGCTGATGACGATGCTGGGGTGCCAAGTGAAGAGACAAGCGAGGAAGGCATTCCTGGGGAGGGAAAGCTATAAGCAAAGGTGCTGGGGGTGGGAAATTGCCACATTTGTTTAGAGATTTCAAGTCATTCAGTTTGACTTAAAGGAAAGGTGCATGTGAAAGGATAATAGGAGATAAAGATTTAAAAAAGGCATTTTGAGGCCTAGGTTCAGAGGATCTTGAGTGCCAGGCCAAGGAGCAAGGTATCTCATCTGATAGACAATGAAGAAGACCTTGTGAAAGTTTGTGGACAGGAGTGCCAGGATTCAAACTGTGCATAAGACTATCTAGGGGGTCAGGGGGGTGGTAATTATGGATGGGAGCTTCCTGGGGGATATTTCTTGAGGTCATGAAGGCTTGAACTAGGATGATAGTGGTAGGAGCTGGAAGACCATCTTACCCATGAGATGGTCTCTTGGCTATAGAGGAGCTGTGGTCCACCAGGGGGCAGAGGTGTTGAGCATGGGTACGCGGGAGAATGTGGAAGAGAAAGAGCCAGCCCAGGAGACAGAGCCGGCTGAGGTGGAAATCTAAGGTGTGCCCACTAGACACTGGGACTGGGGGCAGCACTGGCCTCCAGGCCCAGCGGGTTCTCATGGGTGGGGAGAGCAGTGAGTGAGCATGACAGGGTGGCAGGATCAGGGGAGGAGCGTGGCCAGCATTTGACTTCATTCACGAACGTTTTTACTCTGATGGGCCCTGTTCTGGGTGCTAGGATTCAGGATGACCAGGGACAAGTCACTGCTTTCCTGGAGCTTTTCTTTTGTAACAGGACATCTAATTAGGTCACATTCTTAGGCAGAGCGCTAAATCACAGCTTTCCTTCACTAGTTATCATTCTCGGTGTGGGACAATTTAGCATCTGTTGCGCCTCAAACTAAAGACAGGACTTCCAGCTCCTCAAGGAGTTCTCAACTCTTCCCAGTCAATACCCCTGGCACCTGCCTACAGCTTCCTGTAAGGCCACCCACCTACAGCTACCTGCCCCCATCAGAAGTCACTACTTTTCTGACTTCCATCATCACACATTTATTCTGCTTTGTTCTTGAACTAAAAAAGGTAATTGCACATTTTAGGGAGCTTCTTTTGCTCAATATTGTGTTGTTGAATAGAATAATAACTTTGTTTTCTTATTCTTTTTTAAAATTTTGGGGTATTCCATTGCACACATATCCCACATTCTATTTATCCATTCTACTACTGACAGACATGGGTTGTTTTCAGATCTTGGCTGTTAAGAACAGATCTGCCAAGAGCCTTTGCACCCATGATATTTGATGAACAAATGCACTCCTCTCTGATGTGTTACCTAGGAGTGAAGTTGCTGGATATTCATTAACTGTGTATTAAGTACCTATTTTATATCCGGCTCTGTGCTGGGTGTTTGATAATTATTAAATGTGAGCAGAAACATGGTCCCTGTTCTCATTAATAGTCATAGCAAACGTGTGACTCTGAAAAAAAGGAAGATGTAACATACACTTTCACCTTTTTTCAGCATGTAGAGGGCTGCCCACTTCCTGGAGACAAGTGATTAATGCCCCACTGCTGGGGCTGGACTAGAGGTGGGTTTCCAGTGGGGCTTGAGTGGAGGGAAGTGAGTTCAGCTTGGCTGCCTGAGGGCCCTGTCCGCCCAGTCCCCAGGTACATTCCTTGGCCTGGGGGGCATTTCTGGCCTTGATCTCTGGCTCTGGAGGTGGCTGGGATAATTGAGAGCTTATGCCCCACTCCCCAAAGACTGGTTTTAGCACATATCTAACCTGCATTTTAATATTATTCCTTCTGACTGGAAGCATTTGGAAATGGTCCTTGCCCTGCTTTTAAAAGGTGGTGTTATTTTATGAACATTTAGACATTGATTAATAAAATTCCGAACCCATTAACTAATGGGGGAAATGCCAAACTTTTTTTGTGTATATCCAAGAAAGTAAATGTAATAAAAACTATCCCAAAAGGTAAGTTAAATTATATATAGCCTTTAGGTTTTTTTTTTTTTTTTTTTCCTCCTGATGGCCTCACCAGATGTTTTAAAATACAGGACACAGGCCTTTCCCCCCTTGTTTTCTCCAGGGAAAGAGGAAAGAAAACTTGGCTCAGCTCTACTTAACTTGGGGGAGGAAAAAAAAAAGCTGTAACAGGTATGCTGGAAATCCCCAAGCTGAAGGCAAATATGAAGGCAAGGGAACAAAACTTGATTTTTTACCTAGTTTTTCTTACTCGCCTCCACCCAGCCTTCTCAGATCACCGTTAGGAATTCTGCTTTGATTCCTGGAGCAAGAAGCTGGGTTTGTCAGGCCCCCTGGCGATGGGGAGGCAGGTTAGGAGTGGGGGTAGAGGCGGGGCGCGCTGAATGGCGTCCATCTTGGCTGATGCACCTCTCGTCTCCCATCTCACCGGGCGAGGCCGCGGCTTGAGGAGCAGGGATGGCGGGTGCACAGTTAAGTGTCGTGCCAGCAGCTCTCCACAAACTGCCTTCTGAGGCTCTGGGATTCTGTTGTAAACCCAGATTTTGATTTTTGCACCTTCCCTTAACCCCCATCGAAGTTCCCCTGAATCTGAAAGGCAATAAAAACGGCTAAACAGTTGAGAGACGGGATCTGTCAAATCCTTCAGGTCACATCCTCTGTTTCTGCCATGATTAGCCATGGAAATAAACGTTTCGAACCTGGCTGCAGCTCCTCCCGCTTGGGCTCAGAGCTGGCTTCCGCAGAGCCCGGCTTCTTCTGCAGAGCCGGGCCTCTCCTCTGCTTCCAGCACTTTCCGTGGAGTCTCGAAGGCTTGTTTAGAAGGAAAAGCAGAAGTGGGGGGTCCTCTGAGGCTCTACCTAAGCCTTAAAATTCTCCTTGAGAACAGCGTTCCCGGTGTTACCTTGGCGCACTGACTGCAGCGGGACGCCAGGAAGCCCTTGGAGGTGCCTCCGGTGCCGGCCGCAGACCGACTCCTCCCGTTGCGACGCCTCCGCGGCCGCAGAGTGGAAAGGGAGGCTCTGCGGAGTACCACCTGGCCCAGAGTGTAGGCAGGCCAGAGCCTTCACAGTCGGTGGTGTGGGAACAGTCTCTTCACAGGAAGTGCAGACAGGCCAACTTTTATTCATCATCTTTAACTTCCCTTTGGGCAGAGTTTTCTATTCTGACTGCCCAGCAGAATCACTTGGAAACTTTAAAAAATTTATAAAAACACACAAATAGCAAAAGCAAGTAATGAACCTCAAAGGCAGAGGGTAGGATGATGGAGTTTAGTTCAGTTAGCAGCGTATCTGTGACACTGCCATGTTTTAGTAGAGAAGGCCAGTGTCCTAAAATACCTTAGAAATGCAGCCCCCTGGGACTAGAACACAACCAGGGTTCTAACAGGAAGTCCTGGGGGACAGACAGGGGGAGGAGATGCAGTCAAGGGGAAGAGACTGGGGAGAGACAGGGCAGTGAAGAAGGAAGAAAAAAAATCTAGACAGTAGTTGACCCTCTGCCAACTCTGTGACCTTGGGAGAACCCTCTAACCTCAGAGGGCTTGGGAAGAGTGAAGAGACAGTCATAGCATATGGCTTAAGAAGGTGAGCTCTGAAGCCTCACTCTGGATTCATCTCAACTCTACTGTTTATCAGCTGTATGACCTTGGGCAAGTGATGTAATCTTTATGAACTTCAGCTTCCTCATCCATAAAATCAGGATTATGGAGTAGTCCTGAGCTTTAGACAGAATAATGTATGTAAACTTCTTGGAAAAGTACTTGACACACATTAAGTGTTCAATGTATTTGCTATTGTTATTGTCTGTCTCCAGGGTCAGTTAGTGGAAGCCACGCAGGCAGCATTTTTATCTTGTGCATCATCAATTTATTTACTATAGATAATGACTCTTCATAGGGCTACTCATCTGCTACCTTACTTATTTTAAGGCTATTATGGGTATATGTGTTAGGAGGAAAGGAAATGGATCAGATAGTGACAAACAATCATTGTTTCCTTCACAAATAATGTACTGTGGAGGTTAGAGTTTAATGCTTAGTATATATTTTGAAGATTGTTATTCTAGAACTTCCAGATGTACAAGCTGGGTTTAGAAAAGGCAGAGGAACCAGAGCTCAAATTGCCAACATCCATTGGATCATAGAAAAAAGCAAGACAGTCCCAGGAAAACATCTACTTCTCCTTCACTGACTATGCTAAAGCCTTTGTGTGGATCACAACAAACTGTGGAAAATTCTTCAAGAGATGGGAATACCAGACCACCTTACCTGCTTCCTGCAAAACCTGTATGCAGGTCAAGAAGCAACAGTTAGAACTGGTCATGGAACAAAGAACTGGTTCAAAATTGGGAAAGGAGTACGTCAAGGCTGTGTATTGTCACACTGCTAATTTAACTTATATGAAGAGCACATCATGCAAAATGCTTGGCTGGATGAAGCTCAAGCTTGGATTAAGATTGCCAGAAGAAATATCAATAACCTCAGATATGCAGATGACACCACCCTATGGCAGAAAATGAAGCGGAACTAAAGAGCTTCTTGATGAAGGTGAAAGAGAGAGTGAAAGAGCTGGCTTAAAGCTCAACATTCAAAAAACTAAGAACATGACATCTGGCCCCATCACTTCATGGCAAATAAATGGGGAAAAAAATGGAAACAGTGACAGATTTTATTTTCCTTGGTTCCAAAATTGCTGTGGATGGTGACTGCAGCCGTGAAATTAAAAGATGCTTGCTCCTTGGCAGAAAAACTATGACAAACCTACTGCTGCTGCTGCTGCTGCTGCTGCTCAGTCGCTTCAGTCATGTCCGACTTTGTCCGACCCCATAGAGAGCAGCCTGCCAAGCTTCCCAGTCCCTGGGATTCTCCAGGCAAGAACACGGGAGTGGGTTGCCATTTCCTTCTCCAGTGCATGAAAGTGAAAAGTGAAAGTGAAGTCGCTCAGTCGTGTCCGACTCTTCGCGACCCCATGGACTGCAGCCCACCAGGCTCCTCCGTCCATGGGATTTTCCAGGCAAGAGTACTAGACAGTGCATTAAAAAGCAAAGATGTCACTTTGCTGACAAAGGTAGTCTTGTCAAAGCTATACTTTTTCCAATAGTCATGTACAGTGAGAGAGTTGGACCATAAAGAAGTCTGAGCGCCAAACAATTGATGCTTTTAAACTGTGGCTCTGACAAAGACTCTTGAGAATCACCTGGACAACAAGGAGAACAAACCAGTCAATCCTAAAGGAAATCAGTCCTGAATATTTACTGAAAGGACTGATGTTGAAGCTGAAGCTCCAGTGGTCTGGCCACCTGAGGTGAAGAATTGACTCATTGGAAAAGACCCTGATGCTGTTAAAGATTGAGTATGGAAGGAGAACGAGGTAACAGAGGATGAGATGGTTGGATACATCATCGACTTAATGAATATGAATATGAATGACTAAATAACAACAAAATTCTCCTCTCCATCTTCTAGTTTTTATTCTAAACTTTTGTCTTAGGACAAAGTAGGTTTTGCTGCATTCACTTCAGTTCAGTTCAGTCGCTCAGTCATGTCTGACTCTTTGCAACCCCGTGAATCGCAGCACACCAGGCCTCCCTGTCCATCGCTAACTCCCAGAGTTCACACAAACTCATGTCCATAGAGTCGATGATATCATCCAGACATCTCATCCTCTGTCATCCCCTTCTCCTCCTGCCCCCAATCCCTCCCAGCATCAGAGTCTTTTCCAATGAGTCAACTCTTTGCATGAGGTGGCCAAAGTATTGGAGTTTCAGCCTCAGCATCAGTCCTTCCAATGAACACCCAGGACTGGTCTCTTTTAGGATGGACTGGTTGGATATCCTTGCAGTCCAAGGGACTCTCAAGAGTCTTCTCCAACACCACAGTTCAGAAGCATCAATTCTTCAGCATTCAGTTTTCTTCACAGTCCAACTCTCACATCCATACATGACCACAGGAAAAACAATAGCCTTGACTAGATGGACCTTTGTTGGCAAAGTAATATCTCTGCTTTTGAATATGCTATCTAGGTTGGTCATAACTTTCCTTCCAGGAGTAAGCATCTTTTAATTTCATGGCTGCAGTCACCATCTGCAGTGATTTTGGAGCCCCCAAAAATAAAGTCTGACACTGTTTCCACTGTTTCCCCATCTATTTCCCATGAAGTGACGGGACTGGATGCCATGATCTTCGTTTTCTGAATGTTGAACTTTAAGCCAACTTTTTGACTCTCCTCTTTCACTTTCATCAAGAGGCTTTTTAGTTCTTCTTCACTTTCTGCCATAAGGGTGGTGTCATCTGCATATCTGAGGTTATTGATATTTCTCCTGGCAATCTTGATTCCGGCTTGTGCTTCTTCCAGCCCAGCGTTTCTCATTATGTACTCTGCATGTAAGTTAAATAAGCAGGGTGACAATATACAGCCTTGACGTCTTCCTTTTCCTATTTGGAACCAGTGTGTTGTTCCATGTCCAGTTCTAACTGTTGCTTCCTGACCTGCATACAGGTTTCTCAAGAGGCATTAAAGACCCAGAAATCTCATTGGCTTTACCCAACCCAAGTTCCTTTTTCACACACATGCTATGTCCTCTGTGTGTTGGCAGAGGGTGTGCCGCGTCTGTCCATCTCTAGAAACCCAGGACAGAGGCTCCATCTTGCTGTGCTTTCCAGGTCTTCGAAGAGAAGCTTCTACAGAAGTAACACAGAAGTAACACTAGGGCATTTCTCTGAAGCTGAGTTGCTTTATTAAGTTCTGAGTCTTCCCTTTCCAGATATGATTTTCCTTATAATTTTATAGTCACACTTTTCTTGATTCTGCTTTTGGAGAAAGCATTATAAAAATAATAAGCTAATGGTGATTTTTATCACTATCAAACCAGACCTCCTTCTTACTCTCACAAGAGATGTTTGCCCCAGTGAGAAGAGACTGTGTTTTTAAAAATATATTTTAATGTTTCTCCCTTTTCATTTATTTTCTGCTTATTGTTTCCCCAAATTCCTGGTTTTCCAAAATCCTCAAGAGAAGAAAAATGTCTGAAACAGTCATACTCCTTTACCAGCACCTGCTACAAGAACTTGAGTACAGTTGGCATCTGCTCATCTCATATGCTCAACCCAGATGTCTGATGTGTGGTAGTCAAGGCAAGTGAGATGCTTCCAGGGGCCTCACCCTCTCCTTTGTCCATAGTCAGAATGTCTGTGGAATTGATCTCTGCAACTGAAGAAATAGATGTCAGTAAAGTAGATGGGCCATTCATTGAACAAACACTTACTGAGCACCTAGCCTATGCTGGACACTGGGCTAGCTCTTCTCAGTCAGCACAGTGATTCAGCTGGATTCAGATCTTGGCAAGGGAAGAAAGCAAGTATGGGTTTCCCCAGAGAGCACATTGATGCAGTGTGACCCTGTGACCTTTCCTCTTGTTTCCTATTGCAGACTTCTCTCCTAGTGGGATAGGAAAGTCCCACCATGCTCACTGTTGTTGTCCTTTCCTCCGTTACTGCCTTTCCTCCATCAAGGCTGAGGTGCCAATTCAAATCCTACCATCCTTGGAAACCAGCTGAAGACTTACATCTTTCCTCAGCTCTGAAGGCTTTCAGTGCTCACCCCTTCTCCTTATCTACAAAAGCCCATTGAACATGCCTCTCTGCTACCTGTTAGGGCAACCACCTATGACTTAACCATTTTGACTTAACCATTTTGGGGAGGCAGTCTATTCTCTTTATATCAAGTGTCTTTAAGAAAATGGTCTTGTTTCCTCTCAAGTTAATGGATTCAAAGTAGCTAGCCCATTGGAGGTACCTGTGGTTAGGTCCTACACAACATCTTTCAGTAAGAGATGCATGATAAGTAAATACTGAATAAAAGTAAACGTGACCTTGCTCTCTCTCCTCCCCCCCCGCCCCCGCCAGGAAGATGGAAAGAGAAGTTGTGACTACCTTTTTTCCTATGGCTTTGCCTTCTAGCCTTCTAGCCTTGGGCACATGATAATTTTTTTTTTGTGTGCGTGTGGCTTAAAGCAATAGAAATTTATTCTCTACACTTCCTGAGGCCAGAAGTCCCAAATCAAGATCTCAGCAAAGTTGGTTCCTTTTGGATGCTCTAAGGGAGAGTCTGTTCCATGCCTCTCTCCTAGCTTCTGCTGGCAAGACCTGATGTTGCTTGGGTTATGGGTGCGTCACTTCATCTTTACCTTCATCTTCACATGGTGATTTCCCTTCCACTTGTTTCTATGTGTCCGCTTCTCTTCTTGTAAGAGCACCATTCTTCAGATTCAGGGCCCACCTTAATCTAGTATGACCTCATCTTAACATAACTAATCACATCTGCAAAGACTGTGTTTCCAAATAAAGTCACGTTCTGGGATTCTGGGTGAACATAAGTTTTGGAGACACACTATTCAACTCACTGCACTAACTAAAGGCCACAAATATTTTCTTCTATGTTTTCTTCTACAAGTTTAATAACTTTTGGTGTCACATTTAGTTCTGTGATGCATATTGGTTTAATTTTTGTATTTGATGATAGTTATAGGAAATGTTTATTTTTGGTCTTATGGAGTCCAATTACTCAAAAACTATTTGTTGAAAAGATTGTCTTCTACATTGAATTGTCTTTGCATCTTTGTTGAAAATTGATTGATCGTATATGTATGAGTCTATTGCCAGATTCTGTTGACTTTTTGGTCAGTATCACACTGTCTTGATTCCTATAGTTTTATAGTAAGTCTTCACATCAGGTATAGTGAATACTCTAGCAAAATTCTTCAGAATTATTTTAGACATTGTAGTTACATTGCTTTTCTACATACTTTTGATAATCATATTTATTGGGTCATCATATTTATTGAAATAGGTTGAAGACAGAGTGGTCTCAGTATAAGTTGAGATAATCTGCTGTGAAAAACAACACACAAAGGTGCCAGTAGCTTCAGAAGGATGTGACATGAGAGTGTATATTTCTTTTTTTTTCGTCTTTTAAAAAATAAATTTATTTATTTTAATTGGAGGCTAATTACTTTACAATATTGTAGTGGTTTTGCCATACATTGCCATGAATCAGCCATGGGTGTACATGTGTCCCCCATCCTGAACCCCAATCCCACCTCCATCCCCATCCCTTAGGGTCATCCCAGTGCATTGGCCCTGAGCACCCTGTCTCATGCATCAAACCTGGACTGGCGATCTATTTCACATATGGTAATCTACATATTTCAATGCTATTCTCTCAAATCATTCCACCCTCGCCTTCTCCCACCAAGTCCAAAAATCTGTTCTTTACATCTGTGTCTCTTTTGCTGTCTTGCGTATAGGGTCACCGTTACCTTCTTTCTAAATTCCATATATATGCGTTAATATACTGTATTGGTGTTTTTCTTTCTGACTTACTTTGCTCTGTATAATAGGCTCCAGTTTCATCCACCTCATTAGAACTGATTCAAATGCATTCTTTTTAATAGGTGAGTAATATTCCATTGTGTATATGTACCACAGCTTTCTTATCCATTCGTCTGCTGATGGACATCTAGGTTGCTTCCATGTCCTGGCTATTGTAAACAGTGCTGCGATGAATATTGGGGTACACCTGTCTCTTTCAATTCTGGTTTCCTCAGTGTGTATGCCCAGCAGTGGGATTGCTGGGTCATATGGCAGTTCTATTTCCAGTTTTTTAAGGAATCTCCACACTGTTCTCCATAGTGGCTGTACTAGTTTGCATTCCCACCAACAGTGTAAGAGGGTTCCCTTTTCTCCACATCCTCTCCAGCATTTATTGCTTGTAGACTTTTGGATTGCAGCCATTCTGATTGGCGTGAGGTGGTACCTCTTTGTGGTTTTGATTTTCATTTCTCTGATGATAATGAGTGATGTTGAGCATCTTTTCATGTGTTTGTTAGCCATCTGTATGTCTTCTTTGGAGAAATGTCTGTTTAAGTTCTTTGGCCCATTTTTTGATTGGGTCGTTTATTTTTCTGGAATTGAGTTGCATGAGCTGCTTGTATATTTTTGAGATTAATTCTTTGTCAGTTGCTTCATTTGCTATTATTTTCTCCCATTCTGAAGGCTGTCTTTTCACCTTGCTTATAGTTTCCTTCATTGTGCAAAAGCTTTTAAGTTTAATCACGTCCCGTTTGTTTATTTTTGCTTTTATTTCCATTACTCTGGGAGGTGGGTCATAGAGCATTGGATCCTGCTATGATTTATGTCTGGAGAAATATCAATAACCTCAGATATGCAGATGACACCACCCTTATGGCAGAAAGTGAAGAGAAACTAAAAAGCCTCTTGATGAAAGTGAAAGAGGAGAGTGAAAAAGTTGGCTTAAAGCTCAACATTCAGAAAACTAAGATCATGGCATCTGGTCCCATCACTTGGCAAATAGATGGGGAGACAGTGGAAACAGTGTCAGACTTTATTTTTTTGGGCTCCAAAGTCACTGCAGATGGTGACTGCAGCCATGAAATTAAAAGACACTTACTCCTTGGAAGGAAAGTTATGACCAACCTAGATAGCATATTCAAAAGCAGAGACATTACTTTGCCAACAAAGGTCCGTCTAGTCAAGGCTATGGTTTTTCCAGTGGTCATGTATGGATGTGAGAGTTGGACTGTGAAAAAAACTAAGTGCCGAAGAATTGATGCTTTTGATCTGTGGTGTTGGAGAAGACTCTTGAGAGTTCCTTGGACTGCAAGGAGATCCAACCAGTCCATTCTGAAGGAGATCAGCCCTGGGATTTCTTTGGAAGGAATGATGCTAAAGCTGAAACTCCAGTACTTTGGCCACCTCATGCGAAGAGTTGACTCATTGGAAAAGACTCTGATGCTGGGAGGGATTGGGGGCAGGAGGAGAAGGGGAAGACAGAGGATGAGATGGCTGGATGGCATCACTGACTGGATGGACGTGAGTCTGAGTGAACTCTGGGAGTTGGTGATGGACAGGGAGGCCTGGCATGCTGCGATTCATGGGGTCGCAAAGAGTCGGACATGACTGAGCGATTGAACTGAACTGAACTGAACCATTCAGTGGTATGTTTTGAGCCTTTTGACCAAATAGAATAAATTAGTGTCTTATTTTATTAATGGTATAAGTTGAGAAGGGTAAGCTTATGTAAAGTAAGAGATAAGCAGCACAGGGAAAAGACTGAATGAAAATGACACTTGCCAAAAGAAGTTGCTGAATTTTCTGCCACTCTTCCCCTTGGCCAAGTTTCCCCCATACCGGGATCTACCTGCAGGCAGGTTTCAATATCCTCACAAGAAAACCTATCATGTTTTCAGTCCTCCCCCTTTCTGTAGTTCTTAGGGGCAGTGGACAAAATGGCTGTTCCTCATTCATTACTTGAAGCGTTGCAAGCTCTTACCTCCTGCTCAGCCCTTTCTTTAAATTTCCTGCCAAAGTTATTTTAAGCACCCCACCCTTAGTTTATTCTATTCTGGGGAAACTTCAGTGACTCTACAAGGAAGCCTGAAGGTTTTACCTCCTATTCCAAAGGCCACCACTGTGCTCGTCTTCCCACGCATCCCCCTGTGCTCCCAGTCAGAGTTTTTTCCAGCCACACCTCATCTCATGGCCTTCCACCCACTCTTTCCCTATTCCCACACTTCCAGAAACCTCCAGTTTCTTTCCGAGGCCTTTCCCAAATGCTTGGGTCTCTCTCCAGGAAAGCCATCCTCACAGTGGCTCGTTTTGCCACTCATTAATCTTTACCTAATAAGAATGGTAATAATAATAGTAACAATAATAGCAATAGCTAACATGCCTAACACTTTTTAGGTGCCTGTCACAGTCCAAAGCATTTTACATAAACCAACTGATTTAATTCTGGCCAAAATCCTTTGGGGGCTTCCCTGGTGGCTTAGATGGTAAAGAATCTGCCTGCAATGTGGGGGACCTGGGTTTGATCCCTGATCCCCTGGAGGAGAGCATGGCAACACACTCCAGTATTCTGGCCTGGAGAATCCCCATGGACAGAGGAGCCTGGTGGGCTGCAGTCCATGGGTTGCAAAGAGTCAGACATGACTGAGTGACTGAGCACACAAAACCCTATGAAGTGGTGTGTAGTTAATTTTATGTGTTGATTTAGCCAGTCAGGGTGTCCAGGTATGTGGTCAGACATCATTTCGAAGGTTTTTGTGGGGGTATTTTTGGATGAGATTAACATTTAAATTGGTAAACTTTGAGTAAAACAGACTGCCTTCTGTAGTGTGGATGGGCCTCATCTAATCAGTTGAAGGCCTGACTAGTACAAAAGTCTGACCTCCCTCAAGCAAGAGGAAACTCTGCCTTCAGATGATCTTCAGCTGTCTCCTGCAATGTCTCCTCTCCATTGAGTCCCCAGCCTGCTGGCCACCTTTCAGACTGTGGACTTGCCAGTCTCCCTAATTGTATGAGCCAACTCCTCAATACCTCTTTCTAAATAGAAATAGGATATGTATACATCTTATTAGTTCTACTAAACCCTGACTAATTCCAGTAAGTATTTTTATGATTTTCCTGTTCTGCAGATGTGATAACTGGGACACAGAATTTAGGTAACTTGCTGAAGGTTATCAGTACAGTAAGTGGTGCAGTTGAGAGTCTGTCCAACCCCCGGGTCTGTGTTTTTTTTGCCATGAGATTAAATATATGTCATCTGTGCTGCATTCTGAACTGTTTGTTCATCAATAAGTCTTGTGTATCTTTTATTTGTTTTTTCAGTTATCAGCTTTGAGAAGACAGACTCTAGTGAATGTACTTTGAGGAGTCCTAGGCTAGACCTGTGAAAGGAAGGCGTTTGGGGAAGTTTCTGAAATGTGGATGGAGCTCGTTGTAAAGGCAGTCAATGATCTGCATTGTCTACTCCTTGACCATCTTCCTTTCTACTGAGGTTCATCTTAAGACAGCTGAGTATGGTCTGTCGTATAACATGTTAGGCAGTATTTTATGAATTACACTTTGTGTTCATAAAAAATTACACTTTGAGTTCAGAATAAAAGATATGCCACATTTTAGAAGAGTTGGATCTTTAAAAGTTTCAATGTATATGCTCACCTTCTGTATACCGCAGAGCACAGCACAAATAAAAGTTCAGATCCCCCTTGCTATTCTGAGGCAAACAGATGCATCCCAGGCAGAGAGATGTGCCCCTGAGTCTGAGGAGACCCAGAGCCGCTCAAGCAGCATCTCTCTCTATGCCCCGCCTGCAGCTTCATCTCCTTGGGGTGAAAGTGTGGGGGCTGCTGTCCTAACCTGACATTCGTGCTTGCTTTCCCTCAGGCATTGTCTTAATGGCCCTGATGTAAGCATCTTGTTGCTGAAAAATCAGTGAAAGTTCCACAGCTCCACTGGCATCTTTGTTCTTGGAGCCGTCTTCATTTTCCATTGGCATCATGTGGTTATTTCCCCAGGCATTTTGTTTTATTTTCTGAAGTACTAAGCCAGACCAGCAGGGTAGACCAGCAGTAGAACTCTGTCTATCTGTCTGTCTCCCATTCACACACATACACACACACACAACACCACACACACAAAACACACAACACACACAACACACAACACACACATGGGCATGCACAGTCTTCTTTAGGCAGGTCACCACAGCACCAGGCACTATTTTCAACCTTTCAGGCACCAGAGTGTTTAAAGTTTTAATAGGCTTGGAGGTGACCCTGAAGCCCACCACCATTTATATTCATCTGTAATTTATGGCTGCCTCTTATTTAGTTGGTTGAGCAAATTGTACCTAAGAGTATTCTTTGAGACTTGGCAGCCTGGTGTACAGTTTCACGATTCAGCAGTGTTTTTGCCAAATATTTGGCTTTTCTCCCCTCTTTCTTTTGGAGGACATTCTCAAATACTTCATTTGGAGCTTTGGTCTGGAACACACTTTATCAGACACTTTTTGTGTGCCAAGAGACCCCTTATCCATTCTGTTGAAGCTGACTTTCCACATGCTAACACGTTTATTTCTAAATTGCTTTTAAAGTCACATTAAAGCCACATTTCCAAATAACATAAGGTGACGTGTGGTGCCTTTGGGCCCCTTGGTGCCTGGGCCTGTTGCTTCCCCCCACGCCCTCCGCCCTTCTCTGGATTTCAGTTGGGGGGAAATTCTTCTCTAAGTGGAGAGGTGAGGGTGATGGTGCCTAACCAAACCATAAAATTAATGTTTATTGCAGAAATAAAAGGGCTTACTTTGTTATGAGGTATGTGAGGACATGTTTTGGCCTCATTTCACGTGCTCGGTCTAACCATGCCCAAAAGATTAAATCAAGGCTATTATGGGTATAATTTATTTCTCTTTCTAGGCTGTCATCATGTGTGTCCATGTGGGATATTGCGTTTTCCCACTTTGGGAGTAAGGTCCGCATCTGGCAAACACAGATGGAAGGCCATCTATGAAAAGTCCCTGCAGCAATTTGTTTCCAGTTTCACCGAATTTGATTTTCTAGCCGAGTCCAGGACTACTTACTCCCTTTTCTATTCACTAAGCATATGGAGACCTTCACCCTGCAGAACTCAGCTCCCAGTTGTGCTCCCTCCAAACAAGTATTATGATTAATACTCGGTAATCATGTAACCTGCTAGAAAAATGTGATCTGAAGACAAAATGTGCAATAGAATTAGTCCTCTACTCACCCCATTAATCTTCCTTTAAGATCTAAAGAGGGATTAGCAGTTAAATCTTTTAACATTCTTTTTTATAAGTGGAGAATAATTTAACCATCTTAACCCTTTGTGATAAGGGAATGGGAATTTAGGTTTAAACATGAAATATAACCTTCCCATCACATTTCCTTCAGGATTCTTGTCTTCCCCATCCTGTTACACGTGTGGGCCCACTGAGAAATGTCTGTGGTCACACTGCAGTCCACTCTGAACTCTCTCCTGCCCGTCCCCCCATGTTCTGTGTTGCTGCCTCTTGCTCTTGTCTCCTGGTTCAGAGATGCCTAATATGAATACAGTTTGTGCCTACTGGTGGCTGAGGCATGGGACCTGTGTATAAGATCCTTGATTCTTTTTGAATCTGAGTACTTTCTCTCTTCAGCATCGCTCTTCCAAACTAAGAGCAGATAAAGTGTCATAAGACTATGCCAAATGACATTCAAAGACACTTGAATAAGAAATAAATGGAAATAAGCACATTTTCCCTCTACTCAGAGGCCTCAGTGCCTACACGCACAGAAAGACTTCTGCCAAATGCTTCTCCATGGCCTTATAGGACACAGGGTTTCAGAACCAGTTTCCTTCCATGAACCTCAGGACAAGGGTGTGCAAAGGGGAGGCTGACTCTGTGATATTTATTTATTTATTTTTGTGTGGCGAGAACTAATGCAAACAGGTTATTGTTTTGCTAAAAGTGCTCATAGGCCTCTTATTTTGCTAGAAAGTAAGGTAGTGCTCAAAGATTAATGGAGACATATCAAAACCACAGAGGAGCCAGCTTGAAAGGGCTCCTACTGATCGATCTGGGTTAATTTAAGCATAATAATGAATATGATAGTAATGGATTATAACACATTGAATAAAAATCTACGAGTTCATACTGACACAAGTAGAAAAATAAATAGGAGGAATACATGCTAACTAACAATCATGGAATCAAAAATAATAAAAAAGAATAAAATAGAATGCCATGTAATAAATATAGAAGGAATGATGAACTTAGAAAATCAACCACTGATGCTAAAGATAGTGGGTGAAAGTTTGATAAGGAACAGGATGCCTTCATAATCTAAGAGTCTGTGGTGCTGTGCTTAGTTGCTCAATCGAGTCTGACTGTTTGTGACCCCATGGACTGTAGCTGGCCAGGCTCCTCTGGCCCTGGAATTTCTTAGCCAAGAATACTGGAGTGGTTTGCCATTTCTTCCTCCAGGGGATCTTCCCAACCCAGGGATAGAATCTGCATCTCTTACATCTCCTGCTTTGGCAGGAGCCATCAGGGAAGCCCAAGAATACTGGAGTGGGTAGCCTATCCCTTCTCCAGGGGAACTTCCCAACCTGGGAATCAAACCAGGGTCTCCTGCATTGCAGGTGGATTCTTTACCAGCTGAGTTCCCTGGGAATCTTAGAAAGCCTCCTCACAAATTACTTGTTAATTACATAGAAAAAAAAGTTACTTCACAGTGGAGAAATCCTGTGAACACCACCTTATCCAAGTGGTAGAGGTCAACACCAGCACCAACGAAATTCACTGAGAGCAGAGCCTCCTCTTCTGAGCCCTGAGGAGGGCGCAGCCTGGCCCTTTGATGTTTCTACCAAAAATGCATGATCTGAATCTGATTGTGAGGAAAATAAATGGTCTGTGATCTTCAAAGTGAATAGGCCAACAAAAACAAAGCCTGAGTAAGTGTTCTCCTCTGAAGAAGACTGAGAAATGTGACCCCCAAATGCAGAGTGTGTGCCTGGCGTGAATCTTGTGAAGTTCATTTGGGGACCTTTGACAAATGCTGAAAATGGCCTGTGTAGATAAGAGAATTGCACCAAAATTAACTGCACTGTGGTTTTGTAAGAGACTGTCTTTGTTTGTAAGAAATATACTCTGACGCATTCAGGGGTAAAGACATATAATGTCTTCATGTTACTCCCAAATGTTTCAAAAAATAATACGCATGTGTATGTATACATACATATACATATGTGTGTGCACATAGAAAAAATACACACACGTGCACACATATATTCACATGTTTATCTTTATCAATTATCTATTTCTTACCTCTGAATATATTTGTCTTCTATCTATCTATCATCTACTGGTCTATCTGGAGAAAGAGAAAGATAAATGGAATAAAATAAACAATTGATGATTCAGGGTAAAGGGTATATGGGGTGTACCTTGTACTGTTTTTATAAGCTAAATTTTAAATTATTTTAAAATGAAAAGCTAAAATACTTATAAAAACAAATGTGATTAAATTTGATGTCAACAAACAGCATGGGAAATCCACTACGACACTACACTTGCTTTCTATCCGACCCTGCTGGCTACTCTCTTAACTTTGGGAATCATAGCCAAGGCAAGGAATCTCTTCTCCTATCTGTGGTTGTTACACTGAGATCACAAACTCACCTTTCACAAAAGATGCAGAGTGACTTACAATAAGAGAATGTTAGGTATCTTTGCAGTTAATAATTATGGTAGTGTTTTCTCTTCAGTGGGCCTTAGGCGCTCAGCAGGAACTATATCATCCTGTCTAATCCTTGCTGCCACTCAATTTGATGAGGATTCAAATCCTCTTTGTTGTTGCTGCTGCTAAGTCACTTCAGTCATGTCCAACTCTGTGTGACCCCATAGACGGCAGCCCACCAGGCTCTTCTGTCCCTGGGATTCTCCAGGCAAGAACACTGGAGTGGGTTGTCATTTCCTTCTCCAATGCATGAAAGTGAAAAGTGAAAGTAAAGTCGCCTAGTCGTGCCCGACTCTTAGCGACCGCATGGACTGCAGCCTACCAGGCTCCTCCATCCATGAGATTTTCCAGGCAAGAGTACTGGAGTGGGTTGCCATTGCCTTCTCCACTTTGTCTGTTCCTCCGCACTTATTGATATAAATGGACATGGCAGCCCACTAGAAACAATTCATGGAGAAGCCCATTGGTGAGCCCCTGCACAGTGAATTGTGTCCATTAAGTGGTGGGTAAGCTTATTCTCCACAGGTTTTCTGCAGCAGTATTAGTTCCAATTTAACCATCATACCATGGGTGAACATTTATTTTATTTTGGCAATAGTTTAATGTATTTAAACACACAAACAAGCATTTTCTTTCTTTCTGTCTTATATGCAAACATTCCACTGCAAAGTCTTCAACAAAACTTGATAACATTCCCAGAAATATATTCTAAAATAAAAATGTAATCTTCAAATCAATACACAAGCACTATGAATGAAAGAAAGTGAAAGTGTTAGTTGCTCAGTCATGTCTGACTCTGTGACTTCATGGACTGCAGCCGCCAGGCTCCTCTGTCCATGGAATTCTCCATGCAAGAATACTGGAGTGGGTTCCATGCCCTTCTTCTGGGGATCTTCCTGACCCAGGGATTGAACCCAGGTCTCCTGCATTGCAGGCAGATTCTTTACTATCTGAGCCACCAGGGAAGCCCTGCACAAGCACTCTGTGTGTGTGTGCTTAGTCGCTCCGTCATGTCTGACTCTTTGCAACAGCATGGACTGCAGCCCAGCAGGCTCCTCTGTCCATGGGATCCTCCAGGCAAGAATACTGGAGTGGGTTGCCATGCCCTCCTCCAGGGGACCTTCCTGACCCAGGGGTCGAACCAGGGTTTCCTGCATTGCAGGGGGATTCTTTACCAGCTGAGCTACCAGGAAAGCCTGTACAGGCACTACAGACATTAAAAATAGAAAACTCAGAGATTAAGTAACTGAAATGGAAGAAAAAAGGGAAATCAACATGTATTGATTTCCTTCTACAACCTGGGTGGCTTATAACACCAGAAATGTATTCTCTCATAGTTCTGGAGGCTAGAAGTCCAAAACCAAGATGTGATCACAGTCATACTCTCTTAGAAAGCTCTAGGTTCCATTCTTGCCTCTTTTAGCTTCTAATGGTTGCTGGCATTCCTTGGATCATAGATGCATTACTCCAATGTCTACTTCCATTTTTACATGGGCTCCTCTCCTGTGAGTCCGTGTGTCTGAATTTCTCTCTCCTTATTATAAAACCAATAATTGAATTAGGGCTCACCTTTATCCCATATGTCCTTGTCTTAATGATATTGCATCTGCAAAGATCCTATTTCAAATGGGGTTCTACTCACAGATACCAAGGGTTAAGACTTCAACATACTTTTGGGGAATACAATTCAACCTATGACACAATCCAATATTTTAATAGAGGAAAAATATGACCCAAGTTACATTAAGAGGAAATGGGATCTAAGTCCCTGAGAGCAATGGCTGTGTCTGCTACTTGCTCTATTCACACTTGGGCATCTGTTGTTCAGTCCTTTCTTTGCTTGCTTTAAACTGCAGTTGAGGTGAGGATAGAGATTCTATTGACCTGAGGCCAGAAGTCTGCACTGGCTCAATTAGATACATAAATGGTTTTCTGAAACAGGAGGCCAACTTATAGGTGACAAATTATGCAGCTTCTACCAGGCAACCACGCATGGCAGCACCACATTCCTGGGGTGAAGTCTGCAGAGAACATTCAAGAAGATACATTTACACAACTAATCTAACCATCTAAATAATTATCTGTCAAATCCTGGAGTTGATAGGAAAAAGAAAATCCACCTGGGTGCTCAGCCCTGATAGGAGTCTCTGCTGTGTTTACATTATTATAATGATTGTTGGGTCATCTTAAATCTATACTAAAATGATACATCCTTTGGCTCAGCCTAATAGTATTAGGGATTGATCATTTTCAAATTCATGACTGAACCCATGACTGCATCTTTGAATTGTTGATGCAACCTTTTTTTGTGTGATAATTGAATCAAATATGTTATTCAGTTTGCTGCTTGGCATTCCACTTAGGGGATGGTCCCAACTCCTTATTTAGTTCTCTCTATTCACAATCTATTACTATCTTCTTGGGGGAATTCTCTACAGTAGCTAATGGAGGAATAAAGATGCTTTTAAGAATAAACATGCAGTGCTCCACACAAATAAATCTGGGTCACACTCTTTATCCAGAGGAAATATTTCAGACACGTGATTGACATAAAGCTGACAAATATAGTGTCAATATTTCACTGCAGAGTCTTAATATATTGAAAACATTTAAACCCACATATCAAGAAAACAGTTTGACTCACAAGCCAAGGCTTATATTTTAATATTGTTAGTGATGAAGGTTGGTAAATAACTTCCAATATGCAACTCTGGTTCACCAAATGAACACTCTCATGCCTGTAACCGTGGCTTGGCCCTGTAGGGAAAGCGTCCCTAAATGTGGTGCTGGAGCAAACAGTAATTTATCTTTTGGAAGTCCAACAAGTCCCTGCTGTTATTAGAGGAGCTAGCTCTAATGATTTGTAGATGGTAGGACATGTCCAAAACACTGGAATTCTGGGCTGTTTTAGATGAGGGGCTTCCTTTCATTGTATTCTTAGAGAGCCTATTGGAGAACACCTAATTTTTCGTTGCCTCTCATGTCAGGACAAGTAGAAAACCTGTCAGAGATGAAGCCAGTCTGTTTCACCTGGAAGAAGAGTTCTTCTGGAATGTTTAATTTTCACGGTGTGAAAGAGGAAAGGGATTAGTGTGTTCTCAGGCAGCTCCAGAGTACACCTGGGAGCCCCAGAAGAGTCTATAGAGGTTGTTGTCAAGAGTATCAGCTGAAAGAGAGACAGAGAGAGACAGAAAGGGAGTAGAGAGTGAGCTGGAAACCAAAGAGGAGGGCAGGGGATGTGCAAAACCCTACCCCAGGGAGCCAAGTGCTTGTGGCTTGAGGTATTCTCATCTTTTCTGTGATTTTTCCAGAAAAAGCTGGAATAGAACTGCAAACAATGTAGCTTGCCTTTGCCAAGATACAAATACAGAAGAAATATGCTAAAGGATTGTGTATGGTATCAGATTATCTGCACAGATGAGGACCAAAATGACACATTCTCCATCCTCTGCCTGGTGACTCACCAAAGTGGAAAATGAAGCTGTGGAAGCAGTTAGAGATGGAAGTTACCCTCCAGGAGAGGGGGAGAGGAGTGACCTCAGGAATAGCCGATCTGATTTGCCAAGTCTGGAATGTGGCCAGAACTCTGGTGATAGGAGGTGGCCACTGAACGTTTTGTCCCAGTCTCCATAGTCTTTGAGAGGAAAGGTTTGATTCTGGCTCTGCAAACATCATCATTGCACAGATGTTGTGAGCAGCACCCAGCATGGGCCAGCTATCACTGAGGGCCCGCAGAGGATGGGATGGTACATGAGACCCTCCCCAGCAACACAGAGTGGAGACATGGTCCTGACACTCTACTGACAAAGACCCTTCTCCATAGTCTTTACTTTTTTGGTGACAGTCTTATGGAGATATAATTCAAAGATCATATAACCCACCCATTAGTATTTTGTCTTGTCTCTTTACTTGTTCAAAATCTGTCCCAGTTGGTAGGCAACAAGCTCTGTGAGGATCATGGCCATGCACATTTTTATCCACCAGTGCATGCCTAGACCATACTGCAGTGCGAAATATTATATATATATACATATATAACCATTCAATAATGATATATTTTAATAAATATATAATTAATAAGGAAAGAGAAAAGTTAGCTTTCTAGAGCCCATCGATTGTCTTTGATAGTCAATCCTCATCCATTCTTTTATTTTTCTCCAAAATCACAGGCAATTAAAAAAATTTGAAAGTAACAAGGAGAGAGCAAAGGCTTCTCTTTGCTCTTTGACCCCAAATATGTGCAGAGAGGGACTTTGGTGGGGGTTTTTCACCTTATATGCTTAAGAAAGAGGAAGGGTTCTGATCTTTTTTTTTGAAATTTATTTTTAATTAGAGGATAATTGCTTTACAATATTTTATTGGTTTCTGCCATACATCAACATGAATCAGCCACAGGTATACATATGTCCCCTTCCTTCTGAACCTCCTTCCTGCCTCCCACCCCATCCCACTCCTGAGCCTGTCACAGAGCACTGTTTGAGCTCCCTGCATCATACAGCCAATTTCCACTGGCTATATATTTTACATACAGTAATGTTCACGTTTCAACGCTACTCTTTCAATTCATCCCACCCTCTCCTTCCCCCACTGGGTCCACAAGTCTGTTCGCTAGGTCTGTGTCTCTACTGCTGACCTGGAAGTAGGTTCATCAATCCCATCTTTCTAGATTCCATATGCTTTAATATACATTTGTTTTCTCCTTTCTGACTTATTTCACTCTGTGTAATAGGCTCTAGGTTCATTCACCTCATTAGCACTGACTCAAATGCATTTCTTTTTATGGCTGAATAGGATCCCATTGTATATATGTACCAACACTTCTTTATTCACTCGCCTGCTGATGGACATCTAGGTTGCTTCCATGTCCTGGCTATTGTAGACAGTGCTGCAATGAACATTGCGGTACACGTGTCTTTTTCAATTATGGTTTCCTCAGGGTATATGCCCAGTAGTGGAACTGTTGGATCATATGATAGTTTTATCCCTCAGCTTTTAAGGATCTTTATCTACAAAATAAATGCTTTTGTGCCCTCTTACCCTTTACTGATCAGACTAAATCAATTCACCTCGCCAAGTGAGGCTCAGGCTGAGGCCACCAGGGAAACAAAAGATACGACATGCCTGGCCCTCTTCTAGTTTGTCATCTGAATGGGATAGCAAAAAAAATTGTACTTGATCTGGAGGGAAAGAAAAGGTAGGTTTAACCCTATAAGGGGTTAAACCTTATAAGGGAAAGAAAAGTGTGAGATTTAACATCAAGTTCTCAAGTCAGTCTTCTGGCCTGGAAACATTTTGGAAGAGGAAGAATTGAGGCTGCAGTGGCTGGTGGGGATGCACTGTGGGGTAGGTGGGGTTTGAGCAGCTTCCTTCTGAAGTGAGAGGGCATACACTGCTATGTTGAGGCTAGAGGGGGCGCTCTGAGAACTGGCCTCCTGGGCAAAGAGGTGGGGCGAGGGGTGGTGGGAGCAGTGTTCCCATGGGGCCTTGGGGTCCTGGTTCTGCACACTCGTGCTTTGGTGAGAGGAGGACAGAGACCCACAGGCTTCCAGGGTTCAGTCAATATGGGACACTGAAGTGCTCTACCCTGCCAGCGATGCTCCCTGCCAGTTCGCTTTATTGATTTAGTTCTTGGTTTAGTTTTTATTTTGTTCTTTCTATAGCTTGCAAGAGGGGAAAAACCTCACCCACACAGAGAGGGATTTCTTCAGAGTAAGATTTGCAAATTTTCAATCAGTCACATTCCAGAAAAGATCAGTGGTAGATCCTGTGTCCTCCCATATAAGGAGGAAACTGTCCTAGAAACTCTCCATTATGGGCATGACACAAAACAAGCTTATTCAGTTTATTATTTGTGTTAAACATCTGATGTTGTCACTAAGCTGTGGGCACTTGGCTCTAGGAAACAGTGTAACTTTTAAGCATAGAGCTTTTGCTCTTTTGGCTAAGGCAAATCAGCAAATACACACAATAATCCCAGAAACACTGAAGAAGCTGAAGTTGGATGGTTCTATGAAGACCTACAAGACCTTCTAGAACTAACACCCAAAAAAGATGTCCTTTTCATTATAGGGGACTGGAATGCAAAAGTAGGAAGTCAAGAAACATCTGGAGTAACAGGGAAATTTGGCCTTGGAGTACAGAATGAAGCAGGGCAAAGGCTAATAGAGTTTTGCCAAGAGAACGACTGGTCATAGTAAACACCCTCTTCCAACAACACAAGAGAAGACTCTACACATGGACATCACCAGATGATAGACACCAAAATCAGATTGATTATATTCTTTGCAGCCAAAGATGGAAAAGCTCTATACAGTCAGCAAAAAAAGACTGGGAGCTGACTGTGTCTCAGATCATGAACTCCTTATTACCAAATTCAGACTGAAACTGAAGAAAGTGGAGAAAACCACTAGAGCATTCAGGTGTGACGTAAATCAAATCCCTTATGACTATACAGTGGAAGTGAGAAATAGATTTAAGGGACTAGATCTGACAGACAGAGTGCTTGATGAACTATGGATGGAGGTTCGTGACATTGTGCAGGAGACAGGAATCAAGACCTGAAAACCAAGAAAAATAAATGCAAAAAATCAAAATGGCTGTCTGAGGAGGCCTTACAAATAGCTGTGAAAAGAAGGGAAGTGAAAAGCAAAGGAGAAAAGGAAAGATATATCCATTTGAATGCAGAGTTCCAAAGAATAGCAAGGAGATATAAGAAAGCCTTCCTCACTATCAATGCAAAGAAATAGAGGAAAGCAATAGAATGGGGAAGACTAGAGATCTCTTCAAGAAAATTAGAGATACCAAGGGAATATTTCATGCAAAGATGGGCTCAGTAAAGGACAGAAATGGTAGGGACGTAACAGAAGCAGAAGATATTAAGAAGAGGTGGCAAGAATACACAGAAGAACTGTACAAAAAAGATCTTCATGACCCAGATAATCACGATGGTGTGATCACTCACCTAGAGCCAGACATCCTGGAATGTGAAGTCAAGTGGGCCTTAGGAAGCATCACTATGAACAAAGCTAGTGGAGGTGATGGATTTCCAGTTGAGCTATTTCAAATCCTGAAAGATGATGCTGTGAAAGTGCTGCACTCAATATGCCAGCAAATGTGGAAAACTCAGCAGTGGCCACAGGACTGGAAAAGGTCAGTTTTCATTCCAATCCCATCCAAAGAAAGACAATGCCAAAGAATGCTCAAACTACCTCACAATTGCACTCATCTCACATGCTAGTAAAGTAATGCTCAAAATTCTCCAAGCCAGGCTTCAGCAATACATGAACGTTGAACTTCCTGATGTTCAAGCTGGTTTTCGAAAAGACAGAGGAACCAGAGATCAAATTGCCAACATCTGCTAGATCATCAAAAAAGCAAGAGTGTTCCAGAAAAACATCTATTTCTGCTTTATTGACTATGCCAAAGCCTTTGACTGTGTGGATCACAATCAACTGTGGAAAATTCTTCAAGAGATGAGAATACCATACCACCTGACCTGCCTCTTGAGAAACCTGTATGCAGGTCAGGAAGCAATAGTTAGAACTGGACATGGAACAATAGACTGGTTCCAAATAGGAAAAGGAGTACATCAAGGCTGTATATTACCCTGTTTATTTAACTTATATGCATCATGAGAAACGCTGGGCTGGAGGAAGCAGAATCTGGAATCAAGATTTCCAGGAGAAATATCAATAACCTCAGATATGCAGATGACACCACCCTTATGGCAGAAAGTGAAGAAGAACTAAAGAGCCTCTTGGTGAAAGTGAAAGAGGAGAGTGAAAAAATTGGCTTAAAGCTCAACATTCAGAAAACTAAGATCATGGTATCCAGTCCCATCACTTCATGGCAAATAGATGGGGAAACAGTGGAAATAGTGGCTGACTTTATTTTTCTGGGCTCCAAAATCACTGCTGATGGTGATTGCAGCCAGGAAATTAAAAGACACTTACTCCTTGGAAGGAAAGTTATGACCAACCTAGACAGCATATTAAAAAGCAGAGACATTACTTTGTCAACAAAGGTCCTTCTAGTCAAGGCTATGGTTTTTCCAGTAGTCATGTATGCATGTGAAAGTTGGACTCTAAAGAAAGCTGAGTGACAAAGAATTGATGCTTTTGAACTGTGGTGTTGGAGAAGACTCTTGAGAGTCCCTTGGACTGCAAGGAGATCCAACCAGTCCATCGTAAAGGAGACCAGTCCTGAGTGTTCATTGGAAGAAATGATGCTAAAGCTGAAACTCCAATACTTTGTCCATCTCATGTGAAGAGGTGACTCATTGGAAAAGACCTTGATGCTGGGAGGGATTGGGGGCAGGAGGAGAAGGGGACGACAGAGGATGAGATGGTTGGATAGCAACACCGACTCAATGGACGTAGGTTTGGGTGGACTTCGGGAGTTGGTGATGGACAGGGAGGCCTGGTGTGCTGCGGTTCATGGGGTCGCAAAGAGTTGGACACGACTGAGCAACTGAACTGAAAAGAATTATCACGATCATTAATAAAGGGTATTAGTCGTCACTATTTTAAAGAGACTGTGGTACATTTTATGACAGAGAGCAGACAGTCTGTGGAAGGATTCAAACCTCGAGGAAGGATGGACTCTCAGCTTGTTAATTTCGCACAATCTCATCTTGCCTGTTTTGGTGGGCAGAGGTATTCTTTAGTTCAGTTCAGTTCATTTCAGTCACTCAGTCGTGTCCGACTCTTTGCGACCGCATGAATCGCAGCATGCCAGGCCTCCCTGTCCATCACCATCTCCCAGAGTTCACTCAAACTCATATCCATCGAGTCGGTGATGCCATCTAGCCATCTCATCCTCTGTCATCCCCTTTTCCTCCTGACCCCAACCTCTCCCAGCATCAGAGTCTTTTCCAATGAGTCAACTCTTCTTAGGGACAACGTATTAAAAATAGAGTCAGTTTTTCTTTGCGCAGAAGCAAGTTGTCACAATATTTCAATCACTTAACATTTTAGATTTGGAAAATGAGGCTCTCTAGACTGTAATACATGTTACCTCCTTCTAGTCACTTTTTCTCCCTCTTCTCTATAGAAATCTTATATTTCTCGATTTCCGCCCAGACTTTTAAAAGTGTGGATAAAAATCCAACAGGGAGAATAAGTTAAGAGAAGTAAAAATCTTGCAAATGGTAAGTATAGAAGCTTCCTGAATAAAAGCTGGACATAGTTAGCGTCAGATTTTATTTCTAAGATGTTTTAAGAATCTGTTCTGAGCCCTTACAGTGTCATGAAATTAATAAGGCCATTTATGAGGCAGTTATAAGAACTTTCATTGATAGTTTGACTCAGAAGCTAATCTTTAGGGCTGTTAACTTTGACCAAAGAGTCATCTTTTTTCCTATGCAGTTTGAAACAAGCTCTTTCTTGGCCAAATCTCTTTCTTTTTCTTTCTGCTGTTTGTTCCCCCAACTTATTGTGAAATTCTTATTTGGTTCATCTGTATCTTCTGATTTTAACCTTTTATTTCACTTCAGCCATCAGTCATGCCTTGAAAGCCTTCTCAAAGCATGCTAAACTATCAACACATCCTCTACAGTAAGCCCCCTACATATGAACCAGGTATATTCCAAGAATGTGTTCATAAATCCAATTTGTTTCATAAGTCCAACAAAGTTAGCCAAAGTACCCAACTAACACAATCAGCTATATAGTATTTTATTGTAATAAGTTTATGGTACTTTTCACACAAATATCACATAAAAACAAACAGAAAATAAACATGTGTAATCTTACAATCTAATACCTTGAAAAGGGCTTCTCGGTGGCTCAGAGAGTAAAGAATCTGCCTGCATTGTGGGAGACCTGGGTTTGATCTCTGAGTCAGGAAGATCCCCTGGAGAAGGGAATGGCAACACATTCTAGCATTCTTGCCTGGAGAATCCCATGGACAGAGGAGCTTGTGGGATGCAGTCCATGGGGCTGGAAAGAGTCAGACATGACTGAGTGAGTAACACTTTAACTTTTCACCTTGAAAAGTACAGTAGCGCAATACAACAGCTGGCAAGCAGGGATTGGCACTGAGTGAACAGACAAGAAGAGTTACTGACTGGAGGAGGGCGGGGAGGTGAGAGATGGCACAGCTGAAAAGTTGTCAGCAGTAGGTGATAGATGGCAGGCTGCAACTTCACTCACACCTGACACTGATGGAACCCACATTCGTATCTTTGAAGGACGGCAACCTGAAAGTTTGTATGTAGATGACTTATTTATTCTTCTATCACTTTCCGCTCACTGTATTCTTTCCTCCTCCTTGGCCCTGTTTGTCTTTGCAGGATCCTACCAGTGAGGGGCTCTGTACACCCCTCCCTTCTGTTCAAGGCAGGGAATCAGCCGAGAACCATCTTTTCCTTCCATATGCGATTCCCTTCTCTGGAGCCCTTCTTTCTCCACAACTTCTACTATTGAGATGCTCTTCCTATGTCTTCTTATCCTTCTTCTCTTCCTCCTCTTTCAGTAGCAGAAGGGCAGTCCCTTGCTGTTTGCCTCTCCTGTGCCCTCCTTATGCCAAGCAGGCCTTCTTGATGGGGATTCCTATCTTTCCAGAGGACCTGCTATAAATGAGGGTATCACATTTCTTACCAAACAGAGCTACTCTTTGCTTTTAAAACCAAACCAATGATCAACGACTACAAAACTGTGAGTTTTACTTATGTGGCAAAGTGTTAGTTGCTCAGTCATGTCTGACTGTTTGTCAGTCCTATGGACTGTAGCCCACCAGGCTCCTCTGTCCATGGAATTCTCCAGGCAAAAATATGGGAGTGGGTAGCCATTCCCTTCTCCAGGGGATCTTTCCAACCCAGGGATTAAACCTGTGTCTCCTGCATTGCAGGCAGATTCTTTACCATTTGAGCCAGCAGAGAAGCCCCCAAGTGGTAAAATTATAAGACTAAACTCTACCATGGGAATTTGGAACCCCAAAGGACCTCAGCCATCATTCATTTAGTCCAAGAGTTTTCAGACATTTTTACTTTTTTTTATATCAGAACTCTGTTTTGATCAAAGAAAATTTTAGACTGAACCAGTATGAACGCAGATGAAACTGGAACTGCTGTTGTTAGCTCTTCCATGCCTCTCCCACACCTCTACCCCCATTTCCTGATGGGAATTTAGCCCAACCTGGCAATTTACAGGTGAGAGAAGCGAGTCTCAAAGGCAAGGTTAGCTGAGAAAGCCTGGGGGCTCCATGGTCTTCATTTCTGAACGAGCAAAAGGGTAGACCCACCCTAATTTTGGCCAGAAGTTTGCAAAGTTTGCTTAGCAACATGGAAAGTCAGTGAACTAACGTTCAGTATATCTAAAATGTAACCTATTTTAAAAGGAATATGCTAGCAACATGAAGCATTCAATTAATAAAAATGTATTTGCTTTCTTAGTATTTGGGAAGAATCTAGGGTTAATCTAAAAGTTAATCTAACTTCTTAGATTCATGTGTATTTGAAAAACATTCAGAGAAATTTGGACAGATGGTTCTTTTCCTTTTCAATAAATTCTCCCTAACAAGCACAGGCTGCAAAGCAATTCAGTCCACCATCTTTTAAGGAAGCAATGATAGCATCTACATATTTAAAGCTGTCATTAAGAAAAATTGTTGTGGGTGTTTGGAGAAGAGAAACCTCTTGAATCTGCCCTTCTCTCCTTCTGCTTTTCTTCCTCCCAAGAGTGAGAGCAGCTGTGTAGAGAAATTAGTATCTGGGGAAGGGAGGAGAAGGGCAGGGCCACAGCATCTGCCTGATGACAGGGTGGATGGAGCCTCGCTAGGGGCCGAGTGCTTTAAGCGCCATCAGCTGAGAAAGTCTCTGTCACCATGCCTGCATTGTTTAAGATTTATTCATTCATTCAAGAAGTATTTATTGAATACCTGTTGTACAAGCATTGTGCAAAGCTAGAAATAAAATACTACAACAAGGCTTGATTTGCATCCTGCCCTGTGAGAGTGAAGAGGTAAATTTTCTGGGAAGTAACACAGTTCATTAAAGATAGTTAGTGGGAGTAATACACTGTTCTGGACTGCACATTTGTGTGCCCCCGCAAATTCATATGTGGAAACCCTAACCCCCACTGGGATGATGCATTAGGGAGCGGGGCCTTTGTGATATAATTACATCTTGGGGGTGGAGCCCTGATAAGGATTGGTGTGTTTATAAGAGAATGAGGGGACCAGAGCTCTCACTAAATGAAGACACAGTGAGAAGGTGCCATCTACAAGCTAGGAAACAGGCCCTCCCCATCCACGAGATCTGCTGGTGCCCTGACCTCAGACATCTCACCCTCCAGGACTGTGAGAAATAAATATCTGGTTGTTTGTGGTATTCTGTGACAGCAGACTGAGCCGACTGAGACACACAGAGTGCGGATCCTGGGCCCGTGGAACTGTGCTGGACTCTCTGTTACTTTGTCAAGAAGCAAAGGAAACTCTCTCTTTTCACAGGATTCATCTGGCCAAGGCAACAGATGGTCCTCAGAGGTAGAAGTGTAGCTTCTCATGCAGGTTTTGAAACTTCCAAATGAACCAGATCCTGGACTACTGATCTGGGAATTTGGTAGGGATGACACAATGTTATTTTAGGGGTCACTATACTCCTAACAGGGCTTCCCTGGTTGCTCAGACAATAAATAATCTGCCTACAATGTAGGCCACCCAGGTTCGATCCCTGGGTCAGGAAGATCCTCTGGAGAAGGAAATGGCAACCCACTCCAGCATTTTTGCCTGGGAAATTCCATGGACAGAGGAGCCTGGTGGGCTACAGTCCATGGAGTCACAAAGACTCAGAAATGACTAAGTGACTAACACTGATGATCATACTCCCAGCATGCTGGCTATGATTTGATGGCCTTAGATCAGATGTGGGTTTTCCCAGATGGTACTAGTGGTAAAGAATTCACTTGCCAGTGTAGGAGACATTAGAGACATGGGTTCCCTCCCTGGGTCGGGAAGATCACCTGGATGAAGGCATGGCAACCCACTCCAGTATTCTCACCTGAAGAATTTGGACAGAGGAACCTGGTGGGCTACAGTCCATGGGTAGCAAAGAGTCAGACAAGACTGAAGCAACTTAGCATGCACCCATGCATGCACAGATGAGGTGTAGGGTGGGGAGGAAGAGGAAAAAGGAAGTTCTTTTTAACTCCTTTCATAAAAATTGAATGGGTTTTTGGCTGGAAGTGTCTTTAGGGGAGTCCACATGCTTAGCGACAGCCTGTGTAAAATATGTAACTGTTTTTACATAGCTATTAATGAAGCCTTGGAAACTGAAAAGTCATTTAATATGCTCTCTGGGAGAGGGACTCTGTGGTGCTAAGAGTAGGATATTATAGTTTCCTCCACAAAAAAGAAAAAAATGTGCACATACACCTGTGAGACAGAGTGGAAATCACTTACTGCGGCCATAAAACTACTTTAAAGTCAAACTGTTTACCATCAGGTGACTGTCTGCTGATGCGCCTCCGGAGCCGATCCTCCTCCGCGGGCTGAAGCTGTGACTCGGGTCCCGCCTTCCAGCCCCAGTCTGTCAATGAGCAGCATTTCTTCTTGTCAGCAGCAGGCTTGTGTTCTCGCTGGGAGCCCGAGGGAGACGAGAACTCAGTTACTCACAGAGA
The DNA here is from genome assembly GCF_027580195.1 of Bos mutus. NCBI lineage: Eukaryota > Metazoa > Chordata > Mammalia > Artiodactyla > Bovidae > Bos > Bos mutus. The sequence goes on from NC_091633.1 coordinate 68,805,220, forward strand.
GCCAAGAAGAAGGGGTAAGGGGGACCCCAGTGTTTATAGAACCACTTGTACTCAACTTCAGATTAGTCCTACATATTTTTAGTTGTTGGGGAGAGCTCTGCTGATAAGCTCCCAGATAAGCATATGTTGTAAACACACAATAAATGGGTTCCTGGAAAAATAAAAACCTTCACTTAAAATGAAACAAGATGAAGTGTGTATGGTGGAGGTCAGGGGTGGGTTTGGAGTTTGAATTGTATGTTTAAGGCCACTAAGGAAACTTGCTCTGCAGGGGAATTGCTTGAATCTTTTAGAGTAGATACATTAATATTCATAAATTAATACTCATCTTTTAATGTATCTTTTGTATAAATCCTGATCATCACAGGTTGTATCAGGTACACTTTAAGTGAGGCAAAATATATAACAGTTTCATATTTGTTAACAGGCTCTGGTGGATTGAAAACATTTATTTTGAGATTCTTGAAACAGACTCAGATTTGCTTTTAAGTGGAGTGCTGGGAGGGCTGGAGGTGGCAGTGGGATGCGGCCTGAGCTTTCTCTTTGCTGGGCTCTGCTGGGGCCTTGAGAAGCACCTGAATTCTAGGAAAGAAGTTATAAAGCAGTCAATCAACTTGTCATTCAGATGACACAGGACACAGGGAGGGACAACCATTCTAAAAAACCCAACCCTACCACATTGCAGGGCTGCTTCTGGTTTCCAGGAAGCTTACTCTCATCTTTTTCCAGGAGTGTACTTTCACTCTGCTTAATAAAAATCTTGCTGCCTGAAACTTCTCTATGCTTCTTGACTGAATTCTTTCCTTCTGGAGGACAAGAACCGAAGAAATCACCATCCTGCCGGTGACCATGCCAGGGAAGTGGGGCTTTTACCTCAGTTGTCTTAGAGGTGGGACAGGACATCTGTACAGCAACCTTAGAAGGGAGAGCCAGAAGTAACGGTAGGACCAGTTTGATTTTCAAATTTATATCAGTAAGTCAACCAATCTCGATATGTTACTATAAGGGTAAGACCCTAAAGCTCTTAGTGATAGACCAGGTTCTCGGGGAACATAAATTTAGCATAAATGCTCTCTTTTTATAGTAATCTCCAAGTGAACAGTGAGTCAGAGCCCTGTAATTTGTGCTATCAGTGTTCCACTGCAGATCTCAGCACGAACACCAAGGTTGGCGCAGAGAGGTGAGAGGCATTCAGTCTAGAGTCCTGAGCAGACTCTACAGCACAAGCAGAAGTGTTATCATATTTGGAATGTAAACAGCTGAGACTGGAGCTATTAAATGTCTGAGTTCTCTGGCCAAATAGTTGGCATAGGATGGCTTTGATTTGGAAGGCTCTTTTGCTGATTTTAATTAGGTAGAAACACAGTATGACTTTTTCACTCCTTGTGAATCAAGGAAGATGGCCTGTAGTGTCACTCAGTCCTGAAGAATTTCTCAAGTGTTCTTTTCTGGCTGTGAAAACAGTCTTTCACATCCAGGAAAAATACGGAAGGCTTATTGAGGGAAAACTATGCCTAGAAACTGTCAACTTTAGATTACTTTTTATACTGCAAGGATGTGAAAACAAATAGTCTTACTATGATTCTATGCATTTTCTCTTTGGTATGTGCATGTATAGATCTGTGTGTCATCAGGGGACCCCTGCCCCAAACCAGCCCTTCATTACACTGTCAAGAAGGAGAAAGCCTGTAGGGTAGGGGAGGTGGGAGAGAAGTTGTGCCTCAAGGAATACTACCTCTTGGCTGTTCTTTCTCACTCCTGTCCAGGGGCCCACAACTTTTCCAGGAGCATGGGCCTTTCTAGTTTCCCCAGCAACAAACGATCTGTGTTCATGGGATTTCCTAGACAAGAATACTGGAGTGGATTGCCATTTCTTTCTCCAGGGGACCTTCCTGACCCAGAGATCAAACTTTTGTCTCCTGCCTTGCAGGCATATTCTTTACCCCAAACCACCAGGGAAGCCTATGTTAGGTTTTGACAATCCCAAATCAGTGCACTTATTTATGCATTCATTTATTGAAGAAATATTTGCTGTGATATTATAATTTATAAAAAGAATATATATATATATATAAAAATATAAAATTTGGTCTTTGTTCCCATTTCTGAAAGAGTTCCTAAAACCATTTCCTAAGTGTTAAGAACAGTTAAGATGTCTTTTGTTATGTTATGTAATGTGTTAAGATGTGTTTTGTCAGGTAATGAAGCACCTTTTCCAAAGTGCTCTGGTAACCTAACGATGGAGGCTGGGTGCCAGGGCACCCAACAGGGTAACTAGATGGTCAGAACTTTCAATCTGACTCTGACCTCTGGTGGTGGGGGGAGAGGACTGGAGTTGAATCAATTGCCAATGGCCAATAATTTAATCGATCATGGTTATAGAATGTTGCCTCCATAAAAACCCCTAAACGTGGGTTCTGCGAGCTTTCTGATTCATGACCACGGGCAGTGTGGGGAGGGTGGTGCACTCAGATGGCAGGGATGCTCCACGCCCTTCCCCCACATGTTGTGCTGTGCACCTCTCCATAGGCTGTTCCTGAGTTATATCCTTTCATAATAAACTGGTGATATGGTAGATAAGATATGTCTCTGGATTATGTGAGTGCTTTTGGAACTCTAATCAAACCCAAGGAAGAGGTCCTTATGAGGCAGGTAATAGATGGGCCTCAGGCTGAGCAGCTGGAATCTGTTTCCTGTGGACAGATACTCCAAGATAAAGCTAAAGGAAGGAGCCCAGAGGAGCTGCATCCTGCTTGGGTAAAAGATAAACCACATATTCTCACTCTTGAGGTCAAGGAGACCTCCCCAACTACACATGCACAGAATGGGTCCTTGTGGGTCAAAAATGGAGAGGGCACCATCCCATAATGGATGGCATCCCCCTCCCCGCAGTTCTCTGTGCTGAAATCTGTATTTTGGCAGAAAGATGTGCATGCATGTCCAGGGGGGACATGGGGCAGGTCAGGTGTGGAAAAGAAATTAGATAATTGGCCAAAGGTAAGCAAAGACCTGGAAGAATGGACCTATACAGGTTACCTGAAACAATTCTCTGGTGTGTGTCTCCTCATTAGAGGGGTACTCTCACACCTTATTTCTCCCGGTGTGTATTTCTGCTTTGATTCTATCTTAAATAAATTATTTCTCTGTTTGCTCTCCCACATATAATGCTGTGCCTTTAATAATAAACTTTGTACAAAATAAGCTTTTGCCTCTTTGAGAAATTCATTTTTCAGATGGGGCAAGAACCAGGGCAACTTTACCTCTGGCCCCTAGTGGACAACTCGCTAGGATTCCTGGTTTTCATCCAGGCTACCCAAGTTCAATTCCTGGGCAAGGAACTAGATTCAGCTTCAAGCCACTGCTCATTTCTCTCTCCCTGAGATTATCTGGAACCTCAGATCTGCAGATGGATGGTCAGAAGGACAGGGGCAACCTGGACTTACGCTCGGCATCTGATGTGTGTGCTGGAGGGAAGACCGGGAGGACGTGAGACCTTCAGGTAGATAACCTTGGAGTTGAACTGAATTGTGGGACACCCAGCTGGAGTACAAGAATTTCTTGGTGTTGTGAGCAAAAAGATCCTAATTAGAACACTTATTTATTCAATAATCAGTATGGATCAGACACTCAGAATGAATTAGACACAGTGTGGATTAAGCAGTAAGGTTCAACAATGAACAAGGCAGGAGGCCCTGCACTCTGACAAAGCCTGGAGGGAGACAGACAAGTAAACAGGCAATTCTAACACGCAGGGAGTGCACCCAACCAGCTTGCGTGTTAGTGACCGCTTTCAGGGCAAGACTACATTAACGAGCACAACATTGTAAAGCATTTATACTTCAGTAAAATAAATCTCATGGATGAAAGATTTACCAGGTAAGTTCATCTTCCAGCTAGATCTTCATCAGTAAATCCTAATGTATTTCTTGTGAAGCCTTACACATTACATCTTTTTTCCTAGTATATAACATTTGGGGACTATTCACACCAGCATAATTCATTTTTTTTTCTGTTCCTTTTTCATCTATAATAATATTGTCACATTCTTTTTTCATAACATATGCATTTTACTGAAGTACAGTTTACTGACAGTGTTCCAGATGCACACCAAGGTGACTTAGTTACCCATATACATATATATTATTTTTCAGATTCTTTCCTATTATAGGTTAATATAAGATATTGACTACAGTTCCTTGTGCTATACAGTAAATCCTTGTTGCTTATTGCATGTCTATTTTTTAAATTAGGATATAGCATTCTATTCATATTAAGACAAATAAGTGGAGTCAAAATGTCATAAATTTTTTAGTTAAGCAAAAATTCATAAGTTTTCTAAGATATATACATATGTTATACACGCTATATATATATGTGTGTGTAAAAAAGCTTTTCTGGTATACTTGAAAAAGGCTTGAGAAAGAACATCCAAAAAATAAATAAATAAATAAATAAATAAATAAAGAGAGAGATAGAGAAGCTTGTGTAAGCTTCCTGATGGGAAGGACTTGCAGTAGGAAAAACTGAGTCTTATTCTTTTACTGGGGCCTTGCTCAGTAAAACTTTTTTTTTTTTTTTTTATTTTTTTTAAAATTTAATTTTATTTTCAAACTTTACAATATTGTATTAGTTTTGCCAAATGTCGAAGTGAATCCAGCACAGGTATACATGTGTTCCCCATCCTGAACCCTCCTCCCTCCTCCCTCCCCATACCATCCCTCTGGGTCGTCCCAGTGCACTAGCCCCAAGCATCCAATATCGTGCATTGAACCTGGACTGGCATCTCGTTTCATACATGATATTGTACATGTTTCAATGCCATTCTCCCAAATCTCCCCACCCTCTCCCTCTCCCACAGAGTCCATAAGACTGATCTATACATCAGTGTCTCTTTTGCTGTCTCGTACACAGGGTTATTGTTACCATCTTTCTAAATTCCATAAATATGCATTAGTATACTGTATTGGTGTTTTTCTTTCTGGCTTACTTCACTCTGTATAATAGGCTCCAGTTTCATCCACCTCACTAGAACAGATTCAAATGTATTCTTTTTAATGGCTGAGTAATATTCTATTGTGTATATGTATCACAGCTTTCTTATCCATTCATCTTCTGATGGATATCTAGGTTGCTTCCATGTCCTGGCTATTATAAACAGTGCTGCAATGAACACTGGGGTACACGTGTCTCTTTCCCTTCTGGTTCCTCAGTGTGTATGCCCAGCAGTGGGATTGCTGGATCATAAGGCAGTTCTATTTCCAGTTTTTTAAGGAATCTCCACACTGTTCTCCATAGTGGCTGTACTAGTTTGCATTCCCACCAACAGTGTAAGAGGGTTCCCTTTTCTCCACACCCTCTCCAGCATTTATTACTTGTAGACTTTTGGATCGCAGCCATTCTGACTGGTGTGAAATGGTACCTCATAGTGGTTTTGATTTGCATTTCTCTGATAATGAGTGATGTTGAGCATCTTTTCATGTGTTTGTTAGCCATCTGTATGTCTTCTTTGGAGAAATGTCTATTTAGTTCTTTGGCCCATTTTTTGATTCGGTCATTTATTTTTCTGGAGTTGAGCTGTAGGAGTTGCTTGTATATTTTTGAGATTAGTTGTTTGTCAGTTGCTTCATTTGCTATTATTTTCTCCCATTCTAAAGGCTGCCTTTTCACCTTGCTAATAGTTTCCTTTGTTGTGCAGAAGCTTTTAAGTTTAATTAGGTCCCATTTGTTTATTTTTGCTTTTATTTCCAATATTCTGGGAGGTGGGTCATAGAGGATCCTGCTGTGATGTATGTCAGAGAGTGTTTTGCCTATGTTCTCCTCTAGGAGTCTTATAGTTTCTGGTCTTACGTTGAGATCATTAATCCATTTTGAGTTTATTTTTGTGTATGGTGTTAGAAAGTGCTCTAGTTTCATTCTTTTACAAGTGGTTGACCAGATTTCCCAGCACCACTTGTTAAAGAGGTTGTCTTTAATCCATTGTATATTCTTGCCTCCTTTGTCAAAGATAAGGTGTCCATATGTGCATGGATTTATCTCTGGGCTTTCTATTTTGTTCCATTGATCTATATTTCTGTCTTTGTGCCAGTACCATACTGTCTTGATAACTGTGGCTTTGTAGTAGAGCCTGAAGTCAGGTAGGTTGATTCCTCCAGTTCCATTCTTCTTTCTCAGGATAGCTTTGGCTATTCGAGGTTTTTTGTATTTCCATACAAATTGTGAAATTATTTGTTCTAGCTCTGTGAAGAATACTGTTGGTAGCTTGATAGGGATTGCATTGAATCTATAAATTGCTTTGGGTAGTATACTCATTTTCACTATATTGATTCTTCCAATCCATGAACATGGTATATTTCTCCATCTATTAGTGTCCTCTTTGATTTCTTCCACCAGTGTTTTATAGTTTTCTATATATAGGTCTTTAGTTTCTTTAGGTAGATATATTCCTAAGTATTTTATTCTTTCCGTTGCAATGTTGAATGGAATTATTTCCTTAATTTCTCTTTCAGTTTTCTCATTATTAGTGTATAGGAATGCAAGGGATTTCTGTGTGTTGATTTTATATCCTGCAACTTTACTATAATCATTGATTAGTTCTAGTAATTTTCTGGTGGAGTCTTTAGGGTTTTCTATGTAGAGGATCATGTCATATGCAAATAGTGAGAGTTTTACTTCTTTTCCAATTTAGATTCCTTTTATTACTTTTTCTGTTCTGATTGCTGTGGCCAACACTTCCAAAACTATGTTGAATAGTAATGGTGAAAGTGGGCACCCTTGTCTTGTTCCTGACTTTAGAGGAAATGCTTTCAGTTTTTCACCATTGAGGATAATGTTTGCTGTGGGTTTGTCATAGATAGCTTTTATTATGTTGAGGTATGTTCCTTTTGTTCCTGCTTTCTGGAGAGTTTTTAGCATAAATGGATAATGAATTTTGTCAAAGGCTTTCTCTGCATCTATTGAGATAATCATATGGTTTTTATTTTTCATTTTGTTATTGTGGTGTATTACGTTGATTGATTTGTGGATTGAAGAATCCTTGCATCCCTGGGATAAAGCCCACTTGGTCATGGTGTATGATCTTTTTAATGTGTTGTTGGATTCTGATTGCTAGAATTTTGTTAAGGATTTTTGCATCTATGTTCATCAGTGATATTGGCCTGTAGTTTTCTTTTTTTGTGGGATCTTTGTCAGGTTTTGGTATTAGGGTGATGGTAGCCTCATAGAATGTGTTTGGAAGTTTACGTTCCTCTGCAATTTTCTGGAAGAGTTTGAGCAGGATAGGTGTTAGCTCTTCTCTAAATTTTTGGTAGAATTCAGCTGTGAAGCCGCCTGGACCTGGGCTTTTGTTTGCTGGAAGATTTCTGATTACAGTTTCAATTTCCATGCTTGTGATGGTTCTGTTAAGATTTTCTATTTCTTTCTGGTCCAGTTTTGGAAAGTTGTACTTTTCTAAGAATTTGTCCATTTCTTCCACGTTGTCCATTTTATTGGCATATAATTGTTGATAGTAGTCTCTTATGATCCTTTGTATTTCTGTGTTGTCTGTTGTGATCTCTCCATTTTCATTTCTAATTTTATTGATTTGATTTTTCTCCCTTTGTTTCTTGATGAGTCTGGCTAATGGTTTGTCAATTTTATTTATCCTTTCAAAGAACCAGCTTTTGGTTTTGTTGATTTTTGCTATGGTCTCTTTTGTTTCTTTTGCATTTATTTCTGCCCTAATTTTTAAGATTTCTTTCCTTCTACTAACCCTGGGATTCTTCATTTCTTCCTTTTCTAGTTGCTTTAGGTGTAGAGTTATGTATTTATTTGATTTTTTTCTTGTTTCTTGAGGGATGCCTGTATTGCTATGAACTTTCCCCTTAGGACCGCTTTTACAGTGTCCCACAGGTTTTGGGTTGTTGTGTTTTCATTTTCATTCATTTCTATGCAAATTTTTATTTCTTTTTTGATTTCTTCTGTGGTTTGTTGGTTATTCAGCAATGTGTTGTTCAGCCTCCATCTGTTGGAATTTTTAATAGTTTTTCTCCTGTAATTGAGATCTAATCTTACTGCATTGTGGTCAGAAAAGATGCTTGGAATGATTTCTATTTTTTTGAACTTACCAAAGCTAGATTTATGGCCCAGGCTGTGATCTATCCTGGAGAAGGTTCCGTGTGCACTTGAGAAGAGTGGAGAAAAAGGAGAGTCCAAAGGGAGAGCGAACAGTCAAGCCAGTAATCTCGCTTCCTAGTGAAAAATGGGTACTGAAGATTGGGTTCTTAAAGGTACAAAATTGGTAACAAATTCATAAAAGCAAAAATTAAAAATCTAGAGTAGAGTTTGGAATTTTAAAAATATGATGTTAAAGAAAAGAAGAAGGAAAAGAAAGAGAAAAAACAAACAAACAAAAACAAACAAGGTTGCGAAAATTATAAAGAAAATATAGGTACAAAATTGATAACTAATACCAGAAAGCAAAAGTTAAAAATCTAGAGTAGAGTTTGGAATTTCAAAAATACAATGCTAAAAAAAAAGAAGAAGAAAAAAGAGAGAAAACAAACAAACAAACAAAAACAAACAAAATTGCAAAAATTATAAAGAAAATACAGGTACAAAATTGATAACAAATACCAAAAAGCATAAATTAAAAATCTAGAGTAGAGTTTTGAATTTCAGATATACAATGTTATATAAAAGAAAAGAGAAAGAAACAGGAAAAAAAAAGTCACAGTAATTATAAAAAAAAAACTATAGGTACAAAATTGATAACAAATACCAAAAAGCTAAAATTAAAAATCTAGAGTAGAGGCGGGGCAGTGCCAGGGCCTCTCTCTACAGCTGCCCCGCCGTGGGGGTCATCCCCGTACGGCTGGGACGACCAAGGACCGGAGTGAGCACGCCCGCCCAGGGCCCCACCCGCAGAGCCCAGGGCCCCCGCCCCGCCTCCAGGTCTCCCGCTGTCGGAGACCAGCAGTTAAAAACAAACAAACAAACAAAACAAAACAAAACAAAAATCTAGAGTAGAGTTTGGAATTTCAAACATACAATGTTAAAGAAAAGAAGAAGAAGAAAAAAAAAACAAGGTCAAAAAATTATAAAAAAAATATATATGAAGTTTACTTTAAAAAATAGGGTCTTTTTTTTTTTTGCAAAGTAATAAGTTATAAAAGTGAAAATTAAAGGAATAATAGAGGACTTAAAATTTTTTAAAAAATTA